>NC_135751.1:38380000-38691000 GCF_041903045.1 Epinephelus lanceolatus
GGGTGAATAAGACTGACTGAAATGGTACTTCCGGATGCTGGACATCGCTGAAAAGCACCATTCAACCCTTGACACCAGGGCAGCATCCAGACTGAGCAGACACTGAGCAGACACAGCGGGCACGAGCCCAGCGAGTCGGGTTTACTAATGGTAGAAAATGGGAATGATTATTGTATTTCTTTGTATTTTTGCAACTGATATTGTCATGCAATGCTGCATTTATCATTGTGTAAATTATTTTGGTTTGTCCGGTTGATCCAGACAAACTTCTGATGTCCAATGTTTACACTGTCTTTTTTATTTGTGATGTGTATTTAAGTAAAGTGTCTTAAAATGAAACTGAAATGGCGCACTGGAGTGTTTGTTTCTTATAAATATATATATCATAATCATGCAACACAAACAGCAGGGAGAGGTGGGGGTGGTGTTGGGGGGGTGGGGGGCGAGGAGGACAAACCAGGTTTCTTTCCTACCGTATTGTTACCACAGCAGTTGCTATAGCTCCCAGTGAGGAGCCCTTACACAAGCACATTCTGGTTTCAGTGTTTTTACGCACGGAGCGTGGCCAGCGCACGTAGGCCTTTCCTAATTACGCACGGGCATGTCCATATACGGGCATGTTGGTGTATACTTCGTCAGATGGGAGGATTTCTGGGAACCCCCGCCCAGGTAATGCAAACTGGTTTCATCTCAATCCCGCCTTCTATTGTATCGATAAGGCCCGCGAGCTTCATGAGGGTGGCGGAATTTCCTTTTACTATTGTGCAACTTTAGACTTCAGAGCCTGTCACACACGAACAGAGCAAAGTGCAGCAGGTAGAGGGATGAAAGTGGGTCTGAGTGAAGCTAAAGGACACCAGGAAGTAGGTCAAACAATCATTTGTGATCATTTAAACATATATGAATCCAAATAAAGACACGATCATATTCTTATTTCCGTTTGGGAGAAACCTGTCGGAAGTCCCGCAGCGCATATTTGAGGCGTCTTCATAAGTGAAAGATCTGCACACGACGGGAAGTGACAGTGGCTTCAGGAATGTCGGGGGCGTCTGGAGATGCCACGCCGCTTGGCAAAGCAGTGGGCGAGTGTGGGCGTCCGGAGCGCGCGGGAGCATCTCTGGATGGACGGAGATGTGCGCGCTGCCAAGGACAACATTCCGGTGGGACGCATCAGAGGCCAAATATGTGCGGCACCGGGGGCTCACGAGATGGATATATTGGGGGGGGGGGGGGGGGGGGAGTCCCGCGTTAAGTAGATGTGAGTGAGTCATTAAGCACTCATGCTATTAACCAGGGGTCAGTAAATGCGCCCCAGATGCACCAAACAATGATAATATGAGGTGGGGAGGTGATGATGGAGGAGGAGGAGGAGGAGGAGGAGGAGGGCTAATTGCTGCTGACTTGAGGGACCGTTTGGAGCTTAAGCAGGAAAATCTGAAGCAAAAAAAAAAAAAAAAATAACTGTCAGTGTTTTTGTGACCGTTGGCCGAGAGAGAAGTGGCGCAAACAGGCTGGTCTTAAAACAGAGAGGGGGATTTCTGTCGTGCAGCCTGTGACGTACAAGTAAACAAGGCAGCAGGCATGGACTCAGAAAATAAGATGTCTCTCTCTGTCTCTCTGTACTCACAGAAACCACTTCAAAAACACGAAGGAGTGAGGGCTGCGGTTTCTGAGCTCACTCTCACCTCATGGTGTTTTGGAGAGGAAGGTTTTTAGCTTCTTTTCATCTCTATTTAAAACAGTCTAATTTCCATCAATAACAACTCCCCTTTTTCGTGCCAAGGGACGTGGAAACAGAACCGGGCACACCCACACAACTTCTCCTTTCCTTTGACTTTTTATCAAGAAACCTAGATTTCAGGGGATGTACATTTTTTGTTATCACGCTGCCTGTTTTTGCCTTTGTCAACGGTTTGTAACAAGGCGGGAACCTTTGAGTGAAAACTTAAAAATCTAATTTCCCATTGTATCATTTATTGTAAGTATATACAGCCATAAAATATGCCACTGCCCATATTAATCACTGCTACTAAGAAATGTCTCTGCAGTTAAACTCAAACAAGACAGAAGTAATAACCTTTGGCCCTGATCACACAGCAAAGAAATTACAACCCTTGATAGGTCCTCTGGCAACTAATATAAAATCTGCAGCGAGAAATGTAGGCGTCACGTTTGATTCTCAATTGAACTTTGACCCACATGTCAGTAATCTCATTAAATCCTGCTGCTTCCAAAGAAATATTACCAAAATCAAATCAGCTGTTTCTTGTCCTGACCTAGAAAAGCTTATTTATGCTTCTGTATTGTGTAAATCTTCAGTAGCTCGGCTTCAGCTAGTGCAGAATGCTGCAGCTGGTAATTTAACTGGGACAAATCGTAGGTATGTAGTAGTATCACCCTGATCATCGCCTCTCTCCACTGGTTACCTGTTAACTTCAGAATTGATTTTAAGATTCTTTTAATAACTTTTAAAACTTGGTTTAGCCCTCAGTTATATAGCTGAGCTTCTGACTGCCTATGCTCCAAGTCGACCTGAGATCCTCAACCCTTCCCTCATTAGTCATCTCTAGAGCGAGGCTGGTAACTAAAGGTAACCAGGCTTTTGTCATCAAGGCCCCGAGGCACTGGAATTCCCCTGCCCCCCTGCAGAGGTCCGGCCTAAGCCCCGGATGTTCTCAAATCCTAGAAACATCCCTGACCCATATATGGATTACTGAACAAGCCTACAGTACCAGACACAGGGTTCCAAAGTGTCAGGCCCCCCTGACCTTCACCTGCAAAATTTCATTCAACAGGTGGAGACACAAAGAAGGAACTGCAAAGTGACAAAATGACCTCAAAGAGACACACAATGACTGCTAAAGATGTAAAACAACCACAAAAGCCTCAAAATGACCTAAATCGGACACAAAATAACTGCAAAGACTCATGAAATGACAAAAAAAAGACACAAGCTAATCTAAAATCCCCCCACGAAATGACCTTTAAGAGACACACAATAACTGCAAAAGAGGCAAAACAACCAGAAAAAGGCTCAAAATTACACAAAAACTACAAAGAGACACAAAAACACACACAATTACTGAAACAATACCCACAAAACTACTTCAAGGAGACACAAAATAACTATAAAAATGGGCAAAACAACCACAAAGAGACATAAGAGACAGATTAACTACAAAAACCCCCACAAAATTATATGGAAGAGAAATAATTACTACAGAAAGTAGCAAAACAACCACAAAGACTCCCAAAATGACAACAAAAGACACAAACTTATCTAAATTACCCCCACAAAATGATCTCGAAGAAACACACAATAACTGCAAAAGAGGCAAAACAACCACAAAAAGCCACAAAATGACCTAAATGAGACACAATAACTACAAAAAGACACAAAATTACCATAAATACCTCAAGCTTATCACCATGAATCACAAAACAACTACAAAATAGGGCAAAATAACCACATTGAGACATAAAATGACCTAAATGAGACACAAGACGACACAAAAACCCACAAAATTACCCGAAAGAGACACAAAATAACAAAAAGGGCAAATCACAAAATCACAAATGATTACCAATATGAGACACAAAACAATTGCAAAGAGACACAGAATGACACAAAATAGACACAAGCTTATCTACAATCCGCTCACAAAACTACCTCAAAGAGACACACAATTACTCTAAAAACTACAACTACAACAACTACAAAATAAACCTATGAGACACAATAACTACAAGAAGACATAAACAGACACAACACGACCTCCAAAAACACTTCAAAATTACCTCAGAGACACAAAATAACTGCAAAGACTCACAAAAGAGAATTACCCGAAAGAGACGCAAAATAACAAAAAAGGACAAAACAACCACAAAGACTCATAATATGACCAAAAAAAAGACAAATTCAGCAAAATCCCCCCACAACATGACGAAGAGACACGTTTTAACACCAAAGGAAGCAAAACAACCACAAAAAGCCTCAAAATGACCTTTAAAAAACACACACACACACAAAAATACCACAAATAAGACACAAAAACACACACAAAAAAAATCTAAAACCTCCCCACAAAATTAGCTTGAGACACAAAATAACTACAAAAAGGGGGAAAATACCACAAAGAGACATAAAATGACCAAAATGAGACACAAACCCCCCAAAATTACCTGAAAGAGACACAAAGTAACTACAAAAAAGGGCCAAACAATCACAAGGAGACACAAAATGACAAAAAAGATGCAAACGTATCTAACATCTCCCCACAAAATGACCTAAAAGACACAATAACTACAAAGAGACACAATAAAACTACAGAAAGTAGCAAAACAACCACAAAGACTCACAAATAACTTACAAAAACCCCTACAAAATCACCCGAAAGAGACGCAAAATAACTACAAAAAAGGACAACCAACCACAAAGACTCATAAAATGACAAAAAAAGGACACAAACTTAGCTAAATCCTCCCACAACATGACCTTGAAGAGTCACACATTAACTCCAATGGAAGCAAAGCAACCACAAAAAGCCTCAAAAGGACCTTAAAAAACACACAAAAATACCACAAATGAGACAAAATTCTAAAATCTCCCCACAAAATTACCTTGAGACACAAAATAACAACAAAACGGGAAAAAATTACCACAAAGAGACATAAAATGACCGAAATGAGACACAAACCCCCAAAATTACCACAAAGAGACACAAAGTAACTACAAAAAAGGGCCAAACAATCACAAGGAGACACAAAATGACAATAAAGATGCAAACGTATCTAACATCCTAGCAAGCAATAGTCGTGATTTAAACGTATTGGCTATATTTAGCTCCGATTTAGTCTAGCTACATGTAACCCAAATTTAGCCGATTTAATTTTGAAATTGATTAAATGTAATTTTCGCCATTGCAGATGGCGCGCGGTATGATATTCAATCACGTATGGAGAGTCAACAGTAATTAAAATATGTTTATCTCCATTTTTTGGACATGGTCTCTACATAGCCGTATAATTGATGACGTCTACACTTTGGCTATGGTTAGACGTCTACCAAATTTTCACTGACAGCCCAAATTCAGCCGTGATTTAGCCTAGACGTCAGGTCTTCATGTAGATGGCTATTAGACGTTTTTTAAACCAAAAAATGCTTGCTGGGCTACAAAATGACGTCAAAGAGACACAGAAAAACTGCACAAAACAACCACAAAAAGCCTCAAAATGACCTTTAAAAAAAAAGACACATAAAAATACCACAAATGACCAAAAAAAATCTAAAATCTCCCCACGAAATTACCTCAAAGACACAAAACAACCACAAAATTACCTAAAAGACACAATAACTACAAAGAGACACAAAGAGACACAGAATTGCCTAAAAAAAACAAGAACATAAATTTACCTTCAAGAGACACAATTAAACTACAAAAAGGGGGAAAATTACCACAGAGAGACATAAAATGACCGAAATGAGACACAAACCCCCCAAAATTACCACAAAGAGACACAAAGTAACTACAAAAAAGGGCCAAACAATCACAAGGAGACACAAAATGACAAAAAAGATGCAAACGTATCTAACATCTCCCCACAAAATGGCCTCAAAGAGACACAGGCAAAAACGCCTCAAAATGTCCTTAACAAACTCAAAACTACCACACAAGAGACAAAATGACCTTAGAGACACAAAAAGACACAATTACCTACTACAAGAAGGCCCCTACATGTAGGCTCCTGTCAGTTTTTCCAGTCCTCTGTAGGAGAGGTGGAGGGGCCTTTCACACGTCTGTACCCAGGGGCCCACTGTCTCTTAATCCGCCCATGCCTTGATCATGCAGATGGGTGAAACTAGCAAACACTGAAAGGCTGAAAACAGGCAGTTCATTTATTACACTGTATGTAAGATAAATATTAGCTCAGAGCCCCTGAGCTCCACCATGCAAATAAAGGTAGAGTGCAGTACAATACCGACTGGGAGAAATGACAATAAAAACATGAAGAAGATAGTATAAGATATGAGTATCAGGGCCCTGAAGTAGCGACGTGTTTTATTCTGTGTAAAATATTCATGAGTCTGAAGTGTAAAAAAAAAACAAACAATAACACCTCACTCACTCACAATCATCACACAGCTACTTCATTTACAGCTCCTACTCAGAGCAATACTTTTAAATACCACTGCAGTGTTCAAGTCTCTATTTACGCACACAGCAGGCCTACATATTATAATACACACACACACACACACACACACACACACACACACACACACACACACACACACTCCAAAAAACAAGCCAATTGAAGCCATACTGGCTCTCCACACGCCTCGGCCCACAACCCACACTGAGTGTCTGTGGGAACATCTGTGATGCGAACGGTGACGTATGAAGAGCTCTAGGGTGGGTTTGATTTTCCTCTCCACGAGCCCCCTTCCCCTCCCACAGACACACACACACACACACACACACACACCTCTCTCTCTGGTCTTCTGCTATCTTCTCGAGAACCATGAATATTCCTCCCACCTTGCCGCGGCCATCTGAGGTTCTCACACAAGTTGGATCAAAAGTTGCATCGCTAGTTTTAGCCGGCGAGCAGAGGACTGATCTGGGGAGGGGGTGTTCGGTTTGTCATGAGACCTAGATTGAGGAGAGTTATACAAAACATTTGAACATATAGGTCTATAAAACGCTACCACAACTGCGTGAAGCCTTGTCTTTAGTCTTCAGTCTGTTTTAAATGTTCCTCAGGATTTTTATACATTAAACCTGTCAGATAATAAAAATGATTCATCGATCATCCGCCTCATTATTTCAACACAATGTCATGCACCAACTGTTCCCTTCACAACACTGCCAGCTCTCAGAGGAAACTGTTGTGGTTTCCTACAAACCATGGATACGTTTCATTTGCATGCTTTATACCTATCATATCAATGTTCCTAAAGTGATGTAGTGTAAGAGTTGACTGTCACCTAGAGGTGGAGGGGATGTTGGATGGAGAGACACCTGGCAAAGTGCAGACCGCTGTTTGAGACCACCAAACAACTAAAATGGTTGTTTTTTTTACCAAGACATGGCTGCTGCGTTTCCTGCTGGTATAGTGCCAAGACAAAGGTTGTTGTTGTAACCGAAACATGGCTGCATATCCTGCCAGATTAGTAGCTCTAAAAGTGGCTGTTTTTTACATAGACATCACTGCATTTCTTGCTGGGATAGGCCCATGGCAAAAGCTGTTTTCATCAAGACACACTGCCAGGGTAGTGACACGAAAAAAGCAGATTTTTACCGAGACATTGCTGCATTTTCCGCCAGATTAATAGCACTAAAAGGGTTTGGTTTTTACTGAGATATTGCTGCATTTCAACGCAGGATAACGCCACAAAAATGGCTGTTTTCTACAGAGCGATCGCTGCACTTCCTGTCGGGATGGTGCCACGAAAAGGTTGTTTTTTCCAAAATGTTGCCATGTTTTCTGCTAGAAAAGTAGCACAAAAGTGTTATTTTTTTACTGAGATACTGCTGTATTTCTTGCTGAGATAGTGCCACGAGAAACGTTGTTTTTACAGAGACATTGCTGCATTTCCTGCCAGGGTAATGCCACGAAATGTGGTAATTTTTTTTCTGAGACATCATCGCATTTCCTGCCAAGATAGTTGGTAGTTTTTTACCGAGTGATCGTAGTGCTTCCTGTCGGGATAGTGCCATGAAATTACCAAAATTTTGCCGTGTTTTCTGCCAGAAAAGTAGCACGAAAATGGTATTTTTTTTACCGAGACATTGCTGTATTTCTTGCTGGGATAGTGCAACGAGAAAGGTGTTTTTAACCAAGACATTGCTGCATTTTCTAACAGAATAATAGCACAAAAAGTGGTTGTTTTTTTACTGAGACATCACCGCATTTCCCGCCAGGATAGTGCCACAAAAAAAAAAGAAGCTTTTTTTACACAGACATTGCAGCATTTCTTGCCAGGGTAATGCCACAAAATGTGTTTATTTTTTTTCCGAGACATCATCGCATTTCCTGCCAGGATAGTGACACGAAACAAGCAGATTTTTACCAAGACATGGCTGCGTTTTCTGCCAGATTAATAGCACTAAAAGTGTTTGGTTTTTACTGAAATATCGCTGCATTTCAACGCAGGTTAATGGCACAAAAAAAGGTCGCTGTGCTTCCTGTCGGGATGGTGCCACGAAAAGGTCGTTTTTACTAAAATGTTGCTGTGTTTTCTGCCAGAAAAGTGGTTATTTTTTTTACCAAGATTTCGCCGTATTTCTTGCTCGGATAGTGCCACGAATAAGGTGTTTTAACCAAGACATTGCTGCATTTTCTAACAGAATAATAGCACAAAAAGTGGTTGTTTTTTTACTGAGACATCACTGCATTTCCCGCCAGGATAGTGCCACGAAAAAAGCATTTTTTACACAGACATCGCTGCATTTCCTGCCAGATTAGTAGCACAAAAAGTGGTTATTTTCTACCGAAGCACCGCTGCATTTCCTGCCAGGATGGAACCACGAAAAAGGCTATTTTTTTTACCAAGACATTGCTGTTACTTGCTGGGATAGTGCAGCGAGAAAGGTTGTTTATACCGAGACATTGCTGCATTTCCGGGCAGAGTAGTAGCTCTAAAAGTGGATGTATTTAACTGAGACATCTCTGTGTTTCTTGCCAGATTAGTAGCTCTAAAAGTGCTTTTTTTACTAGGACATTACTGCATTTCTTTCTGCGATAAGGCCATAAACCAAACCACACGTCACCCACAGCATTGTTGAGACGTGAAGTTTCAACATATCTGTGACATTATAGCATAAATGTAACGTGCGTGTGGTTTGCAGAAACGTACAGTGGCAACATTTATTTTGCTGATTTGGCTGCAACAGCAGTGGTGGGATGTAACTAAGTAGACCTGTTTACTCGAGTACTGTGGACTACTTAAATACAAATGTGAGGTACTTGTAATTTATTTAAGCATTTCCACTTTATGCTACTGTATACTTCTACACACTTACTTCTCAGAGACAAATGCTGTCCGTTTTACTTCACTACATTTTTCTGACGGCTTTAGTTACTTTTCAGATGACAGTTTTTCATCCCCTTCTTGTCCATTAAAAAACATGTATTTTCACATGTGTTGATGTTGAATGTTGGTGATAAGCTACAGGATGAAGTGTTTCCTTTGTGTGCTGAGAAAGGCTTTGAATGCAGGACTTTCACTTGTTGTTTTAGTACTTTTACTTCACCAAAGGATCTGAATACTTCCATCACAACAGGCTGACAGTAAAGTATGGTGGTCATCTGTTTTGCTGTCAGACAAAGCTGTGACTGAATATACAGTAAACACAGAGTTGGCGTTTTCACCACAGCAGAGCAGCGGCCTGAGAGGAGGTCTACGTTCACACTTATACAGTTCAGCATAAAGCAGTGAGTGAGTCACAGAGGAGTTTACAAGAGTTTAGTGGGTACACACCGCCATCTAGTGGAATATCCAAGGAACAGCAGCTGAAAATCATGAACTGCAAACATGAGAGATTTAGCACCAATAATAGCTGCCCTACTTTCTCTTTGTGACAACACATACACACACTAACACACACCAATAGCCTGCAGGACAGTTGTTTCTCAGATTGTCGTCAGCACCGTGTGAGGGATCCTCTAATGGGTGCACAGTCAGGCACAGTGAGACACAAGCACCTTTTATGCTGCCTTTTCAAAGCGGGAATTGTTGTCCTCATGCTGAATAGGGGCGATAGAGTTCTCTCATCTTTAAATTGGCAGCGTAGGCAGTAACAGCACCGAAACAACGTCTGTGTAAAAGAGACAGCCGGCAGGACAGGACCACAGATGGGACAGGTGTGATGCTTTGGTGCTACCCACTGTCAGGAGATTTACACCAGTGTTCGCATCCCTTCACTGGCTACCTCTCAAATACAGGATTGATTTTAAGGTTCTTTTATTTGGTTTTAAAGCTGCACGCTCCCAACCTGTTAGAGCCTCAGAACAATGTCTGTTAACTGTCCCGTGATCAAGGCTGGTGGGTAAGAGTGCTCCAAAGCTCTGGAATAACCTTCCTCGCAATCAAATCCTCCCCCTCCACTGACACTTTTAAGACAAACCTTAAAACGTGAATGTTTTCAATGGTCTTGGTTGTCTGTAGTGGTTTTAATATTTTAGTATTTTATAATCTTTTTACTCATATAATTGTTCTTACCGCTGTATTTCTGATTTATATCTGTGTACATAGTATATTGCTGTATATTTGTGTGTCATTCTTTTATTTTGTACAGCACTTTGGTCAACTGCAGTTGTTTTTAAATGTGCTATATAAAGCCAGCATGCACTGGAGCGTTTTGCAGCCGAGTGTGAAGCAGTTGGGATGAGAGTCAGCACCTCCAAGTCTGAGGCCATGGTCCTCTGTCGGAAACCAGTGGTTTGCCCTTCCGGGTTGGGGGAGAGTTACTGCCTCAAGCGAGGGAGTTCAAGTATCTCAGGGTCACGAGTGAGGGTAGAATGGAGCGTGAGATGGATCGGCGGGTCAGTGTTACACCGGTCCATCGTGGTGAAGAGGGAGTTGAACCAGAAAGCAAAGCTTTCAATTTACTGGTCCATCTATGTCCCAACCCTCACCTATGGTCATGAGCTCTGGGTAGTGACAGAAAGAATGAGATCGCGGATACAAGCAGCCGAAATGAGTTTCCTCCGTGGGGTGGCTGGGCTCAGCCTTAGAGATAGGGTGAGGAGCTCGGACATTGGGAGGAGCTCGGAGTAGAGCCACTGCTCCTTCGCATCGAAAGGGGTCAGTTGAGGTGGCTCAGGCATCTGATCAGGATCCTCCTGGGCGCCTCCTGTTTGAGGTGTTCCAGGCACGTCCCACTGGTAGGAGGCCCCGGGGCAGACCCAGAACACACTGGAGGGATTACATATCTCATCTGGCCTGGGAACACCTTGAGGTCCTCCAGGAGGAGCTGGAAAGTGTTGCTGGAGAGAGGGACGTCTGGGGTGCTTTGCTTGGCCTGCTGCCCCTGTGACCTGGCTCCGGTTAAGTGGATGAAAATGGATGGATTATTTGATTTGATTTGATCTGATTTAAAAGGTAGCTGATAGCAGTTTCTGATTTTTGAAGCCTAAATTCAATCACTAGAAGTAAAAAGCCAACATTAGGCTATAAACTACACCACGGTCACATGACTTAGGCCCTGATCACACAGAAAGCGTTTCAGCACCTGGAGGTGCCTTTTTGTAATTGTTTTTAATGAGAATGAAGCTTTATGCTTGCTGTTTTTGCATTGCTATGAGCCTTGCACTTCTGCGCTCTAGGAGCCTGGCGTTTTTGCCGGAGCTCTCTGAACTTCTTGAGTTGAAAAAAACGTCAACTCAGAGCAGAAAAATGCCCCACGTCATCTCTTTTTTCCCCATTGTCCAATCAGATGAGTTGTGTGGTCTGTGGTGCTCACGACAACAAGTTTTGGTAAACAATGGAGGAGAAACTGGTGGTAGCTGTTGCTGGATACCCAGAGCTACACGGCCTGATGATAGACAGCAGGTTGTCAAACTGCCCCTGAGTCATCCTAAAATCTGCCTGGAAACGTCCATGATGGAGGAGAAGCTCCTGGACCAACTGGTGGTACTTCCCATGATCCAGCCTCTTTTTTAGGGTCTCATGTACCCACACAGATCTCTGTTTATCTGCTGACAGCCTCTCACCCTCAGCCAGAGCTACAGACAGCACCCTCTGCCTCAACATGGCAGCAACTAGCTGCTAATTACACAGATTGATTACATGGGACTGTGAGTGTAGGGACGTGATGGGGTGGTTGCCTGGCGACAATAAAAAGCTGCTGCAAGCCAACGTGTATGTTTTATGTCACACTAGAGGCAGACGCTGTTGTGTGTCACAACCCTCACGCCTCTTTTGATTCTGTGATGCCAGCATGCTGTCTAATCACACATGGGAGCGCATGACGCTGCCATTGTTTGGTTCTGTGTCAAAATGCAATGATGGCGTAGTGTAGGGACGTTGTGGCAGCCCTATAGCACCATCTCTGTGTAAAATGGGTTACTGAGAAGTCCACTTAAAGTATGATTTATCACAGTAGTAAAGCAGGGGAATCTGGCACTGGTAAATGCTCCTGGTTTTTATGTACACAGTGTACAATCATTCTAACTTCAAATAACTTCAGCATCAAGGAACAAAGGAACTCACATTTTCACTCAGACAGTTGATGTCAGTAGGATCCAGGGTGCAGCTGCAGGTGGTGCATAAAGGCCTCACACCTGAACTCACATAAGCTCTCATCAAGCCAGGCTCCTCCTTCTTCCTGCTCCAGGCCCCTCCTCCTTCTGGCCCAGGCTCCTCCTCCTTCCTGCTCCTCCAGACCTACAACTCAATCAAGTTTCGATCTGCAGATAGAGCCTGATTGTGTCATCGTCAGTGTAGTTAGATGGGATGATTAAAGTTTAAATTATTCCTCACACTGCCTGGATATTAAACATTCCTCTCTAACAGGGAAAAATGTGGACATTGGGCAGTTTTTTTATGGGATAATGGATTTAACAAACTCTACTGTCACTCCGATACAGGAAGAGCACATGCATTGTTCATCTTTATAGATGCAAACCTGCCTGTGTGCAAAGACTCTAGGATTAATATACAGTATGTATTTAATGTTAGTGAGGGACTGTGTGAAAAGAGACTGTCCTCCTCAAGATTATGACCACAGAGGTTGGTGATACAAGCAGCTTGTCATGACCATAGACTGTAGAAATAATGGACGTAGCCACCATGATAAAATGGTGAGCTACATAAAAAATTTTCATCCTTATACAGTTGTCATGATCGAGGACAATAGCTATAGACCTAGAGACCAAAACTGTTTTCTGTCCCAGGCTGTAAAACGTATTTCTGCAAGCTGGGCATTTTAACATGAGGTCTGTGGAGACTGACTCGCTTTTGGAGTCAGCCTCAAGCGGCCGTTAGAGGAACTGCAGATTTTGGCACTTCATGTTGGCTTTTTCAGCCCTGGATGTTGCTGCTTTGTTCTTAACCTCCAATATACGGGCTGCTGTTTGTAAAGTGGCTCACGCTGAAAATAACATCAACATTTTGCCACATTTAGCTTCAAACAATGTTTAAAAAAGTGTTGTGAAACCTTTTGCCACATTTACAGCAATATTTGTTAACTTAGAAATATATTAAATAGTTAAATCTAAATATTAAATGTGGCACCTAAATGTTAAATCTAAATATTAAATCTAAATCTAAATCTAAATGTTAAATCTAAATGCTAAATCTAAATCTAAATCTAAATGTTAAATCTAAATGCTAAATCTAAATGTTAAGTCTAAATGCTAAATATAAATCTAAATGTTAAATCTAAATGCTAAATCTAAATATTAAATCTAAATCTAAATGTTAAATCTAAATGCTAAATCTAAATCTAAATGTTAAATCTAAATCTAAATGTTAAATCTAAATGCTAAATCTAAATCTAAATGTTAAATCTAAATCTAAACATTAAATATAAATCTAAATGCTAAATCTAAATATTAAATCTAAATCTAAATGTTAAATCTAAATCTAAATGTTAAATCTAAATGCTAAATCTAAATCTAAATGTTAAATCTAAATCTAAATCTAAATGTTAAATCTAAATGCTAAATCTAAATCTAAATGTTAAATCTAAATATTAAATCTAAATTCTAAACTAAAATTCACAACACTTTTTTAAACATTGTTTGAAGCTAAATGTGGCAAAATGTTGATGTTATTTTCAGTGTGAGCCACTTTACAAACGGCACCCCATACCAATACAACCCCAGGAGCATTTACTGAATTAGTGCCTCTATGGGGGGTGAATTTTTATATAACTCACCCGTTTACGTGTTATCAAGTCTTAAAGTTACACATATTTAACAGTGTGCTCACTCTGACTCACAGGCTTGTCAGCAAGGCGTCACCACAGCCAATGAGTCAGATCCACTCCTCATTCCTCCACAGCTTCACCTTCTCATCCAAATATGGTCACTTCTGGCTCTGAAAAAAAAACAAAATGGCGACAGCCAAAATGCTGAGCTCAAGGCTTCAAAGCAGAAATCCACAAACCAAAAGGTGACGTCACAGAAGCTACGACCATTTTTCAGGGCACGGAAGCTGCATCGACAAACAGTCAGGCATCTTTCCCTTTATCCGTAAATATTAGTCTGTGGTAAATATGGAGATCATATAAGTGCAGGGCTACCATAGCTTTACATCTGTCCCATGGACAATATTGTTGGCCTAATACACACTTACAAATCATGGAGGAAGATCATCTCTGCACTCAGGATTTCAGGTAGGCTATGATATGGTGTTTAGCAACCGACACAACCTGCCGCTGGCACAGATTTGGCACAAAAGTAGCACCTAGCACCCAACCTCGTGTTTTCCAGGTGGTTAAAGACACGGCATGTGTACAGCCCCTTATGGGGTCAGTTTGAAACGTCGCTAGTAGCAATGTAATATGAGTGCCTGGTCAACACATTCTCACTCCGACCTCGTCCCATATTGACGTTTGGTCATGGACTTTCCACGTCCACATACGACGTCCAAGGTACCCTGGGTGTGTTGGTTGTTGACGTTCAGGGACGCTGTGTCAAGTTCTGCCTGTTACATGCATTGTCTTCTTTCAAAATACACTTGTTTTCACAGGAAATTTACTGTTTACATACAGTCTCTTTCAAAATAAAAGCACTACGTGGTACAGCACCGCAAATTTATGTTTTTTTTTCCACCAACAACAAACACACATGGTTAGGGTTAAGAAAAAAAGAACAGGGTTTAGCTTTAGAATCTTACGGGATGCAAGCACCGCTCTCCCCGGTGAAGGTCGGTGTTTGTTGGACCCATTCAGCACCCCTAACTTTTATTCTTGTCCCACTGTGTTTCCCCCCGATGCCGACGAGCGCCGTTAAACTTTAACAGCGACTGGCCGCATATCATGCCAACGTTAAAGGACGGCAACTTTCACGGCAGAATGATACGCCGCCGGGTGGTGCGTCAGTTCAGAACGCCACCTGATGGTGTCAGTTTGAAACGCAGCCAGTAACAATGCAATATAGATGCCTGTATAGTCCCTGTAGGGTGGCCACGAAGGGTGGTGGATGGGTTCAACAAACCCCAGACTTTCACCCAGGAGGCCACTGTTCGCTTCCAGTGTGAATGTTGATAACAAACCATGATGGGGTTTTTTTCTCTAAACCTAACCACAGGCTTTTGTTGCTCACAGAAATGAACATAAATATCAGGTGTTATACTGACATTGGAAGTTTATTTTGAAAAAGACTGTACGCATGTAACGAGCAGAAACTGTACATTTCCTGCAAAGACAGAAGTGTGTTCTGAAAAGACATAATGCATGTAACAAGCATAAATCAACACAGCGTCCGGGAATGCCAATAACTGATGCAAGAGGTTACCTAGTGTGTCATGTTTAGACGTGATAGTCCACTGACCAAGCAGCAATATTTGACAAGTTGGGGCGGCAACATGGTGGTGCAGCGGTTAGCATTGTTGCCTCACAGCAAGAAAGTTCCTGGTTTGACCTTTCTGTGTGGAGTTTGCATGTTCTCCCTGTGTCAGCGTGGGTTTCCTCCAGGTGCTCCAGCTTCCTCCCACAGTCCAAAGACATGCAGGTTAATTTGTGACTCTAAATTGTCCGTAGGTGTGAATGTGAGTGTGAATGGATGTCTGTCTCTATGTGTCAGCCCTGTGATAGTCTGGTGACCTGTCCAGGGTGTACCCTGCCTCTCACCCAGTGTCAGCTATTTCTTCAGAGAGATATTACTTTAAAAGAAAAACTGAAACAGAGAGTACACCCCTTCCTCCTCAATTCCAATAATTTTCATACAGTCCCTAAAAATACTGTGCTGTATTTCCTGTATTGTAAAATATTGTGTGAACTGAATTATCCATCAGGATGTTTCCTTTTTGATGTAAGTAATCCACAGATAGAGGACGTGAATGAAACCAGACACACAGAGGCAACATTAGTCACCGCTGAGGTGTACTCTGTGTGTGTGTGTGTGTGTGTGTGTGAGAGAGAGAATAAGTGAGAAAAACAAAGACTGAGAGTGTTTTTAGTTTGAAGGTCAGAGTTTGGCCCCGCAGTAACAAATTAAAACGATAACCTCATCTATGTAACAATTAGTTTCAGACGGTGGCCTTGAAAAACACTCTGGAATGATGCTGAAACAAATTAAATAGATAACCTCATCGCTGCCACGTTACAATTTGTCTTATCACTGAAGCGCTCACACAGTCGCAGTCATTAGGCTTAAACGTGTACAGAGCGACACTCATCTGTGACCCTCTGCGTCCGGCTCTGCTGTTCGCTGCGATGATGACTTTCACAGAGGACACGTTATTAGCTAACATCATCAAGTGGCACAAGTTCACTACAGAAATAGCTGCCGGTGGATTCAAATGGCCTCACACACACACACACACACACACACACACACACACACACACCGAGCCTCATTGTCTGTCCTTTTAACAAATGTCAAGCGTGGCATTATCAACAGGATGCACAGCGTGTGTTCACTGCAGCTTCACCTGCAGAGGGCACACACACTGCTCCACTGACAAATACATCACCAACAGGATTCATGTGTAAAACCCACGTACAAGTCAGTTCTCATGAGATTATTCTATTGTTGGTTCATTTAAAACATTTTTCCATGGGTCTGATTTATGGGGTGGGTCTATTTCCTGGATTCAGTCTTGCTGTCAGTTCAAAGCTGAATCTGTGGAAGGACGTAAATCCCTCCGAGCCCAAAAGGCATTTATTTGAAATGCGGGCTGTTTAATAACATCAGACTTTGATGGCGTTAGAATAAATTGTCCTGATGCTTATTTAAATATAAGACTATTTGAATTCCTCCCTCAAAGCAATGGTCAGGAGAGGGCGAGACTGAGTGACAGCTGTCTGAGCCGCAGGGTGAACACAGTTGTCATGCTGTATATCTGTAAATTTGCAGCCCAATCGTCAGATGCAAATGTTGGTATTGTATGTTTATGAGAACCGCTGATATGTTACTTTTTATATCCACATCTCTAAAGTGACATAGTATATGAGCTGACTTGGTCATCATGGAGGGGGTGGTGGATGGTGTGACACTTGGACGAGACGCCTGCCAAGCTGCAGACCACTTTTCAAGACCAACAAACATCAAATGTGGCTGTTTTTAGCAAGTTATTGTTGGTTTTCTTGCTGGGATTGAGCCTCGAAAGAGGTTGTTTTTTACTCAGATATTGCTGCATTTTCTGCCAGAATAGTGCCATGAAAAGTGGTTGTTTTTTATAGAGACATTACTGCATTTCAAGGTGGGATAGTGCCACGAAAAACGGTTGCTTCTTACAGAGATATAGCTTCGTTACCTGCCAGAATAGTGTGATGAAAAAAAGTTGTTTTTTTCTGAGCTATTGCTGCATTTTAAGGTGGGATAGTGCCACAAAAAGTATTTGCTTTCTACCAAGATATCACTGCATTTGATTGCGTTTGCTGCCAGCATGTTGCTTCCACGAAAAATGGATGTTTTTACCAAGCCATCGCTGCGTTGTCTGCCGGGATAGTGCCACACAAAGGTCTCTTTTTACCAAGATATCACTGCATTTCTAGGCGGGATAGTGCCACGAATAAAGTTTTTTTTTTTTTTACCAAGATATCACTGCATTTCTAGGTGGGATAGTGCCATGAAAAAAGTTTGTGTTTTTTACCAAGATATCACTGCATTTTAAGCGGGAAAGTGCCACAAAAAGTGGTTGTTTTTACTGAGCCATTGCAGCATTTTCTGTCAGGATAGTGCAACAAAACGTGTTTTTTACTAATAAGACACTGCTGCATTTCAAGCCAGAATAGTGCCACCAAAAATGGTTGTTTTTACCGAGCCATCGCTGCATTTTATTCCAGGATAGTGCTACGCATAAGGTTGTTTTTACCGAGATACCACTGCATTTCAAGGTAAGACAGTGCCATGAAAAACAGTTGTTTTTACAGAGGTATCACTGTGTTTTCTGCCAGCAAAGTGCCACGAAAAGTGGTTGCTTTTACTGAGCCTCCACTGTGTTCCTGCTGAGATGGTGCCACCAAAAACCCAAGAGATCACTATGTTTGCTGCCGTGATAGTGCCACAAAAAACAGTTGTTTTTTTACTGCCCCATTGCTGCATTTTCTGCTGAGATAGAGGCACAAAAGTGGTTGTTCCTTACTGAGATATCGCTGCATTTCAAGGCAGGACAGTGCTACAAAAAGTGGTTGTTTTTACCGTGCCATTGCTACATTTTCTGCCAGGAGAATGCCACGAAAAAGAGTTGTTTTTACCGAGACATCGCTGCCTTTCAAGGCGGGATAGTGCCAAGAAAAGCAGTTGTTTTTACAAACATTGCTGCTTTTTAAGGTGGGATAGTGCCCTGAGAAACGCTTGTTTCTTACAGACAATGATGCATTTTCTGCCAGGATATTGCCATGAAAAGTAGTTGGGTTTTTTTGTGCCTAAACCTAGTCACACGTTAACCGCAGCTTTGTTGAAACTTAAAGAAAT
Organism: Epinephelus lanceolatus; assembly: GCF_041903045.1. Taxonomy (NCBI): domain Eukaryota; kingdom Metazoa; phylum Chordata; class Actinopteri; order Perciformes; family Serranidae; genus Epinephelus; species Epinephelus lanceolatus. The sequence goes on from NC_135751.1 coordinate 38,398,595, forward strand.
GTACATATCCACCACATAAATATGTACACATGTAAGGTACGTGTGGTTTGCAGTGATCTGGTGAGTGGTTTGACATATGGAACTGGATAATGTCTTCATCCATAATCAGAGGTAGAGGTCATGGTTTAGACACCAACACTGCAGTCAAATGTTTCTCAGCATGCAAACATGCAGTAGCCTCCTGATCTGTAGGGTTGATGGGTTTGATTTAGTTTTGAACAAGAAGACTGTCGAAACACTTTGTTTTTAGGCTAAAACAATGCTGTTCTCAGTTCACACTGAATGGACATTTGGAAATACAGTTGGCAATGTACAAGAGAGGTCAACTTCAGTGCAACTGCCAGTGGTCCAGCATGTAGAGAAACAACAGAGGCAGCTCGGTATCTGCAGGGTGTTGTTTCTATTTGCAGAGCTTTGAGGTTTCTGATGCACGGTGTAGAGGAACTCTGTATGTAGCTCTGCTCAGTGGGGGTTGTGGTATTTGAAGAAAGGATTACAGTAGCATTTCTAAACAAGGATACTGCTTTGTAAAATCCACCTTCTCAGATAAATAAACATGCAGGAATCTTATGCTTTGCAAAACTTTGCTTGAGTCTCAAGACTTTCCTGTTACACCAGTGATTCCCAACCAGGCAGTGGTGGCTGTAAGGGGGGCGAGGGGGGCTCAGGTGAAGTTTTAGAGTCCTCACATCACTTGCGGAGATCCAAGGGGAGAGGAGGTAGCAACACAACTCCACCTAATGGAGGCTGACGGCACCCCAGATTAAAACGTCCAAAAACACATAATTGAAACCACAAAATATCTCCATACTGCCCGTCTGTAGTGATCCAAGTGTCCTGAAGCCCCGACATAAAAAGTTGTTTGGAAAAACATCATTTGAACTCTGTTTTTTGCCTCATTGTAGCCTGTAGTTAGTTAGCATGTCTACTTCCTGTCACTCTTCAGCTGCACAATATTAAAGCAATAAAAGCCCCTAAAACAATATTAAAAAGTAAAGTAATAACAATAATCCATTTAAATGAGTGCATTTGGAACATGACTGGTGGCTGTATGACACTATGCTCTCTATGACGAGGATATACAAACTGTTTTAGGGTCTTACAGATTAAAAAGGGGTTTGACAGCAAAGTTCAACCAAAAGAACTACGACAGGTTCAAGTTGACATTTACAAATATTGTCTTTATTGAGAATGTAAAGCACAGAAACACATCTCTCTGCAAGCTTACCATGAATTGAACAAACCTGTTTCCCCTTTTTACAAAACATTTACATCTAACAGTGCCTCGCTCTAGAAATACACAACGTAATTATAAAAGACACGTCCACAGTACATTGGTAATATACGTGATCAAACTACCAGAACAGCCTCAGCTGGTACGAACGCTGCCTCTGCGGATTTACTCTGGTAGGCAGATTTGTTTCTGAATATTAAACCTTCCCTCAGGTATTTACTTCTTCATTGTCATTATCATACCACATCCCTTAACGTTCAGTCCTGTAATCTGTTAGAAAGCTACATTCATTATAATCATTGCTCTCTCCGCTATCCCTTATGACATGTAGACTGCACGATACGGCTTCACAAACAGTAAGATCTGCATTTAACAATTGACTAATGCACAGATTAGAGTCAGCTAGACGACTGAGAAGAGAAGCAGGGTGGTGAAGTACTGGTGCAGGGATGTCGTGTTTGCAATACTACATGTTTGATTCATGCACAAGCGCTTAAACTGCAGAACGTTACGTTTGCCATGTGTGAGACTTCACACACCTCATGTCGTAGTGTCAGTGATGTGTTTTACTGAGCCATACAAAGCAAATAAAAAACAGAGTGTCTATTTGCACCCTGTTGAGAGTAGTCACACTGCAGCTACTCAGCTATTTAAACCCATCCCTTACACGCATCGCCACGTTGATGTGTCAAGGTCAGAGGCTATTAGGATCAGGGCAAAGGGGTCATGGTTAGGGCTGGTACAAGCCAATCTCTGATACTCTCTGAGATTACAGTGGTAAATTTACAAGATAAAACTCACAAATGTTCTGCCAGACAGTCAGGTGACGTAGTATAAAGAGCAACGCAGTCCATGGAAGGTGTAGGGTGTGATGGGTGAATGGGATGAGCACAGGACTTTTACACAGGAGACTGAGGTTTGTGTCCTGTGTGTCAGTGTTGGTTTATTATTTGTTTTTACTTCTTTTCAGTTTTAGGGATCTATAAAGCTGCCGAATACACACTGTGTACATGAACTGTGCTGAATAGACCCTTTTGGTTTAATGTCCTATTTTGGTATTGCTAGGACGTCCAGGAATATACACCCCGGTGTCAACAGCCACATCGGGTATTTACACCCTAGGTGCAAATGGCATTGTTGGCTATGAACACCAGGGTGCTTGCCTTTGCATGATGCCCTATACAACTGGGTGTAAATGGCCAAATTCACTGTTTACACCCAGGTGTGAAAAGCCACATTGCCTATTCACACCTGGTTGAAACTAGCCACATTACACCCAGGTGTGAATAGCAACATAAACTATTTATATGGGATGTATATAGCCATATTGACTATTTATACCTGGTTTTAAATAGCCACACTGACTACTTACACCCAGGTGTGAACAGCCACTTCGACTACTTAGACTCAGGTGTGAACAGCCACTTTGACTACTTACACCTGGGTGTCAATAGCCACACTGACTATTTGCAACCAGGTGTGAATAGTCACATTGACTGCTTTCACCTGCGTGTGAATAGCGACATTGACTACTTTCACCTGGGTGTGAATAGCCACATTGACTACTTTCACCTGGGTGTGAATAGCGACATTGACTACTTTCACCTGGGTGTGAATAGCCACATTGACTACTTTCACCTGGGTGTGAATAGCGACATTGACTACTTTCACCTGGGTGTGAATAGCGACATTGACTACTTTCACCTGGGTGTGAATAGCCACACTGACTATTTGCAACCAGGTGTGAATAGTCACATTGACTGCTTACACCTGGGTGTGAATAGCCACACTGACTATTTGCAACCAGGTGTGAATAGTCACATTGACTACTTTCACCTGGGTGTGAATAGCCACACTGACTATTTGCAACCAGGTGTGAATAGTCACATTGACTGCTTACACCTGGGTGTGAATAGCCACAATGACTATTTGCAACCAGGTGTGAATAGTCACATTGACTGCTTTCACCTGGGTGTGAATAGCCACTTTGACTACTTAACCCCAGGTGTGAATAGCCACATTGACTACTAACCCCCAGGTGTGAATAGTCACACTGACTACTTACACCCGGGTGTGAATAGCCACATTGACTACTAACCCCCAGGTGTGAATAGTCACACTGACTACTTACACCTGGGTGTGAATAGCCACATTGACTACTTTCACCTGGGTGTGAATAGTCACTTTGACTACTTAACCCCAGATGTGAATAGCCACTTTGACTACTTAACCCCAGGTGTGAATAGTCACACTGACTACTTACACCCAGGTGTGAATAGTCACATTGACTACTTAACCCCAGGTGTGATTAGCCACATTGACTACTTAACCCCAGGTGTGAATAGTCACATTGACTACTTAACCCCAGGTGTGATTAGCCACATTGACTACTTAACCCCAGGTGTGATTAGCCACGTTGACTACTTAACCCCAGGTGTAAATAGTCACACTGACTACTTAACCCCAGGTGTGATTAGCCACATTGACTACTTAACCCCAGGTGTGATTAGCCACTTTGACTACTTAACCCCAGATGTGAATAGCCACTTTGACTACTTAACCCCAGGTGTGAATAGCCACTTTGACTACTTAACCCCAGATGTGAATAGCCACTTTGACTACTTAACCCCAGGTGTGAATAGCCACTTTGACTACTTAACCCCAGGTGTGAATAGTCACACTGACTACTTACACCCAGGTGTGAATAGTCACATTGACTACTTAACCCCAGGTGTGATTAGCCACATTGACTACTTAACCCCAGGTGTGAATAGTCACATTGACTACTTAACCCCAGGTGTGATTAGCCACATTGACTACTTAACCCCAGGTGTGATTAGCCACATTGACTACTTAACCCCAGGTGCGAATAGTCACACTGACTACTTAACCCCAGGTGTGATTAGCCACTTTGACTACTTAACCCCAGGTGCGAATAGTCACACTGACTACTTAACCCCAGGTGTGATTAGTCACATTGACTACTTAACCCCAGGTGCGAATAGTCACATTGACTACTTAACCCCAGGTGTGATTAGTCACATTGACTACTTAACCCCAGGTGTGATTAGCCACATTGACTACTTAACCCCAGGTGTGAATAGTCACACTGACTACTTAACCCCAGGTGTGATTAGCCACATTGACTACTTAACCCCAGGTGTGAATAACCACTTTGACTACTTAACCCCAGGTGCGAATAGTCACATTGACTACTTAACCCCAGGTGCGAATAGTCACACTGACTACTTAACCCCAGGTGTGAATAGTCACACATTGACTACTTAACCCCAGGTTTGAATAGTCACATTGACTGTTTACACCCAGGTGTGAATAGTCACATTGACTACTTAACCCCAGGTGTGATTAGTCACATTGACTGTTTACACCCAGGTGTGAATAGCTACCCTGACTTTTTACACATGCGTGTGATTAGCCACATTATCTTTTTTTTTTTTACACCCAGATGGTAACAGAAACATTTACTTTTTGCATCTGGGTGTATACAGCCAATATGACTACTTACACCCTGGGTGCAAATAGCATCTGCAAATGAAATACCTGACTTTTGTAAAAACAATTCTCGACCTATTAGCTGGCAATAAAACATTTGTGCAGCCATTATGTGATATTATCAGTATATTTATTATTGAAGTCAGAGCCCTTGCATAATTAAGGATTTTACCTTTAAATCTTAAAAGTTTCTTTTTTCTAAATCCTGGCTGTTTAGCTAGGTAAATAACTGACCAGGTGTTTACTGGAGGTTTTATAAACCAGATACAGTGTTATTGAAAACCATAGAGATTATATGTAGAATGTGACAGTAATGATGATGACAGTTTAGGTCTGTGTGGTAAGGTTAGTTAAAGAAGCAACTCCATTTCAAGAGACAGATTAGGATCTAGACAATAATCTCTAAATATGTTGCCACCTATCACCCCTCTCTACAAGCCGCTCCCGCTCCCCTCCACGTCGTCGACTATGATGGAGCGTTTACGCAGCACAGAGTTCCCCTTCCTGCCGCTCCTGGCCTGCAGGGGCAGCTTGGTCTGGCACGGAGCCCGGTACTGAGGCAGGCCGGTCTTGGTGGTATCCAGCTCCTCCGGGTCATCCTGCTGGGCCCTAAGGGCGGCAATCACATCCTTGTCTGAGGGACTGAGGGTCAGGCAGCCACAGGGGCGACCGCCGTCACCCTCCGCTCCAACCTCTCCGGCCTCTCCCATGTCCTCTGGCTCATCCTCCACCGTCATGAAGGCGTCGCCCCACAGGCTCTCACAGAGATCCCTGCCATGTTGGTACATCTACAGAAACAGACACAAAATATTTATAGGATATGAAGAGGTGATGATTCTGACAAAATGATGGCTGGTCATTATGGGTAGCTACCAGTCAGGAGAGGAGTACTCAGATGTACATAAACATGAACTTGGGGGACGTGCAGAAAACTAGTGTCTCTCATTCCCCAGCAACACTTTCCAACTCCTCCTGGAGGACCCCAAGGCGTTCCCAGGCCAGATGGGGTATATAAGACCTCCAGCATGTTCTGGGTCTGCCCCGGGGCCTCCTACTAGAGGGATGTGCCTGTAACACCTCTCATTGGAGGCGCCCAGGAGGATCCTGATCAGATGCCCAAGCCACCTCAACTGACCTCTTTTGACACGAAGGAGCAGCGGCTCTACTCTGAGCTCCCTCTGGATGTCCGAGCTCCTCACCCTATCTCTAAGGCTGAGCCCAGCCACCCCACGGAGGAAACAAATTTCAGCCGCTTGTATCCGCGATCTCATTCTTTCTGTCACTACCCAGAGCTCATGACCATAGGTGAGGGTTGGGACGTAGATGGACCAGTAAATCGAAAGCTTCGCCTTCCAGCTCAGCTCCCTCTTCACCACGACAGACCGGCGCAGTGCCTGCATCACTGCAGAAGCTGCACAAAACTGCCGATCCATTTCATGATCCATTCTACACTCACTTGTGAACAAGACCATGAGATACTTGAACTCCCTTGCTTGGGGCAGGAACTCTGGTTTTCCAGCAGAGAACCATTACCTCAGATTTGGAGGTGCTGACTTCATCCCGAGCACTTCACACTCGGCTGCAAACGACCTTAGTGCATGCTGGAGGTCATGGTGTGATGACACCAACAGAACCACATCATCTGCAAAAAGCAGGGATGCAATTCTGAGGATCCCACACAAATCACGTTTCTGTGCTCCAAGCGCCCGGTGTTTTTGCCGGAGCTCTCTGAACTCCGTCATCTATTTTAGTGTCATCTTTTTTCCCGTTATCCTATCAGATGATCTGAGAGGCGGACCTTCTGTGGTGGTCACGACAACAAGTTTACAGTTGGCAAACAATAGAGGAGAAACTGGTGGTAGCGGTTGTTGGATACCCAGAGCTATACGGCCCGACAATAGACAGCAGGTTGTCAAACTGCCCGAGTCATCCTAAATAAACAGTAGATTGATTACATGGGATGGTTAGAATTAAGAGGTGAGACCGTGGCTGCCTGGCAACAATTAAAAAGTGTTTTTTTTCCACCAGTGGCATTCAATTTTAAAAAAGGCAGTGTGGCGCACTTTGCATTTTGCAACCTGCAAAACACTTTCTGTGTGATCAGGGTCTAAAAGTACAGAAGCATAACAAGTAAAAGAACTCATTATGCAGAAAGTGTTAAATCATGGAGCCTCCAAGGTCTCAGTGAATATAACTTATTTTATTTGATGAAAATATATGTGTTTCTATTAGTTTTGTTCAGGGACAGGTTACAACTCTATTTTCTCTGTTAGACCTCACAGCCCACACAGTCCCAGACAGCCTTGCACAACTCTTACCTGAGTGTGTGAGGCCTTTCATCTCCAATAATGCATCATATTTCATAAGGTGATATGTTATGAAATCAAAGTGACTGGTAAATATAGCTGTTACACATGGTGGATTAAAAAGATCAAGATTTTTTCCCGAAATGCAATGAAATATGAATATAACTGGTCAAACACAAGTAATGTACAAGTACCTGAAACAGTACTTCAGTAAATGTACTTTTTCATCACTGATAACTTTCAGAGCACGAAAGCTCTTTAGTAACATCTGATGGCTGGTAAAATTCGGCTAAGTGCATTTTTTCCACGCTGGTTTTGCATTTTTAGTAAATGCACATTTTCTGCATGGCTCTTTTTTTGGCAACATCCATCAAGTATGGTCTTTCTTTGCTTGTAAACATCCATTGGAATAATTGATTTTGGCCTTTCAGGGCAGCGCCAGCCTTGAAAACAAACACCCTCTGCCAGGTGTTAGAGGGGGCTGCAGGCACCTGGCAGCTGCTCTCGCAAACTGCTTTTTGTCCGCCTCTCTCTCGCTCGCCTCACCTCGTCTGCAACCAGCCTTGAGAGCAAATTACAAGTCATGACGACCTTGAAAAGCCCACACTGGAATCTGAAAGACTTCATCTCTGCGCCCTCTTTATGGTGCAGCCGTGAGATTCTGTCAAGCTTCACAGAGTAGACGCACGGATCTAAACTAATCAGAAAGGTCACGCTCGGCACCTTGTTGCTATCTGACAGGTATTCATCGCACTGCTCAGTCTTTGTTATACTTTGAGGAAAAACTCCAATTACTGCTGACATTAGCTTTGTGGTTTCTGGAGCATGAAAAATTCTGCTCCTCTCTAATAAGACACGTACACGGATTAAAAGGGATATTGCACAACACTGCAAAAAACAAATCACAATTCAACGTTTAAGCTGTTTAACTGTAAACTGTGTAGGCCTACATGTTGAGAAATAGTTCAGGAAGCAAATTTTCTAAGTTTCAGTGTGTGTTTTTTGTGTTTAACCCTTTAAACTCTGCAGTGGAAACAGTCTATAGTGCCTATACATTGGTATTTTTGCTTATTGTGACATCATTTCTTTGAGTATCTTTAAATGCTTGTATCCCTAAAACCTGTACAGCCTACACTAAAAGGTTATGCAAGTCAATAAACCATAATAACTGCATCAGCTATCCCACTCCAAGGACAGATTGCATTAGATTATGTTTACCTGCTCTGTAGTAGGTGTAAAGAGGCAGACGGGACATTAACACATTCTCTTTGGACATGTTAGAAAATGTTTGGTGCATCAGTAGCTGAGGTTGAAATCAATGACAAAGCAGTGGTATCTGACGACTTTGGAGTGAGAACAGGCCGGCTATTTTGGTTCTTGTTTTAGATCGGTTTAGGATCATGCAAACAACAATTTCCTGTGTCCGTCCAACCTCTGTTTTTTTAAGCTCCTGTTTCCTCACTACTGACAACCTCATAACAAGTCATTAAGGGTGCTTTCAGACCTAGAGTGGTCTCCTTTGGTCTGAATCAGGGACTCATGTTGTTCCAAAGTTGTATAATTGCCTAGAGTTGGTTCGTGTTCTCACGACAGCATTTACAAGAGGACCAGATCAAATGCCTTGTGTGAGAAAGCTGCTCTTGATTGGTCAGAATTTCCATGTGGGAAAAATCCAGGAAGTAAAGCAAACGTTGAAGAAGAGTACACTTGCAAGATAAATGTGACACTTTCTAATGTCACAATGGAGGGACAACTACGCAGGTTGATTTTAGCGCTGCTCATCGTGGACTATATTGCTGTCATTGTTCATTTTAGTCAAACCATACAGTTTGAAAACGAGGCGCGGCTCCAACTAGAAAACAATGTTTTGATGCATTGGATGTGCTGAATGTGCATATTAAGGCAGTACAGGAGGAGGTGCACATTAATAATCCTCCAGGACTGTAACATGCTCATGTTTAACCCAAACAATGTGTCATGTGACTGCAGTTGCTTCACATCCAGGTCGGAACACCTTCTCACCACAAACCAACCACACCAGAGTTCGTTTGTAACCAGACCGAGACCACCTCTTCAAGAAGGTCTCGGTCTGGTTGTTTTGTGTGTGATTGCTGTGTTCACACCTGCCCAAACAAAGAGTTCGATTGAACTGAACCAAACAGGGCACGTGTGAAAGCACCCTAAGACGTACTGCCAAGTCACCGTCTCTGCCTCCTTCTATAGCTCATTTCAATCTTATATCCTTCTCTTTCTTATCGCTGCACATGCTGTTTGTATGTCTCTTCCTCTCTCCATTACTCTAAAGCACACCCCCACCCCAACGTCTGCTTCCTTTCATCCTCCTGTCTGTTGGGGGATTAAGACTGAGTCACACAGGGTGCTCGCACAAGAAAAAGCTGTAATATATGTACCGTGTTCGAAGGACAAAGAGGATGACGGCTATTTCTCTCCACTACATACACTCTGTGTCTGACGCTTAGGTCTTATCGCAGCGACCCCATAATACACACTGGGCTGCACACACACATTTCTGTCCGTCCCCAGGCAGACATGGTTTGCTGCCAAAGCTAATTCGAGCACAAGTGGTTTTAGACAACATGGTGTGATCGAATGAGTGAGATACTGAAATTTCCTGAGGCTCTATCCTGTCCTTCCCATCCTTATCTTATTCAATTCTGCCCTTCTTTCTGAAACCTACGACACTACACCCAGTGTGAAAAGAAAAACAGAAAAGACAGAGGACTTAAATCTGTGACACTGACAGGAAAAAAAGATCCATTTTTCTTACAGCAGACGTCTGTTGCAATGATTTTTCTGGCCGCGGGTCAAGGTCAGAATTAGATGAGAGTCATTATGTAACTGAATAGAAATTACAACAAATGACTACAGGAATGATTTACTGAACAGTTACACAGTTCAAAATATTCTCAAATACTGTTTTATATGGACGTCAACAGACTTTTATAGTATTCCTGAGCAAAATGCAGTTGGTAGCGTTGACTATTTCAAATTTAACACTTCAGATAATGACAGACAAATGTGCGATTGTTTAGTACATCAATCAATGTGTAAATTCAGGGAGAGAGGACAGGGGGTGAGGGAATACGGGGTTAACAGAGTATAGGTGAGCCGTGGCTGTCGCTATTTCATGTGTTTTCATTTCATTAAAGTTTGATTTGGTCATCCAAAAACGTTTTGTTCAACATTTGGTTGAGCTAAAAGACCCTCTACAGAGCTGTATGTTGAGTTTTCCAAGTAAGTGTATTTTGTTTGATGGTTTTGCTAGCAAAAATTAGCATTTACATAGTTTGCTGTAAATGAGACGTACTAACCATGCTAGTAGATAGGGTTAGGGTTATCTCCACCCTCTTGTCCAAATATGTTTTTATTTGGACTTAAAAAATCCAAGATGGCGACCGCCAAAATACCAAAGTCAAGACATGTATAGCTGCAGACATATTTCGTTTGAAGCGTACATGACACGCCCACCACTAGTACAAGACAAATCCAACAACGTAACGGCTATCTGAACCCTGCTACAATGCTACATTGCAGTGAATAAATGAGACCAAATATAGCAATAATCTACTTTATAATTTATAATACATGAAGACGTAAATCACTGTATAAATAAGGAGATGTAACCCTTCCCATTACCCTTATCCTAACCTTAACTGCCTCTCTTTTAACGTAATACTTTATAGCTAATGTTAGCTAATCACTAACTTAGTATTAGCATAAGTAATGAGATGTATCCCTTACTCTAACCTTAACAACCTCTTTTTTAACGTAATACCTCATAGCTAACATTAGCTAATCACTAACTTAGCATAAGTAACGAGATGTAACCCTTCCCATTACGCCTACCCTACCCTTAACCACCTCTCTTTAATTTTTTTTTAATTTTTTGATTTTTACATACTTTGTTAATCCCCGAGGCGAAATTAAATTTTTCACTCTGTTTGTCAATTACACACAGGTCCGAACACACACATGCACAAACTGGACCTATACATGCCCTAAGTGGAGAGATGTCAGAGTGGGCTGCTCCGAGCGGTTGGGGGGTTCGGTGCCTTGCTCAGGGGCACCTTGGCAGTGCCCAGGAGGTGAACTGGCACCTCTCCAGCTACCGGTCTCCAGCTATCTAATCGCTAACTTAGCATTAGCACCAGTAATGAGATGTAACCCTTCCCATTACCCCTACCCTAACCACCTCTCTTTTAACGTAATACTTTATAGTTAATGTTAGCTAATCACTAACTTAACATTAGCATAAGTAACGAGATGTAGCCTTCCCATTACCCTTGTCCTAAACTTAGCCGTCTCTCTCTTATTGAAATACTTTATAGCTAGCTAATTGCTACTTAAGCATTTTCGTCAAGACTTCTGCTCCCGGGCTGACGGACTGATGTGTAGCTATGGTGCGCGAGTCATTTATCTAGAGGGCGGGTCACATAGCTGCAACTATGGTTGTTGTCTGACATGACACACTACACGTGATAAAATGATGGATTATAGCACATGATAATCATTGCCGTTCACGAACTGAGCTGACACCATATGACGGCCTTGTCGGGCTATAATCAGGCTGAAATTGTGTAGCCTGAACCCAGCATAAGTCTCAGCTTGGCTCGGCTGCACTTGGTTGTGCTTGGCTGCTGTAAGTCTCTAGTGCGCCTGCTCAGTGGAAGCAGTGCTGATCATCTGGGTCATTTTAAATGAACCATTTTGGCGTCATGTGCCTCCAAGCGACTCATAGAAATTAACGGGACCCTTCCGCCAGTGCTGTATCATCCTAATACATCCATGGTTACTTCAAAGTCAAGGCTTCAAAATGGGAGACAGTAAACCAGTCGGTGACATCACGGTGGCTATGTCCATTATTTTATACAGTCTATAGACATGTGGGCTATGGCTGTTGGCCCCCTGTACATACCCACTAATTATTTCTTTGGTACTTTAGTATGTTCTCAGTATTTACGCTGTAATCTGCAGGCTGTAACTTCAGTAACCTCGTATAATCATTCTCTCCTTCCTTGGACCATTAATTCACTCCATCTCATAGATGTCGCTGTGGATGTTATTTGTGCCAGGCGCCCGGCCGCTCTTCACTGATGTAACCTCATTCCCACCAAACCCGGAGCAGAAAGAGTGTCTAATGCTGAGATAAATCAGACCTTGGCTGGCAAATAATGTTACCAATGAGTACAAAGACAGAGTGAGACACAGAGTGCCAGAGGGAGCTTTGCATGCAGTGGATGTGTGTGTGCTTATGTGTGCCTTTAAATGCATTAGCTTGTTTCTATGCAAATTGACATCCTCTGCAAATCCTCACTGTATCTGTGCAGATTTATTCCACACACACACACACACACACTCCTGCGTTTAGTTCCTATCTATCAGGTGAACTTTTCAGAAGAGGAGGAACGTTAAGGAGGATTTTCTCAACTCTTAGTTAATCTGTGGATTAGATCATTTGAGTTTAAAAATCTCTAAACTCAGAATTGTGAGATGTTTGTGTGACAGAGATAGTTAGTATCTGTTTGCAGCACGTCTCAGCGCTGAGGTGAACTGAAGTGCTGCGAGCTCAGACCACGAGGAGGCCCCACTGTGAAATCTCGCATCTCCGCCGACTGAAGAGGAAACACAATGACGCTTTGCTGCGGTGACCTCCAAAAGTGTTGCGAGAGGCAGGCACTTGTTGGCGGTCTCTTTCTCTCTCTGAGGGCTGATCTGTTGAGCGTGCTGAATGCACTGACTCATTTCTTTGTATTCAGGAGCTGTTTAAAACACTCTGTTTTGAGAGCTACCTAAATTTATTGGAGTCTATTTGGTGCCATTAGCGGCGCTCCACATACACACACACACACACACACACACACACACACACACACACTCAAACACTCAGACGACCTCTCTTTGAGTTTTCTCTCCTACAACAAATCTGTCATTTCACCTAATCATCTAATATCCACCAAAGAGCCAGAGGTCAGAGGGTGTGTGTTTATCTGTTGGTCTCTTTCTCCCTCTGTTTGTGTGTGTGTCTAGATAGATAAATAGATAGATAGATAGATAGATAGATGGAGTGTCAGTGTGGTGTGTGACTGTGCGTCCCAGCTGCAGCCCCTCGGTGACTCTGCCTTTTAAAATCACCCAGCTGGCCTCTGCCCACTGAAGCAGGACTGAACCTTTTCATGCTTCAGCCCACGGCGCCGCCCTGCGCTGTTAACCCTTCTCTTACCGTGCTCTCACTTGACCATGACACGCAGACTGTACTGTGAAAGGGTTTCTGACCTTCTACCTGCAGAGCACGCAGCTCAAATAACAAGCTCTGAAGGTTTGTGACTGGGATTCAAACCTCTGACACCTCTTGAGAAAGTCTCAGCTCAGGCGTGACTAAACTCTGCTCACTCAATGTTCTTAATAATACTAAACGATCTTGTTACAGTCACTCAGGCGATGCATTTACGATACGTTACATACTTATTTCTATCCTGTCTGTCTGACATAAAGTGCTGAACGTCCCAAAACCTCCTCCAGTTAAATGACAGTAAGGGTGCATTCACACCAGAGTCCGGGGGACTCGGCTTGATTGGCCGGGGAATGCCGAAAAACTCACACCTTCATTTGGTTCGGTTCACTTTCACAGAGCACTTTTTAAAGCTGACCAAATCACCTGGATAACGTCACACAGTTACAACAGCTGCTTGTTTGGGGGCGGTGTTGCCTGAAACAACCAATGACTGGGAAGAAAAAAAGCATGAGGAAGAAGAAAACCCGGCTCATCGATTGGCCATGACCAAAAACGGAAATCCATCCCCTTCAGCTGGCTTGGTCACCACAAAAACACCAAACACCAAAATGTAATGCGCTCTACATCACTTCCTCTCACTGGTTCACTGCTGGATAGACTGTTTGTATTTCCCACTGTAACCACAGTGGGGTTCACTTGCAAGTGAACTGAGACCCCCAGTTTTCAAGTGGACCAGGGTTCGCTCGTTTGGTCCGCACCAGAGTTCGAATGAGCGTTCACACCACTCCAAATGAACCGAACTATCCGTGGAAGCGGACCAGGGTTCGTTTGAAGTGGACCAAAGTGTGCCTGTGTGAATGCGTCCTAAGTCAGAAATCATCTTCTTTGGTCCACTAAAATCCGTCGCTATTTTACAAAACCATCTTGACTTCCTATCTGCAGGCAAAACCCTTGGTGTGATATTTGACAGTGACCTCTCCTTTAAATAAAACAAATTACAAGTCCTCTTTCTATCAATTAAGAAGCATCTCCAAAATCAAGTCCTTTCTCTCTTTTAACAAACACTAGAAAACATGACACATCAGCCCTGTTTTAGTCTTTCTTCACTGGTTACCAGGCAGTTTCAGAATTTAAGATTTTACTGATCACTTTTAAAGCACTTCATGGCTCAGCCCCAGGTACAGTGCTGAGATGCTGCTCAACTATGAGCCAGGTCGCGGCCTCAGATCCTCAGGCAGGGCTCTGTTGGCTGCTCCTCAGTCCCGACTCAAAACGAAAGGTGACCGGGCTATTTCAGTCAAGGTCCCTCAGCTCTGGAGCTTCCTGCCTGAGGATCTGAAGCTGCTGGATCAGTGACATCTCTTAAATCACTTCTTAAAACTTATCTTGTGTTGTCATCGGTTATTGTTTTCTTTTATTTTGTATGCCTCTAATTGTTTGATCTGCTGTACTACAGAGCAATCTACAGGGCAATTAGTTGCCAGCTTTGCTTATCTGCTTCAGTGATAGTGTTTTTATTGTTCTTTGTATTTCTTGAACTCGCCTCATTTTTTTACTTGAATCCTGCATTGTTTTAAGCACTCTATAAAGAAAGTTTACTTATTTATTAAGTCTTTATTTATTGTTAAGAGGATTGTGTTTTCCGGTTTTTGTTCACTGTGTTTTCCTCTCCTGTTGTTCCTGTGCTGCCTTTCCCTCATTTGTCCCTCTACACACCTGCCCTGCATCAACCTCATTACTTCTTCCCAGCTACAGAGATTTTCCCCTGCCAGTCAGCTGCTGCCTAATCACCTCATTACCCTCACCTGAGCCCCTCCGCCCTCGTCTCCACCTGCACCTCATCCACTTATCAGATTCCTGCTCAAACCTTGAATAAGAAGATATTTAGAGGCCGTTTACACGTCGCCGGCTATTTTCATAAACGGACATTTCACCATCTCCGTTTTCAAAAAGATCTTCGTTTACACTTACCCGTGTATATATACACAAGAGCATGCCAAACCTGTAGGTGGCAGTGTAACGAGAGGCTCAAGCCTTCCATGTATCCATTGTCACCATAGCAACATAGGTCGCACTTTTGACACAGGCGCAAGTTCCGGCGCATACTGTGACGTCGGCTGCCTATAACTCCGTTTATCTCCGTTTATCTCAGTTTACATGCAAACGCGCAACCGGAGTTTTCCAAAATCTCCACTCTGGCCGGAGTTTTTAGAAAGACTCGTTTTCAGAGGAGAAATCTCCGTTTGCGTGTAAACGAAGGGCACAAACGAAGGAAGATGTCTCCGTTTATCAAAATCACCGTGTACGTGTAAACGGCCTCTTATTTGAGTGCCTGTTGCTGCAGTCTCTGTATTTGGGTCCACCTGCTCCACACCTCAAGTGTTGCTGCAGTGTTGACCTCTTATGCAGGTATTTAGTCATGAACCCAAAGTACTGGACAAATGAATGATAGAACTAGATGAAAACATGAGGGATCGGAGTGATTCAGATTCACCCTCAGGTGGAAATGAACATCTGAACCAAATTTCATGGCGATTCATCCAAGCGTTATTGAGACATTTCAGTCTGGACCAAAGACCAAAAATTACCATCCATGAAACCATTTGCTGCTGGAGTGGCTAAAAATACTCCAAATGTCTGATTGCTACTGATGGGGAAAAGAAAGCAACTCAAGGTCTGTGCAGGTTATGTAAGCTTCCAGTCACAGATGTGGCAGATCACAGCCTACCTGCTGATACTGAACACAGGTTCCAGTGCAGTTCTGTCCTCTGGGGTCTCTGGCCCAGTTACGAGCACACGTCATGTCCATCCTGCAGGCGTCAAACCTGAAGACAGGAATGTAAACTCTGTAATTCTCTTATTTGAATATTGTATCCTATAAGAGTCGTATTGTATACCAGATAACCGCCAGTTTTTCATTCGATGGACACATCTATTTAAAGGAACAGTTCACCATTTGCTTACGTGCTGAGAGTTAGATGACAGCATCTACATTGCTCTCATGTCTGTACACTACATATGCAGTTGCCAGAAGAATATTTTTGATATTATGTTACATTTGCACATTTCATTCATATCATATCATTTTTTTATGTGATGTTGCACGTGAGCTGACTTTGGCATCGTGAGGTGGAGGGGATGGCAGATGGTGTGACACCTGGGCGAGACACCTGTCAAGCTGTATACCACTGTTTGTGACCAACAACAAAACTGGTTGTGATTTTTAGCGTCATTGTTGTGTGTCCAGCAGCTTGTTAGTCACCAATCATGGGTGTTTTGTATTTGGCTGTTCTGTGAAAAGTGATGCGCCAAAATTTGAATGCATCCTACCTAATCATGAGCCAGTAATTGGTGTATGAGCCATGTACTTTGGAAGGCTGTGATCATGTGACCACAATGCTGACAGCAGTAAAGAATAAAGAGGGAAGCGGTCTTGTAAGGAGGAAGGTTGGGGCGGTGGATGGGTCACAAAATATGGGACTTTTCCCAGGAGACTGGTGTTCGGAACTGTGTGAACTTTGAGTGATTTTAAGGTAAGTCATTTCTTTTCAAACCTAACAACAGTAACTTAACTTGCATAAGCAACCCGGTTTCACTCCGAAGTCGTCGAAAACCAGCGCTTGGTCACTGACTTCCAGCATTAGACACAGACGAAAAAAGCCATCCTTTCCGTTATTGTGTAATGGTTCCCGGTGGCGTCAGGAGGAACCGTGGCAGGACAAAGACATAAGTTAAGGGGGCGGAAAGTCCGAGCCAGGTGGGTAGGAGTGGTGATGGATGGGTCTAACAACCACTGACCTTCACCTGAGAGGCCAGTGTTCGCTTCCCGAAAGATTAAGTCAAACTCTGTTCTTTTTTTCCTAAACCCAACCACGTTAAGGAAAGAAACATCAATTCGCAGTGTTGTACTGACGTAGTGCTTTTATTTTGAAAGAGACTGTATGTAAACATTAATTTCCTGTGAAAACAGAAGTGTATCTTGAAAGAAGACAATGCATGTAACAGATAAAACTAGATAAAATATAGGCCTATATTAATGAAGGTTCATTAGTACGGTTTTGTATTTCTCTGTAATGTAGCACAGTGTTAACAATGTTACTGATACTATTCTTTCTCACACCTTCAACTCAAACCACCAAAATATATCATTTAATCATTACATATCGTTAACATGCAGGAGACTAGTCGACTAATGGACCCAACTATTGGTCCGCTAGAAGATTTTAGTCAGAGGCAGCCCTGCTAATTAGCATAATATCTCTCATTTGTTTAATATCTATGAAACCCGTGTTGTAAAAACAACAATTCACTGTCTTACAGGGTGTCAAACTATTTCTTACACAGTGCACAGTAACTTCCTGGAGTTTGTTGTCAACATAAGTCTGTAAAATTATAAGTGTTTTTTTACACTTACTTTACACCCACTTACTGTACAGACATGAGTGGTATCAACCATCTCATAAAACTCTCTGCAAGAAAGGGACTAAGTGTATCTCCATAATATTACACTACACTGTAAATACAAATATATGCACCTCAAACTTTATTAAAGAAAGGTATGTAATATTCATATTTTCCTGACAACAAGCACCGCTAGTGTTTTAAATAAAGCAACGTGGACATGAAGCTGCTTCTCATTTTGCTGTGAGTCCCCTGGCTGTTACATGTTTCTGCCTCCTTGATAAGAGGAGACTGATATATGTAACCTTGTTCTTGTGTCATACAGTTTTTGCTGTTTATTTGACACTCTATCTTGGCATGGATGGCACAGCATGCTGTTGTTGCACAGGCTGGTGATCCCTCTCCTGACAGTCTTATAGGTGAAGGGGGACAGATACTGAGTTTGATTTAGATTTGTTTGGCAATGTGTGTGGCAGCCTCACCAATCACGGCAGAAGCTGTGGCAGAGTGGCACGGCCTGGATGTATGAGCGGCGGTGGGGGTGAGGCCAGCGCGCGGCATCGGGGGAGCAGCGGTAAAAACATGACACACGCTTCAGGAAGCCTTCACACCTGAGGAGAGGGAAAGAAGGGACCAGTTAACATAATGAAGTCTACTTAAAGACACAGTTCACCCCAAAATCAAATTTATATTTTTCCTTTTACATGTAGTGCTTATTATTAGTCTAGATTGTTCTGGTGTGAGTTGGAGAGTGTTGGAGTTATCAGCCGTAGAGATGTCTGCCTTCTCTCCAATATAATGGAACTAGATGGCACTCAGCTTGTGATGTTCAAAGCGCCAAAAAAATACATCTGAAAAACTCAACAGCAATGTCTCTTTGCAGAAATCATGACCTGGTTACTCAAGATAATCCATAGACCTTGTTGTGAGCAGTTTCACGTAGGAACTATTTACTTTCTACAGAGCAATATCACCAATATCACCATGCAGAAGGAAGCGTGC
The DNA here is from genome assembly GCF_041903045.1 of Epinephelus lanceolatus. Classification (NCBI taxonomy): domain Eukaryota; kingdom Metazoa; phylum Chordata; class Actinopteri; order Perciformes; family Serranidae; genus Epinephelus; species Epinephelus lanceolatus. Next base: position 38,417,304 of record NC_135751.1, read on the forward strand.
ATCTACTGCTAGCTCACCTAGCACCACTGAGCTAGCTAACGTTACAGCTTAGCCGAGGAGGACGCCATTAACGTTTACATCTCGCGCTTTCAAGAGCACAAACGTCTCGTCCACGAGTAGATGTACTAATTTTGGCAACTGCTGTACGAAGGAAGAATGCATCTACTAATGGACGAGTAGATGCACAAGATTACTTTGCACCTTGTTGCCGTGCAGGCATGCGTAGCTTATTTCCGAACATTTTCAGCTCTATTGCCAAGTAATCAAAAAAGTAATCAAAATGTTAAAAATGTAATAACTTAAATGACTTTGATGGCATAATTAAAAGAGTTTCATTACTTATTACATTTTTAACAGGGTAACTAGTAATTTGTATCCTATTACATTTCAAAAGTAACCGTCCCAACACTGCTCCTACATGTTTGGCACACAGGAGAAGTTTTAGTTGGTTGTAATTTGCAAACTCATCACTAGATGCCACTAAATCCCACACACTGGACCTTTAAGTTAGAGGTGAACTTGTTTGGAAACAGTTGCCTATTTACTAGGGCTGTCAAAATAACATGTTCATTTTGATTAATTAATCACAGAATAAATAACATGTTAAAAAAAACTGTATGCTGATTAATCAAGTCCCATGGTGCCCTTTGACCTTTTGAGTCATTGAAGGCCACAGTGGCTGAGAATGAAACATTTACATTTAAAAAAATTCCAGATGGAACTGCAATAAGAAATTTTCCTAGTATCAGAGAACGTCAAGTCTGAAATATACTGAGCAACAGTATTGTGTGAGAGGAATTGAAAGGCCTGTCTCAAATATAGGCCTGTTGATTTCAGTGATTTAAGTAAATACTAGCCCAGGCCGTTAATTAAAGTTTTACGGTAAATTATTTTTTTTAATCGCTTGACAGCCCTATTGTTTACACATAAATCAGATAGAAATCATTATTAGTGTTAATTTGGCATCATTTTTTGGCCACCTAACAAATATTTTCTCCTCTTTTAGCTCTGTTTTTGGTCACCACCAACTCCTTTCACAGCTAAATGCCCCACAGTGTTCACTAGCTTGCACTAGTTGCTAATTCATCTTTTATCTCTTTACTGCACTAATCCAGGAGTGCAAATATAGAAGATAAAAGTCTAAGACAACATGATTCAGCTTAGGAAGAGTACAGGCTATTTTTAGAAGTTTTTTTCCTACAAACAAGACTGCAAAAGTAAAGTTACTGTCTATAAAACAAAAACACTGAGCTTAGAGACGACATAATGCTCCGTAGAGCTGAGGGATATTGCAGAGCGATAATCCTCTGTGGGCTCAACACTACCAGCGACACCTTTCACAAACAAGCCGTCATGTGATCTATAGTTAATATAAAAATATTGGTTTCAGGTGGAAATGCTAAGAGGTGGGATCAGAGGGATATCTGAGACTTACTCTGAGCTCAGAGGCCCACACTTGTCCCAGGGTTCATTCTTATTGATGGCAGAGGGAACATGGGAGATATCCTGGATGTCTTCTTCTGTGCAGCAGCTATCTGTCAGCAGCAAGGACAGAAAAAACAACACTTGAGCCAGCTGTCAGGCAGGAGATTTACTCTGATATTTCCCTTCGCAGGTTGTCTTTACACCATTAAACATGCAGCGTTTCAAGACAAACACAGTCACTCACTGTCGGCATACAGCCCACACTCCCTCAGGTGTGGCTCCGGGCCGGGCGTGGTCTTGTGCTTGCCGTCTTGGAGACACACCCCCTCCGAGTGGGTTCCACCAATCAGCGCAGTTGCCAAATATGCGCACACCAATAGCAGGGGGCGAGAGGTGACACCCATCTCTGCAGACACAAACAGGTCAGTGGACAGCAGCAGACAAAAGACACCTGACTCACCAAATCAGAGACAATGCACACACAGTCTGATGTCATACAATAAAATGCATGTTAATAATTCTCACTGATGCATGCACACTTTAAAATCATTCACCACAGTTATTTTATTATCAGTCATCATGGCGTACAGTGAGTAATAGTGTGAGTGAGACATCCAGCACAGGCTGTTTAGCTCCATGTGTGCTCTGCATGTGGTGACCTAGTAGACAGGGTGAGCCTAATTAGGTGAGACTGAGGCACCATGCTGAGATGGATGACATGCGTAGTTGTTTAATCTGACAAACGGCTGGAGGATGTGTAGCCCACATAACACGAATTAAACAAATCTGTTGGACATGGCCGCATGGCACTGGATAGGTCCGGTGTGGCTCTGATTTTATGCAACAAAGATAAACAACAATAAAAGCAGAAAATATGGAAATCTTTGACGCATGAGTTTCCTCTCACCTTCCAGATTTCATTTGGGAAAGGAATTAAAAGTGTGTTACTGTTAAAACTGTTCTGTTATGCAACAAAAACACATTACAACACAGAATAAAAACATCCTTAGCTATAACAGGGTTGGAAATTTACTTTTATGTCCACTTGCCACTGTGGCAGGTGGATTTCAAAACCAACCAGCCTCTCAAAAGACTTTCTTTTTGGCTGATGAGTGACTCACATAAGCAGCAACTTGCTTGTTTTACCAGCATTTCACTGGTGTCTGCAACCCTGATCTGTTAGTAACTGCTAAACAATTAAAACTGACATGTTCGGAGGCGTCACGCTCAGTAATTTATGCAGTTTTTCTTCCAATAAAATGATGTATTAAATGTGAATCAGCAGAAATCTGCCATCAGACCAAGTTTAGACCAACTTACTTTTATGATTAAGGGTAAATATTCTACTTTTGATCAGATATGGTGCCGTTTGATGACGTTTCTAGAGGCTGCAGAAGTCTGCTTGTCTTAACCTCTTGAATACAACATAATTACGTGCATTTTTATAGGTATACCTTTCTGACTTTAATGTCCTACTTCATATCTAACTTGTTTTCTGTTGCTGTTTTTGATGTCAAATTTGTAGTATAATATAAAATACCACATATATTATAATTAAAAAATCAGAAAATAAAAAGTATATTATAAAATCCAATAGACACACTTATTTAAAAAATGTGAATCAGCTGTTTTAACATTTTGAATTCAAAATAAATCACCAGCTCTGTACAAAACATTAAAGTTACAACATATTAAGAACATTTTGACAAAAGCTGCAACTTAAATCACACAAACAAACCTTGGAAAAAATTAGTAAAAATCAAAAATGCATTTATTTCTATGGAGTCTGGTGAATTTCAGTTGAGAGTTTACGCTGACCTTTTATTTCATCTGCTGCAGCGGAGCATATTTTACTGTAATATCCTTACATAATATTAATAATAATAATAGGCTATTAATGCTCCTACTCTGCGGCGACCTGTCGAGTGAAGTGTTGCTTCATCCCAAATATATTCAGTGTACCTGTCGGTGGGGTGAAGGATGCTCCGTCCGGATTAGTTTCCTCTGTTTGCTGTTGCAGAGTGTTTCCTCCGTGTCTCCTCTCCGGTGTGTGGCTGTGGATCCAGCGCTTGTTCGCGGTGCTTGGTGCTCCGGTTTTCCTCCTCCTCCTCCTCTTCCTCCTCTTCCTCCTCTTCTTCCTCTGTGTGTGTGTGTGTGTGTCTCTGTGCGCTGGCTGTGATCTCTGCTTCCCGGGGGCCGCTGCTCGGCACTTTGTCACCGGTTTATATGAAGGACATTTCAGTCCCCTCCACCAGGCGACTCACCCCCTCCCTCTGCCCCATGCTGGGAAGTCCTCCCTTCCTCCCTCCCTCCTCTTGCACTCGCATGCACGCACGCACACACAGAAAAGACTCCCTCCTTGTTAATCTCCAATGAGATGTTTACCAAATCCTCCTTGTTGACAGCCTTCCCTCCATCAGAGAGTGTGCTGGGGACGGAAACACAAAAATTAAATTGATTTAAAGGACCCTATGAGGGGACTGTTGCCCTTGATGTTGAGAGGATCATTCAAAGGTGGTGCTGAGTCACACCTGTCCTCCACCAGCCCGCTCCGTATCCACACTGAGGTCAGGGCTTTTTCCAGATGACAGGGTTAGAGGAGGGTATGACTGAGATTTAATACTGCATGATATGCTGAGGACGGGGAACACAAATCTCTGCGGAACAAAACACCGTGAACTCGCAGTGGAAGCTGCTGCGTGATGCAAAACCCTTCCTGTTGTCATAAAGGCAGAGTTTTCACCTGGATGCACTTTTTGTTGCCGTCTGTGTCAACGGGGGCGACACTAGGAACTGGTGACCTTGACAGCAACACTGTAATCCCTAAAAGCGTGTTAATTTGTTCTCATGTGGTGGGAGACGTTTGTTCGATGACAGCTCTAAAGTGCGTGGTGCGGAAACATGAGCGTAGCCAGCCAGTGTGTTTTTCCACCACATGTGTATTATTGCTCCTGGCTTTTAATCTCACCTCCCCTTGGACCTGGTGTACCAGCCTAATCCCTGGCTGGGTGCATCTCTCACCGTCACTCCCTCCCCTGAGTGACCTCCCAAGGCTTTTGGCCACAGAAGAGCAGATGGAGAGTGTCTTGTGGCCTAGATACGTCCGCCTAAAACCAAGGCTGTGAAATTGGTGACATGCCTTAGACATGATTGGTTTTGGCAACGAAACCATGCAGGGACAGGAAGAGACCGGACAGATTGGCCATCGCATAAACCGACAGATTGAGTGCAGATAAAATGGTCTCGGTGGAGGCTCAAATAAGATTCATATTGTACAGTTGAAGGAGTAAATGAGGGCTCGCTCGGGCCCCGTTGTCCACCAGACTGTTTCATAACTGCTGAGGGGTCGCCACCACAGAGCACTTTATTTCTGGGGTGAGAGCAGAGGAGTGAGAGGCAGAAAAACAGCTCTCCATCTGGTAATTAGAGGAGGAATAACGATATCCTTTGTGTGAGAGCTATTCAGGGAGCACAGGGAGAGAGGACAAAGCAGGCCATCGCTGCTCTCTGTGTACTCTTGTCGTCGTTCTCATTTAACAGGGTTGGGTCACTGCCTGCGCCCGGGCCTTAGGCTGGCCCTCAGCTGGCAAACACTGTTGTCGACCCGCTAACTGACAGACATTCATTTCCGCCAGTTAGAGTTTCTTTGATTTGTTGTTCCACTGACCTATTTCTCCAGGGTGGCCGACACTTTAACCATCTGCAAGAAATGTGGAAATAAAAGGTGAGAAGTAGAGAACCATGACTTGTCAACATCATTTATTATACTTTTGCTCTCATCCTTCTCCTCCTCACACGTTTGCACATTCCTCTGATCACAGTTGCATTAAGGAAGACCACAGAACACACTTTCATCCATGCACACGTACAATACTCCCACTAACAAAAACAACTAACAAATTATAACGTCTGTTTTATGTCTTGTGTTAATGTCTATAATGTGTATTTTTCGTTACACCATTGCTACTTTTGTGCTACATCACAAGTGAAAAAACAATTAGCAAGCAAACCAAGAATTTAAATACTTTGTTAGCAATAACTTACAGATAAATAATTAGCTTAAAGTAGCCTAATGGATAAGGAGTTGAAATAGTTAGCTAAAAGTAACAAGTAAACAAATAACGTAGTTAACAGCTGAAATAGTTACCGTTAGCTTAAAGTAACAGATAAACAGTTGAAATAGTTAGCTAAAAGTAACAGATAAACAGTTGAAATAGTTACCGTTAGCTTAAAGTAACAGATAAACAGTTGAAATAGTTACCATTAGCTTAAAGTAACAGCTACACAGTTAGCTAAAAGTAACGGAGAAACAGTTGAAATAGTTACCGTTAACTTAAAGTAACAGATAAACAGTTGAAATAGTTAGCTAAAAGTAATGCAGAAACAGTTGAAATAGTTACCGTTAGCTTAAAGTAACAGATAAACAGTTGAAATAGTTAGCTAAAAGTAATGCAGAAACAGTTGAAATAGTTACCGTTAGCTTAAAGTAACAGATAAACAGTTGAAATAGTTAGCTAAAAGTAATGCAGAAACAGTTGAAATAGTTACCGTTAGCTTAAAGTAACAGATAAACAGTTGAAATAGTTACCGTTAGCTTAAAGTAACAGATAAACAGTTGAAATAGTTACCATTAGCTTAAAGTAACAGCTACACAGTTAGCTAAAAGTAACGGAGAAACAGTTTAAATAGTTACCGTTAGCTAAAAGTAACAGATAAACAGTTGAAATAGTTACCGTTAGCTTAAAGTAACAGATAAACAGTTGAAATAGTTACCGTTAGCTTAAAGTAACATATAAACAGTTGAAATGGTTACCGTTAGCTTAAAGTAACAGACAAACAGTCAAAATAGTTACCATTAGCTTACAGCAAGGGTTAACAGTTGAAATAGTTACCGTTAGCTAAAAGTAAAAGATAAACAGTTGAAATAGTTAGCTAAAAGTAACACATAAACTGTTGAAAAAGTTAGCTTAAAGTAATGGTAAACAGTTGAAATAGTTGGTTAAAAGTAACAGATAAACAAGTAGTTTGCTAAAAGTAACGTTAATGGATAGATAATTAAAATAGTAAGCTAAAAGTAACGGACAAACAGTTGAAATAGTCAGCTAAAAGTCACGGATAGTTCAAATAATTAAAAGTTACGGATAAACAGTTAAAATCATTGGCTTAAAGTAATAGATAAACAATTAGCTAAAAGTAATGGACAAATGTTGAAATTATTAGTATACATAGTTAACAGTAACAAAAAAAAACAGCTGTTTATTCAACTGGTTGAAATCATTTGAATAGTTAAATAGTTAGTTACATAATTCAAGAACAGGTCCGTAGTTTTTGTCTTTTTGAGGTTTTTATATTATTCACTAGCTTCCCAGACAGTACCATACGTTGCATCAACGTCGACATTACAGAGGAATTAGACAGTACATCACCTCTACATTACGTTCCATTTCAGAACTTACGTACATACGAGGAAGCAATTCATCAGCGGTGCAACCTTAACAGCTGTAGATTCCTGACGTCACTAATACATTGACAATATGTAGCATCTAAGGAGGGTGAAAAGTATTCCCATGTTTTTGAGGCTCAAGTGGTGTTCCTTATGTATTGTACGAATAAACAGTTAATACTGTAGCAACATCCATTTTTATGTATTTAACAGTGTTATTGTAAATTACATCCAGTTTATAATCCATAAACATATATGGAACATGACAGTTGGTAGTGGATGAACACATCTGATAAGTTGGGGACCACTGGTGTATTGCCTGGTGAACATATGAAGAAAGTCAGAGACTTTGATCGTCTTTGATTTCCTCTTCATAAAAAATCCAATGTCGAGGACATCTGAGATTATCCTGATATGTGGAAACACCCCTCTAGCTCATTAGATGCTGTCTGGTCACTTGGAAAATTATCCTGCATTTTATCTCAGCCAGCTGTATTTTATATCACTTAGTAACATTTAATGGTACAAGGAACCACTGGAACAACTGGAGTGTAGAGGCTACTCTCAAAGAAAGGTCAAAATCATTGACCTTTAAGTTGATAGAAATGTCACTGGTCAAATACCAAATTATTGGTGTTGCTAATTACGGTTTTTGCTTAGAAGAAATGTTCCAAATGTCACCAGGAGTCTGAGGTTTGCAGTTGGATAAATGGGTACTCAGATTTGTGTTTTTCTATTGAAAAATCGTTCATAAAAGTACAGTATGTCCATCTGGTTTGAGCTACTCTTCCCCTTTAAATCTTCGTTTTGTATCTAGAACCCTCTGTTGTGACCTTTTTGTCCAGATGCTTGCACGTCTCGCACGGTGTGAGATAGCAACTACTCAGTGGTGTAGTGGTCGTTGATGAGGTGTGTGTGCTACTAGGAAGTGGATATACTCTCGGATATATTCCAATGGCTTATGGGCTGATAGGTTGGTATATTGTAGATGCGCAGACAAAGAAGTGGGTATACCCTGTGTACCTGCGTATACCCTCCACCACACCACTACAACTAATCATTTCAAATCAGAAATCTGCACACAAGAATATATTTCACCATTTATTCAAAAGATTGATCCAACATGGATTTTTAAAAAGTCATTTTCTGTACAATTACATGACAGACATTTAAACAACATGACATATACACATCTAAAACCTACTGTCACACAGTAACACAGGCATGTTTTCACAACTACAAGAACATTTTATGACAAAGATTAAAAAAACATCCAATAGACAGGTATTAAAAATTCTACTGTCACATAACAGTATCTTCTATTTCCATTCTGCATTGAAAGGGTTGTGTTCAGTGATGTCTCGTTGAGCTGGCATACACATCCAGTCCCCAGTGATCCTGCAGCTTGTTGTTGGAAATCAAAAAAGGATTGAGGAAGTCCCAGTTCTCCACCCTGTGGTCACATGAAGCACTGCATACACCATATTTATGCCCATTCATTATTTAGCTTCAGTGTCCAGGACCCAGGTTTCATTGAAACACTTACTTTGAAGACAGATTTTATGGTCTTCTTGGTCAAAGTGAGTCTCCACAGGAGTCCTGACTGACAATGATTGATGATTTTCCTTGCAGCGTAAAGACGAGATGAGTTGAAGTGACCCATTTGAGTCGAGGCAAATAAAGTTCTGTTCATTTCGCCTCTTCCTGACATTCATGTTGCAGAGAAGAGGTTCAGGTCTTTGGTGAGGCCACGGTTGCTAGTTGCCGTTTGGTCTTGATCTTCGTTCCTGGATCTTTTTCCCAAAGTTCATAGTCAGGGTAGCAACAGCGTAAGTGGACAACACCATGATGGTGCTCCCCACAAACTGTGACGAGGCTCCCCGCTTCGCCACAAACCTCCAGTTTTGCCTCTGTGAGTGAGCATCGGCTGCCTCCACTGTCCTGACGATGGGCTCCATACCTGCGGCTCGGACCGACAGCTCCTTTAACTCCTGGAGGTGTTGATGAATTGAAATGTCAGCGCTCTTGTCTGTCTCTCAGGATGGACGGTGGATGGTGGATGGTGTTTCTCTTATGGATGCTCAGAACACCTGGTTTCCTGCTGCAAATGCTTCTTTATCTACCCGGCCTTGTTTGCACACGTCAAATCCTCAGACTCAGCTGGGTGCCAGAGTACGTCAACAACACCTGTGGAAAATTGGCAGAACGGACAAGGACTCCTGCCTGCAGTGCAAACTGTCCAGACGGTGCTCAATAATAGACGGAACAGAAGTCATTCAGTCTGGCCTTCCTTGTATTTCAGGACCAAGGTCAGCATTAAGCAAACCTTGAATTGCAGAGTATCCATTAAGAGCCTATCACCACCTGATCCTGCCGCCTGTCTGCCAAGTACTTAAGTCACAGAGTGTACCCTGTTGTGTAATGGCACACTTAAAGTTGTGATATGCTGTTGATGAATCTGTTAATTAACTTAAACCTGACTGAACCATCTGCAGCATTCTGTTGATGTGGTGTTTTAGGCCACCCAAAAGCAGCACGCTCTACGGTTTTTCAGAACCAAACCTGTTCTTTTTATGGTGGAGTTTGTAAGTTACTCAAATATGTTTATTGATTTTAGTTTTGAAGGTTCTTCTAAACAGAATTATGCAGCCCAGTCGCCAAAAGAGAATATTGGTGTTGTATTTTTCTGCAAACCAAGGATACATTTGTATGTTTCTTATGTATCTTATCAACGTTTCTAAAGTGTCGTTTTATATGAGGGGACGTTGTCATTGGGAGGTGGAGGGGGTGGTGGATGGTGTTACACCTATGTGAGACATTGCTGCGTTTCCTCCTGTGATAGTGCCACGAAAACTAGTTGTTTTTACTGTGACATGACATCGCTGTGTTTCCTGCTTTGATAGTGCCATGAAAAGCGTCTGTTTTGTCCCGCAACATTGCTGCATTTCCTGCCATAGTAATGTCATAAAAAGTGGCTGTTTTTACTGAGAGATTGCTGCGTTTCCTGCCTTTGAAGTACCCTGGAAATCCAGAGTTCTCGCAAGAGCACAATTGGAATTTGCTCAGTGAGTCACTCTGGCAATCAGTAATGATGCTCATTACCCATGCCGTTGGAGACGAGCTGCACCAATCACATCGGTGTATCTGATATAGGCGGGCCAGAAGCGAGCTAAACAGATGACGACAGCGCTGCGACGACGAAGTCCGGAATCAGTCAGTAAACACTGCAAGATGGCTACGGATGAACACCAGTTGTTTGAAACGGCTTTGGCCGCTACAATGAATGAGTTAGACTTGGCTTTTTCTCTAAAAGAGGAACAGAAGACGGCGCTCGAATCTTTCCTTTGCAAGAAGGACGTTTTTGCTGTTTTGCTGACCGGATACAGCAAGAGTCTAATCTACCAGTTAGCTCCGCTGGTAGCTAAGCTCTGGATACGTCACCCCGTGTATTGTTCTGATTGGTCGTAGTGTTATCCAATTGCATGCAGTGATATTTTCAAATGTATGCTTGGTGCCGCCCCTCGAGTTGGGCCATTTGCATTACTCATAGCCAGACCCTAAATCTTTCTAGATTTGGGTCTGGATTTCCAGGCTACCATTGAAGTGCCACGAAATGGTTGTTTTTACTGAGACATTGCTGTGTTTCCTGCCCACGAAAGGTGTTGTTTACCACGAAAAGTCTTCAAGAAACTCAAGCAAGTCCAGCTGCCTACAATATAGCACTTATGATTACCATGACCTGGATGACTGAGAATCTGCATCGACATGTTACCACGAAATTTCCTGCTGCGACAGTGCCACGAAAAGTGTTTTTTTTACTCGGACATTGTAGCGTATCTTGCCGGAGTACTGCCGCAAAACTTACTTTACAGAGACATTGACAGCTTCTGCAGTCATGTTTGTGCCACATTAACTGAAGTTTTTAAGCCCAAACATGATCTTTTCATTATCACAACCAAGAGGTTTCTGTGCCTAAACCCAACCACACATTGACCACAGCACTGCCAAATCATAAAGTTCCAATGTATCTGTTATATAATGCTGTTAAAATGTAATGTGGTTTGCATAAACATACAATGCCAACATTTTTTCTGGCCATTGGGATGAACGATACCAGTGAATACCCCTCAAAAAAGTCTGATGTCTCTGTGTTATTGGTTTAAAAACTTGCTAAAAAATAAATCTAATCTTATTTAATTGTATATTGTTTGTTTGTTTGTTCCCTCAGCCAATACGGTTATGTTGTTGGCTCTGTTTGTTTGTCAGCAGGATCTCAGAGAAGGTAAGGTGTAGCATGGGCCAAGGACCCATTAAATTTGGAAAGGATCCAAATCACTGGGTGAACACAGAAATTATTTTTTCACTTTCATAAACATTGCAAGATAGGGTATTCGACCTTGGCAGAAGTTTAAACTCTCCCCAGTGTGCTTCTCGTTTATATTTGTTATTCACTTTTTGGAGATCTTTAGATATTTTTAATGAAATACAGTCACTGATCAGGTAAATACAGGATGACACTGCCAACATAGATAATAATGATTCAGTAAAGTCACATTTAAAGGTTCAGTGTGTAGGGTTTAGGGGGATATATTGGCAGAAATTGAATTTATTGTTCATAACTATGTTTTTATTAGTGTATTATATCCTTATACCCAGAGTCATGGTATTTCTGTTGCCTTAGAATGATCTGTTTAAATCTTCATAGGTTGCAGGTCCTCTTCCACAGATTCCGCCATGTTGTTTCTACAGTAGCCCAGAACGGACAAACCAAACACTGGCTCTAATTGGCATTTTTATGTTTTCATGTGGGCCATCGTAGTTGCTTGCAATTTGCACACTGGACCTTGAAGCACAATTTTATTTGTGGATCACTTCACTCGGTTAGTCAAGTGAAGTGGTTGCTTAGTCAAAAAATACTCTAACCACGGCTCAGTGGTACAGTGGTTAGCATTGTTGCCTCATAGCAAGAGGGTTCCTGGTTTGAACCCCTGGGTTTGGGTACCCTTCTATACATGGACATCTCAATTGTTGCAAGAGAGACATAAGGCTGCTTTCAGACCTAGAGTCGTCTCCTTTGGTCTGAATCAGGGACTCATGTTGTTCCAAAGTTGTACCTAGAGTTGGTTCATGTTCTCACGGCAGCATTTACAAGAGGACCAGATCAAATGCCTTGTGTGAGAAAGCTGCTCTTGATTGGTCAGAATTTCCATGTGGGAAAAATCCAGCAAGTAAAGCAAACGTTGAAGAAGAGTACACTTGCAAGATAAATGTGACACTTTCTAATGTCACAATGGAGGGACAACTACGCAGGTTGATTTTAGCGCTGCTCATCGTGGACTATATTGCTGTCATTGTTCATTTTAGTCAAACCATACAGTTTGAAAACGAGGCGCGGCTCCAACTAGAAAACAATGTTTTGATGCATTGGATGTGCTGAATGTGCATATTAAGGCAGTACAGGAGGAGGTGCACATTAATAATCCTCCAGGACTGTAACATGCTCATGTTTAACCCAAACAATGTGTCATGTGACTGCAGTTTCTTCACATCCAGGTCGGAACACCTTCTCACCACAAACCAACCACACCAGAGTTTGTTTGGAACCGGACTGAGACCACCTCTTCAAGAAGGTCTCAGTATTTTAAATGAACCGATCAGATATTTTGGTAGAGTAACTTTGGGATCAGATGAAAAGATAATACGTATTTTGTTGTCGGTGCCCACAGGAACTGAGAAATAAAAAAAGAGGTATATATAGTATGTAGATGAAAATCAGTCTCTGGGAGAAAACAGACTTCCCAGCAGGTGCTTCTGTACATTGTTGTCTTCCCCATCATCTCTCTCATATCCAGATTATTGCTTTCTGGGAAGCAGCCTGTTGTTTATCGTTTCTCATTTCCTCTGCTCACATAGGAAAGAAATAAGTAGCTGGAAAAATAAAACAACATATGGAGGAAGAATCTCTGAGTCATGATCAGACTGAATTTGACATTAAGGAGGGGATAAAGAAAGGCACACAGGAGACGCAGCCTAATGCCTGGGCTGTGTGGGTGCACCTGTGGGGAGATATATTTCATCACAGGCGCTCGGACAGATTCATGTTTGTATTACAAGCTGAGGCTCTGCAGCCATGGATGGATGGCAGAGGAATGTCCCGACAAACAGCTGTGTTTGTCCCATAACTCTGCGTCTGAGATGACACCTTTGTGGGAGCAGATCAATAAACTCTTCTGGTCTCTCTGCAACACTGCTGCTCTCTGGTCTGTCTGCAGCATCTGCTCGCTCCATGTACTGTTTTTAAATTATTAATACTCCTAAAGTTTTACATTCAAATCAAATACAAATGTTTTTGAAGAATCAAACGTTACAAACCACATGAGCGTTTTGACCACATGCAGGTCAGATGCATCAGTGTGGGCACAAAGCCGCAGCTGTGTGCTACTTTTTGGATGTTGTTGTGTACTCTTGCAGGACTCTTTGCGTCATCGTAATAGGCTTAGCTGTGTGTGTGTGTGTGTGTGTGTGTGTGTGTAGGTAGATCTTTTCATCAACTGTCTAAGGGACTAAAAACACTGGTTGGGTCTTTGCCAATGCAGCTTTGATGCTACACCAAACACACACACACACACACACACACACACACACGTATGAAAAATATGCCTCAACTTTAATCAATTCATCAACTGGCTCTCTAAAAGCACTTTACTCTGATAACATCTGCCTCTGTTCTTCCCTCTGTCTCTTTGTTGACTCTTCTGTCTCCCTGTTGCTTTAGCTAAGTATAATGAATAATACAACAAAGTTCCCGTCATATTTTCTGTCTCCTTTCTTCTCTCCCCGGTTTATCTCTCTGTTCCTCCGCAGATCAGCTGATACCGTACAAAGGAAACAGCTCAAGCTCTCTCTGCGTCTGTGTTGTTTGCATTGCCCTAAACCAAGAAGACCTACTTTAAAAACACCTATGAATCAGACTGCAAAGGGAGGCTGCCTGTTCATATGAAATAAAGTCTCTCAGCTGTAGGATTTTTGACAAAATAGTTTCCCATCAGCTCTATAATGATCCAGTCACCAATGGCCTTTATGGCATGTTCTAGTTTGGACTGTGTGAGAATCACAGTACTGGGACAACTCTTTTTCGTTTTACATGATGTTCACATGAACTTAGATGCAGACAAAACACACATTAAACACCAAATAAACACCCAAAACACACATTAAACACCCAAAACACACATTAAACACACAGAACACACATTAAACACACATTAAACACCCAAAACACACATTAAACACACAGAACACACATTAAACATACATTAAAACACCCAAAACACACATTAAACACACAGAACACACATTAAACACCCAATAAACACCCAAAACACACATTAAACACACAGAACACACATTAAACACACATTAAATGCCCAAAACACACATTAAACACACAGAACACACATTAAACATACATTAAACACCCAAAACACACATTAAACACACAGAACACACATTAAACACACATTAAACACCCAATAAACACCCAAAACACACATTAAACACACAGAACACACATTAAACACCCAAAACACACATTAAACACACAGAACACACATTAAACACACATTAAACACCCAATAAACACCCAAAACACACATTAAACACACAGAACACACATTAAACACCCAATAAACACCCAAAACACACATTAAACACACATTAAACACCCAAAACACACATTAAACACACATTAAACACCCAATAAACACCCAAAACACACATTAAACACACATTAAACACCCGATAAACACCCAAAACACACATTATACACACACTCAATAAACCAGGACTCCTATATGAATGGGTATTATGCTGAACCAAACAACATGATTGTATTATTTTGTCAGCAAATCATTTTGATGTCAGCTTATCATAATCAATATGGCAACACCCATATTCAATGCAACAGTAAAACAAGTAAAAATATAAGTCAGCAGCAACTTCAACTTATCTGATCTTATTTCAGTAACATTAGATAGATATTGAAAACTTTTGAACTTAGACAGATAAGAGCCTATCCTTAAGAGGGGTCCCCAAACTGTTTCAGCCTGTGCTGCAACCCACCTATGGAGGTATTTTTGACCCAGGAAGACCTACCAAATATTTTGTGCAGTAAAATAAGCAATGTAGCAATGTTCTCACTACCATGTAAAAACAAAGGTGAAATAATTAAAATGTTTATATGTATTGGTCAGTAGTCATCAATCAATCAATCAATTTTATTTATAAAGCCCAATATCACAAATCACAATTTGCCTCACAGGGCTTTACAGCATCCCTCTGTCCTTTGGACCCTCACAGCGGATAAGGAAAAACTCCCCAAAAAAACCTTTAACGGGAAAAAAAAAATGGTAGAAACCTCAGGAAGAGCAACTGAGGAGGGATCCCTCTTCCAGGACGGACAGACATGTCGTACATCAATATAGTATTCCCTTTTTCAGTCTTCAAAGATACTGCAGTGATCAAATGAAAGACAAAGGCAGGTCAAAATCACACAAATTTTAGTGAGATTTTAATTTAAACAATAAAACAATCACACAATTCTGTTTCAATTTGTGTTTCAAAGTTACAGCTGTAACCTACATGCACATTATAATATAGAAAATAAAGTGCTGTGACTTTTATTTAAAATAAAATAAACATAGCTTTAGCTAAACATAGCCTTAAAATAGTATAAAGTATCAAGTATGCATGCGTGTATCTTTTTCTCCATAAAAAGTGTTTAGTGTGGTGCCTGGACCTCTGCTGTTATCCACTCATGGGTTGGGACCCAAAAAATCACTGCCTTAGAAGGTCAGCAGGTTGTGCATTTCAGCTGTGTAACCCTACATGCAAATGAAAATACAGATAATAGTGCTGTGACTGTTCTCACTTTGTGAAATAAAATAACTTAACTTAAAGGCCCAGTGTGTAATAATCAATGTAATTTGTGGCACAACAAACCTAGAGAAAAATTGAACCTAATATTTATGAATGTGTTAAAATAAGAATATAATTGTTTAACCATTAAAATCGTTTTGCTTTTAACTACTTAGAATAAGCCTTGGCTTTAATTCATACATTCATACACCTGACCGCTTGCTTCCCAATTTTACACAATGAACTTTTAACCACACATAGCCTTAAAGATAGCCAGCCAGCCACACACACATGCACACACACACACACACACACACACACACACCATGGTTACTGTTGCCATGGTCACACACACAGTAGTTACTGTTGCCATGGTCACACACACACACACACACACACACACACACACACACACACACAGACACACACACCATGGCTACTGTTGCCATGGTCACACACACACACACACACACACACACACACACACAGTAGTTACTGTTGCCATGGTCACACACACCATGGCTAATGTTGCCATGGTCACACACACCATATTTACTGTTGCCATGATCACACACACCATGGTTACTGTTGCCATGGTCACACACACTGTAGTTACTGTTGCCATGGTCACACACAACATGGTTAATGTTGCCATGGTCACACACACCATATTTACTGTTGCCATGGTCACACACACACACACACACACACACACACACACACACACACGCACACACACACACACACACACACACAAACACACTATGGTTACTGTTGCCATGGTCACACACACCATAGTTACTGTTGCCATGGTCACACAGCGTAGTTACTGTTGCCATGGTCACACACCGTATTTACTGTTGCCATGGTCACACACACCATGGTTACTGTTGCCATGGTCACACACACCATAGTTACTGTTGCTATGCTCACACACCAAAGTTACTGTTGCCATGGTCACACACCGTAGTTACTGTTGCCATGATCACACACACACACACACACACACACACACACACCATAGTTACTGTTGCCATGGTCACACACACCGTAGTTACTGTTGCCATGATCACACACACCATAGTTACTGTTGCCATGGTCACATACACCATAGTTACTGTTGCTATGGTCACACACCATAGTTACTGTTGCCATGGTCACACACACCATAGTTACTGTTGCCATGATCACACACACCATAGTTACTGTTGCCATTGTCACACACACCATAGTTACTGTTGCCATGGTCACATACACACACCATGGTTATTGTTGCCATGGTCACACACTGTAGTTACTGTTGCCATGGTCACACACACCATGGTTACTGTTGCCATGGCCACTCACACAGACAGACACAGACACAGAAACACACACACACACACACATACACACACACACACACACACACACACACCAGTGTTTACTGTAATGGAAGCAATTCATTTGTCTTCAATCATACTTCAAGTGCATATAAAATAAGTCACTCCTCTCTGTTGGCACAGTGATAATAATAAAAAAAAGTTTTTATTTCAAGGGGCCCCCAGACCCAGTTTGACATCATGCAGCATTCAATTATAGGCCTGACTCTGTACAAAATGGAACCAAATGGACCCTTACGGGTTAATTTGGCTCTTATAGGTTATCATCAATCATTTGTCTGGCCTCGGGTCGGTCCCCATCCTCCCCGGACCTCATGTTGAGAATTACCAGTTTTCTTCCTTTTCTATGTTAACTTACTTGTTGCAGCATCATCATTTGACGACGTCATGCTGCTGCTGGGGGCTGGGGGGGCTCTGAACATATCTGTAAGTTTATGACATTTGGCTGCCTACTCCTCAATGGCCCTTTTTTTTTTTTTTATCTCTCTCCCGTTCAGCTCCACCTTTCCTCTTTTTGCGGTCCATTGTAACGGCGCTGCTGAGCTGCAGAGCTCCTACTGCACAGTCTCACACACCAGTCCGGGCCTGCTGAGGGGCAAACAAAGTGTCAGTATTTGAAGATGTGGGAATGAGAATGGGCTGGTAAAACACTTAATCATCAGATAAATTACAAGAATAAGAGATGTGTGTCCACAGCTGACCAAGACTCTTTGACTTGTTTGTATCAGTATCTTTCAACATCTTTTATTTATTCTTTAAAAGCTTGTTAAAAAGTATTGGTTAGGCACTTAAAACACTTTGTGTATGAATTGTGATTTATGTACATTTGCCTAACAGTTTGTTGTTGGGGCGGAGGAGATTCGTCCTGGATATCTCAAGGCTCTGGATGTTGTAGGGCTGTCCTGGCTGACACGCCTCTGCAACATTGCGTGGACATCGGGGGCAGTGCCTCTGGAGTGGCAGACCGGGGTGGTGGTCCCCATTTTCAAGAAAGGGGACCAGAGGGTGTGTTCCAACTACAGGGGTATCACACTCCTCAGCCTACCCGGTAAGGTCTACTCCAGGGTGCTGGAGAAGAGGGTCCGGTCGATAGTTGAACCTCGGATTGAGGAGGAGCAATGTGGTTTTCGTCCTGGACGCGGAACCGTGGACCAGCTCTTTACCCTCGCCAGGGTGCTGGAGGGGGCATGGGAGTTTGCCCAACCAGTCCACATGTGTTTTGTGGATTTTGAGAAGGCTTACGACCGTGTCCCCAGGGGCATCCTGTGGGGGGTGCTCCGGGAGTATGGGGTTGGCGGCCCCTTGCTAAGGGCCATCCAGTCCCTGTACCGAAGGAGCATGAGTCTGGTTTGCATGGCTGGCAGTAAGTCGGACCTGTTCCCGGTGAGGGTTGGACTCTGCCAGGGCTGCCCTTTGTCACCGGTTCTGTTCATAACTTTTATGGACAGAATTTCTAGGTGCAGCCAAGTGGTAGAGGGTGTCAGGTTCGGTGATGGGAGGATCTCGTCCCTGCTTTTTGCGGATGACGTGGTCCTCCTAGCTCCATCGAACAGTGACCTCCAGCTCTCGCTGGGGCGGTTCGCAGCCGAGTGTGAAGCGGCTGGGATGAGAATCAGCACCTCCAAGTCTGAGGCCATGGTCCTCAGCCGGAAAAGGGTGGATTGCCCACTCCAGGTCGGGGGGGAGGTCCTTCCTCAGGTGGAGGAGTTTAAGTAGCTCGGGATCTTGTTCACGAGTGAGGGTAGGATGGAGCGGGAGATTGACAGGCGGATTGGGGCGGCGTCAGCAGTGATGCAGGTGCTTAACCGGTCCGTTGTGGTGAAGAGGGAACTTAGCCAGAAAGCGAAGCTCTCAATTTACCGGTCAATCTACGTTCCAACCCTCACCTATGGTCACGAGCTCTGGATAGTGACCGAAAGAATGACATCGCGAGTACAAGCATCCGAAATGAGTTTCCTCCACAGGGTGGCTGGGCTCAGCCTTATAGATAGGGTGAGGAGCTCTGACATCCGGGAGGGACTCGGAGTAGAGCCGCTGCTCCTCCACATCGAGAGGAGCCAGTTGAGGTGGTTCGGGCATCTGGTAAGGATGCCTTCGGGCATGTCCAACCGGGAGGAGACCTCGGGGCCGCCCCAGAACACGCTGGAGGGACTACATCGCCTGGCTGGCCTGGGAACGCCGGGGTTCCCGCGGAAGAGCTGACGGAAGTGGCTGGGGAGAGGACTGTCTGGGCTTCTTTGCTGAGGCTGCTGCCCCCGCGACCCGGATAAGCGGAGGACGACGAGTACGAGTACAAGTACGAGTATGTCTGGATGTGCTGGCCTCATTGTGTGCATGTCTTTGTGACTTTGTGTACATGTGTTGTTGGGCATTAGTTCATTTGTGTGTTTTTGGCCGCAGTGAATGAAGCAATCCTCTTATGGTGTCCGTTTGTGAGGCGCAGCAGTGTGTGTGTGTGTGTGTGTGTGTGTGTGTGGCTGAGTACAGAGGAGGGTTTAGAGACGTCCTGCTGGGTCGGGCCTTTGGACTGCCAGCAGGGGAGGCGCCTCTTGATTCAGAATCACGGTGGCCACCAGGATTACCCACAGTGCTCGTTGATGCTGTCTAGCCTTCTAATTGGTGACGTCAGTCCGTGGGTGTGTGTAATTAAAGACTGGGGCTCAGAGACAGGAAGGAGATGTGGACGGAGGAGTGATACAGAGGGAATAAAGAATGAAACTTTTCTGTTCTGCCTATAAACTGAATTATAGAACGAGAAGCAGACAAAAAAACAATGAGAATCCATCTTCTCTTCTGCAGACAGAAACAACAACACAAACACTAAACACCTTGATTCAGGACACGTCTGACACCTTTTCTTAATTTGCTCTGCTAATCTGTGTATGTGTTTAATTCTGACCTCATCGTGACCGTGTGATCGTCTTACAGATTAAGTGGCACTTCCAGTGCTCACTCTAATTGATCTCATACGGAGAGTAATGTGTACTTTTAAATGGGTTTAAAAACAGACCAAAACATGCTCCAACATGCCTGTCCAACAACTCTTTATGAATCTTGTTTGTTTTTTGATCTATAGCAGAATGAAATTACAAAAATTACATACATCCCATTACACAGATGACTGAGACAAAGATTTTATAAAGACAGATAGACAGCAGGTCCTACTGCTGTCCCTCTGCACTGTTAGATGGGAAGGCGGAGTGACGGGGAAGTTACCTCGTGGCGCATCTGTCCCTGTGGATCCAAACTACCTGCGGGGGGAGATATAAGTTACAGTTTTTCTCAATTGTTTACACACAGATACTGGTACTTGAGACACAATGACCACAACATGTAACTCATGCACCAACCCCCTGAACCAATTCTGCTAAACTACAAGCACAATTCCTGCTTTACACTCAAATTGCAGTTCTAAAACACATTTTTTTCAAAACACTACACACAATTCTCTGCATTTGGCACAATTTTCATGAAGAAAATCTCTTGTTTTCACAAAGAACACACTGTCATTCAAAATCCTAAAGTTAATTGCCCTACTATGCACACTGACTCATCACATGGGAAAACACCTGTCACGCAGTTTTACAATTAGCAATCAGAGCTTTAGCATAAAAGGGCAACAGGTGAGCTTTTCTGTTTTGGAGCAATGGATGCCAACATTGGAAACAGAGGCAGAGCCAGAGCCAGAGGAGTGAGAGTAAGAGGAGGAGGGCCAAGGACCGTAATCTCTGATGAGATCCGAGCCACTTTTTCTACCTGGAGATGGAAAGTGTATGACCGAAATCCACAAACGTGTATACCCCTTCTCCAAGCTATGGAAGATGCATGTGGAGATATAGCAGTTGATGCTTTTCATGGCTGGATTCGCCATGCTAGGCGATATTTCCCCTGCTGCTTGGCCAGGGAAAACATTGCTTGTGATGTGGATGAGGTGCTGTGGCCAGACCCAAACAGAAGAGAGGATGCAGCATAGTTTTGCTTTTGTTTTTTTACTGTAACTGTATACAGTAAATTCTTCTGTTGTTTTGTATGTAGACCACTGTATGTGCAACTTTGTGTTGGTTGTACACTGTGTACATTGTTTTTGTGGGAAAAATAAAATATATTTGTTACCGTGTATTTGTGTGTTCTGAGTATAAAAACAATATTCTAAAATATTTTACAACACACTTATGTATGTACTGTCTGTAGTGTAACAATGAACAAAAAAAAGGCCTAAGTCATTATGATGAATGGAGAAGAAGTGTTTTTCATTCATCATAGTGTTTTACATTTCAACTGGTTCTTATAAATGTCTATTCATATGATGGTTTCTGTGTGTCATTTGAAAACAAAATACCATTTTGAGAAGAAATAGCATTGTTTTGAATGTAAAGTTTCATTTTGCAGGAGAATTGAGGGGTTTTGCCCATTGTGTGTGTGTTTTTGGATTTGTGTGTAGAGTTCTGAGAGTATGAGGCATGCTTTCAGAAAATGTGTGTAAACAATCGAGAAAAACTGTAATATGTATATCATAGAAAAGGACTCAAATCCTGTGTTTCATTAAGTCCATGTGGCTCAAGTGTGCTCCTTCCTTCTTAAAAGTTGTTTGATCAGTTTACCCCCTCTTGGATTGGGTTGTACTTTATCATTCATTCATTCATTTTCTATATGGCAGGACACCTGGACAGGTCACCAGACTATCACAGGGCTGACACATAGAGACAGACATCCATTCACACTCACATTCACACCTACGGACAATTTAGAGTCACCAATTAACCTGCATGTCTTTGGACTGTGGGAGGAAGCTGGAGCACCTGGAGGAAACCCACGCTGACACAGGGAGAACATGCAGACTCCACACAGAAGGGCTCCCACACCCTGGGTTCAAACCCCCCAGGATCCCTGACCCATGGTTTTTCTCCTTGTAGTGTCTGGCAATGACATAATCCATGTTCCTGTTCCTAATGGCAGTCTTATACTCAGCACTTCTCACTTTGAGATGACGTTCTGTTTGGCCCACTTACATTAACCCACAAGGACATTTCGAAATGTAAATGACATGTGTAGAAAGACAATCTATAACTTCCATACACTTGTTGATCTAGCCAATTAGTCAGTGTGGGTTCTTTGTAAAAAGAACGAACCACAAAATCTCTGACATTTCTGCCTCCTTTAAATCAAGAGGTTTGCAGAATGACAAGGATGTAATTCTTCCTTATTTCTTTCATTAGCTTTTTCAATAGCTCGGTCAACAAGTGTCTGGTCAAGTCCTCTTTGTTTAAAACGTCAGGACATTTCTTTAGCCTTAGTTTGGTAATCATCTTCGTCACTGCATATTCTTCTCAATCTCACAAACTGACCATGTGAGATGCTGCTGATGATATGGTCAGGATGAAACTAGCAGAATGCAAGATTCTGTCAGTCTCTATTTTTTATGGTCATTAATAAGGTCCACAAAGTGAATTTTGTCTTGACTGTATTTCAAAGTAAAATGCAGAGTGGGATGAGTGCTATTTATATAGTCACCAAATGCCTTAAGCTCATAGATATTTTAATTTATTTTTCCTTTGCAGGCACACGAAGCATCACACACTCCTGTGCAGGGTCATTCAGTGTCCCTGCTGCACTGCCGTCTTTCACCACCAGGAGTCACAGTGGTGATTTATTGGAGGTGAAAGCAGAAGTTACCTTCAGGAAATCACAGAGCTTCAGATTAATGTGTATTAATATTGTGAGACACCTGGAGCCAAATAACATCAGCCCCACACAGGCTGTGCAGAGGGTACAAGAACCAAAAGAAGCTCGTAATAATTTCACCCATTCCACCATAATAACCAAAATACTGACAAACACACACATATTGTGACAGTGATGATTCCCTGCAGGACATCAGTCACTCTGTTTGCTCCCTCTGTGCAGGTGTGTGTGTGTGTGCTGAGTTTGATATTTTCTCTTTCACACTCAGCTTTATAGACGTCTGTGAGCACTGAGATGAACAGACAGATGCTTGAAAGGCAAATAAATTGATGTTGAACAGAAGTGCAAAGTACAGTGGTTCCCAAACTGTCACTGAGTAAACTGACCCCCCTGACAAAGTGACATGTTTTATAGATATTATATATAATATTTAATGCATAACAATAACAGCAAAGAACAAGTGATTAACTGTACAATTCACCCAAACAGAAAGTGCATTAACTGCAGAAAGGTCATGTAAAATGAGTGATTTGGGGGCGCCTGGTGGCTCAGTGGGTAGAGCAGACATCCCATGTATGAAGGTAATGTCCTCACCACAGTTCGACCCTCCCAAACAAAGGCAAAATGCCAAAAAAACAAGTGGAGCAGATTATTTCCTGTGAATATTACAGCAGAGAGTTTCCCTTCAATATTTGTAAACATTTTCTACAGTTCTCTCTCTGTGTTATGTATATTTTTATTTGTAAATATCACACATACTTATAAGGCTTCTTTTTTAAAAAAACAAATTCTGTGTTTTCTTCTCCCTGATTTCTTTTATTTAACATTTATTCAACCAGAAAAACCTCTTGAGATCAAAAATATCTTTTTCAAGAGTGTCGAGACAGGCAGCAACAGACATTACAGACACACAACACTGAACAAAAATACAGAATAAATAATGTACAGCTCTAAAACAAGCAATATAAAACACAAAATAAGGTTACTGCTAAGAAAGGCCAAAAGTATGTTACGTAATATATACTAGAAATTAACCATAAAAAAACAGTGCTTTGAAACGGCATGATGCTTGGTCATTGTTCTATCAGCTCTTTGGTTGGTATAACTGGGCGCTTTTCTAATGCTGGATGAGGCTGTTTAGCAGAGACTGAAAGCTCTGTGAATATAACTCCTTTAAAAGTTTTATCTTGAATGATAATATACATTTTAAAAATAACAATTTCATTTAGTTTTCCTCACAGGAATAAATTAAATAATAAGATGCATACCAGCTGTATATAACTTTTTAAAACTTTTCTTGCACCCTGAAAATCAAGAATGCCCACTGTGATGCTTTAGCGACCCCTAGTGGTGGTCAGGACTCCCAGGTTGGGAACTAGTGTAAATGTGCACATTAACCTTGACATGGTGTTGATGTTAACTGTGCTTTTTATTGTCATGTCAAACATGATGTCATATATTAGTTCAGGAAGGAGCCAAATGCAGAGCAGTAGGCAGGTGGATTTAGAACCAAAGGCGAGCTTTAATTAAGCTGATAGAAACATCCAAAACTGAAACTCCAAAAGAAAGAAGAACCAAAACTAAACTGATAACCAAGTGGGATGATATGAACTCAGGGAAGAAAACCAAAACAGAACACAAAACACCAGGCAGGAAATGACAAGGAAATGAAACACAATCACAAGAATGAGACACAGCTGGAGCAGGTGGACACAGGCAAACAGAGGGAAATGAGGATTGGCTGACAACAAGGGTGTGGTGGGGAACACTAGGGTGGAGCTAACAGGACTCAGACGCCGTTTACACGTTGCCGGCTATTTTCATAAACGGACATTTCACCGTCTCCGTTTTCAAAAAGATCTTCGTTTACACTTACCCGTGTATATATACACAAGAGCATGCCAAACCTGTAGGTGGCAGTGTAACGAGAGGCTCAAGCCTTCCATGTATCCATTGTCACCATAGCAACATAGGTCGCACTTTTGACACAGGCGCAAGTTCCGGCGCATACTGTGACGTCGGCTGCCTATAACTTTGTTTATCTCTGTTTATCTCAGTTTACATGCAAACGCACAACCAGAGTTTTCCAAAATCTCCACTCTGGCCGGAGTTTTTAGAAAGACTCGTTTTCAGAGGAGAAATCTCCGTTTGCGTGTAAACGAAGGGCACAAACGAAGGAAGATGTCTCCGTTTATCAAAATCACTGTGTACATGTAAACGGCCTCTAATAGTGTGTTCGTTTTGTATTCGGAGGTCGGAAATTCCCAGTTCCCAGTCATAAGTTTAAACTCGAACACACCCTGAGATCGGATTTCCAACTCGGAAACTCGGAGCAAGTGCATCAACCCCGACTTAGGAATTCAAGATGGCTGCCGGTCACGTACATAAAGACTGCTACAGTACTGTTTATAGCAGTTTTATCTTATTTGTTTTACATTAGGTCAGCCTCATCTGCGGCGTTCATCAGTTGGAGTTCATGATGGTTTTGAAGCTGTCTATACTCCGAAAGTGCAAGGGCAACAAAAGGCTTTCTTGCGGGCATCCATGTTTTTTTCCAACTTGTCCACCATCGTCAACTAGAATGCAAAAACTGTTGTCAACTCGGAGGTGACGTCATTCCCACTTCCGACTTCCGACCTCCGAGTACAAAACGAACGCAGCATAATACAGAACAGGTGTGAAGGGAAGACTAACAGGGAAAGACTAACGAGACTGATGAAGACAGGTGTGACAGAAAACAGGTGGGAAAACACAACAACAGGAAGGAAAACCAGACATGACACATGAGGAGAGAATCTACAAAATAAAACAGGAAACAGATTAAAAATTAATGAATAACATGAAACAACGAAGAGCACGAACAGCAAACTCCAAAACAAATTATCTGCTGTGTTTCCAACGCCACCGACTTTGGCTGTTTTTGTAGCAACCCGTTGCTGTTTTTCCACCAGGGTTGGTGCTATGGAAAGAAAATGCTTTTACTTTTATCTAGACACTGCTGCGTTTCCTGTCGCAGTTGTGCCCTCAAAACATGATCTTATCCTGAAAGAATGAAAAGAAGCAGAAATTATTTAAAAGGTGATGGATTATTTGCAGGATGTTATCGTGTGTGTGTCATTTACCATGATATCTGAATTTCATTTTTAAACATCAAGGTTATCGTCAATACCTGTATATCGCAACACCTCTAATATCCGTTACATATGAAATGTAAAAATTCAACTTATCAATGTGTTGCAGAAACATACAAGCAAATATTTATTCTGGGACGACGTAATAAAAGTTTGATTGTCGTTAAACATTGACGACTGATTGTGACACATCAGAGTGTCACTTGGTGAATAAATGCACCTGTTTTATGATTTTATTTTCCATGGTTATACTGTATGTGCTTATAACATGTACATGAGGCAATTACACTCATACTGTAGTTAGTTTCACATTTCGTGCTGATGCTCGGTGCACTGAGGATTGACAGCTGTTGTACAGTTGTTTTTCAGTGATCTGGAAAGCATCGCTGCTCCCATCTGCTCACGTGTGTGTGTGTGTGTGTGTGTGTGTGTGTGTGTGTGTGTGTGTGGCTGAACACATACCAACACCATGTGTGTCATTTCCTCCTCAGAGTGGCAGGACTGTAAAAAATCAGTCATAACCTACAAATTAAAAGTGCTTTGTTTTCAGCTTTGTTCATCTGATGGATTTTAGGAGGGTTTCATCATTTTACAGACCGTAATCCCTCAAATGACCCTGAAACAGTTGAGGTTTTCGGATGATGACAGCAGCGGGGAGAGACTTCCGTCCAATCATCTGCCTTTTGGAAAGTCGGACAATGATGTGTGTGTGTGGGAGTTTCAGTTGTGTAATGGGTCATGAATGGGAAATGGATGAGCACTAATCCTTCTCTTTAGGGAGGCGGGGTCTTGTTTTAAAATGAGCAGGAGAAAGTGGAATTTTTTTAAAGGACAGTGGACATGAACCACTGTATGACTTCATCATGATAAATGCCTTTGAAACACTTTAAAAAAGTAACTCGCCACCCCATGAAAATCTTGTCTTTGTTGACCCCTGGTGGTTTACGTTGTGCCCTTTTCTTGTGTTTATTTGAATGTAAATATGAACTCCAGAACCTCGTTACACATTTTATGGGGACATGTCGCCCTCATTATTAAGAACATGTATTTGTACACATAGTACACTTTTCCGTTTCCACTGTGAAAGGTTGTGGACGGCACCAATGGAAGCATTCCTTAGCGTCCCCATGTTTGGTCCCCCCTCTGTTGGGGTACCTAGCACACAGATCTGGTACTAAAAGGTGGAGCTGTGAACACTGCAGTCTGATTGGTCAGTAGAGGACGCTCACTCTGCTCAGGGCTGAGTTGTGTCTGGTTTTGAGGCTCATGTAACCACTGTTCATACTGTGGAGAGTTTTATTAGTAAACTGTAACTATAAAATGAAAGGATGTTTTGCTGCCTCTCACAGCAGCTGGAGTCTGAGAAAACATAACTTCATTCACTGGGCCGACTGCCGGCAACTTTTAAGGTGGAACGTTAACTTGTAATGTTACTCAATGCATGAGTTGATGACGTGAATCCATCAGCACACCTTATATTTCACAGTGACAACTTTGACCATCACTTTTAGTAATGAGTGGATGTTCAAGCGTTTATATAAATGAATTTCGACCGGGATGGCATATATCCCAATCCTGTGGAGCGTCATTCCTGTGGGCTCCAGCAACACTAAACCCCTGAGCTTGCCTGAGAAGGACTAAATGCACAAAGCTGCTATTTTAAATATCCCATGGAGAGAGACTCTCACTGCAGCCTGTTCTATTTTGTTCTGAAAATGTGGGCGTGCAGCCTCGTTCTGTGGACGATAAACCAGGTGCAGACTGATAAAGGAGGAAATACAGTGAGTGCTGGACGGAGCAGTGAGTGACAACAACCCCGCCCACATTTAAGAGGACTGTCTGTGGTGGAAACACTAGGGTCTAGGTACCATGTCTGAAGGGTTACTGTTGGTTCCAAAGGTACTGTACTGAAAGTGTTTGGTGGAGACGGGGCTTTGTTGTCATCACCACCACAGAAAACCCACCTCTTAATTTATCTGATTAGTCAGTGGGAGTGTTGTGAAGCACTTTTCGCTCTGAGTGAAATTTTTCCATTCGAGGGGTTCAGGGTGCACCCACAAGAACTAAAAGCACATAGAGCAGAAGGACGCAAACGCTCAGCAACTCAAAAATGCTTCACTCAGAAATGAGACGCTAGAGACGCGGACGCTTCAAAGACGCTTGAAACGCTGGAAGCGCGTATTCAATGTGCGCTAGCTACTGGCGTCTGATGCTCAAAAAGTTGAAAATATTTTAACTTTTCAGCGTCTAAAAAGACGCCGGAAAAAAACAACTGGCGTTTCATCTCTGTGTGATCGCTCCCTTATTGACAGCAATTACAAAAATGCTGGTAAAACATGCTCTGAAACATAGATGAGAAAGTGAACCAACATAGTAAAGACCCCACAGAACCCAAACAATGAGCTAAAAGACTTTATAAAGCCCAGCAGAGATTAGATGGGTGATAATTCTCTGTAGGTTAATCCCTCTTTCACAGACAAGTGGTCATGTGACCCTCTGTTAATATGTAAATATTGTTTAGAGCAGCTTTAAAGACAGATGTGAGCGTTACTTTTTAATATAAACACGGGTGTAGTTAGGGTGGTGTGTCCTTGAGTTTTGCAGCGATGAACAGAATCAACTCTTGTCCCAAACCAAACTGAGCAGCTGTCAGAGTCCAAACTCCAAGGGATTACACATGATTATGTAAGAGGATATAAAGCAGCATCACTTCTGTATCCAGCAGCCGCTGATCACCAGCAGTTCATTCTGACCATAATGACGACATCATAAAACTCAATGAAGTATGTCTCCTCAGCCAGGCTTCCACCTGTGCTCAGCTCTTTACAGTAGGCTCAGTTCAGCCAGTGCCGGAGCAGAAATCAATGGCCTCTCCTGCTCCTACGTGTCCACCGGCTCCACTGCGGCACAAGCAAACACTCCACAGTTTGACAGCAGAGAGGAGCAGGAAGGCAGCGAGGCTTTGTGTGCATGACAGGGAGTTGACAGTGCTGTGAGAGTTTTGTGTGTTTGTCGTGGTTTACACAGCGTACAGACCGCAGAACAAAGTACTGCCATCAGCACACAGACGATCTGGCTCTGTGACTGCGAGCCAGACGGCCCTGACAGCTCCATTTAATCTAACAAATAACAGCCTGCTTACTGCGGGGCTTTTTTCTGACTGGATTTGTGTGACTCTGACAATATTCTGCCACAGCAGGGGAAAGGTTTCTGATTCACTGTTTAGACATTTGTGATAGCAAGTGTTGTTTGCTTTGTTAGCCTCCAATCTATCTATCTATCTATCTATCTATCTATCTATCTATCTAACTAATTAACTAACTAACAAACTAACTTACTGGTCACAGTGTCGGAGGTGGAGCCCTGTTCATTCCTATGAAAGTTGCCTAGTGGCACACAAAGTCATAAAAGTTTGGTTTCTATACCTCTATCTACCCAGATCTTCTGCATCATTGGGCGCATGCAAACGCACAAGAAACTTCCACCGGCCAAGCGGCTAACTTCCCATTAACCCATCAGTTAAATTTAATGGAAATTAACTTATTTAATCATGTGGCTCTTTTAGACTTTTGAAATGTTATCGAGCCACATGGATCAAATACTGATAAGGACAATGTAAATCTAGGGGGAAAAGTCTTTTTGGAGCTTGAGTAGAACTCATATTTGTGTTAATTATTAGGCAGCGACCTCTAGTGGCCGTTATTATGACGGAGGCAAAAAAGGAAGCCAGGTGACAAAATTTAAAGAGCAACAAAGTCAACATAAGCTGACGAAAGAACGAAAGTAAAGACGGCGAAACCCCGGTTAGGGTTGGTTTGAGGGGTAGTGGATGGGTCCAACAACCACCTGGGAGAGCAGTGTTCGTCTCCTGTAAGACTGTAAAGCCAAACCCTGTTCTTTTTTTCCTAAAAAGGTCAATTCGCGGTGTTGTACTGAAGTAGATCATTTATTTTGAAAGAGACTGTATGTAAACGTCACAGTCTGCTTCTCTCCCTCATGCTCCTGGTAAATTTCCATTCATCTGCGCCCTGCCAGCCAACCACGCCCCCCCTCATCAAGTCAGCTCCACTCACCTGTGCACACAGCTGCTTCTCATCAGCCCTTCCTGCATATAAGCAGCTGCTGCCTTTCCCTCAGTGCCAGATTGTTCTTCGACTTCATGCAAGACTTTCCAGCATTCACTCTTGCTTGATTCCCCAGTACCGACCCTGCCTGTTCCTGACCTGCCTCCGTCGACCCTGCCCTGGTATTCACATCAGCATTCTGTCTCCGACTCCAAGGACTGCCTGCTCCCTTCCTGGTTCTCGTCTGCTTGGCTCTGTGGCCGCACGGTGCTTCTCCAGTCCTGCTTACCTCAGCTCTCCTGCACCCACCTGCACTCACGGTACAGTCTCCAGCTCTCAGACTGCTCTTGAGTGTTGGCTGCCTGCTCTCGTCTCACTCACTCACCACAGAGACTTCAAGCAAGCTAAGACCCCAGAACTGTTGTGTATTGGTGTGAGCATTAAAGCAAATTACCGACTGTCTGCACTCGACCTCTGACAGACAATGCATGTAACAGACAGAACTTGACGTGGTGCCCCAGAACGTCAACAACGAACACACCCAGGGTGCCTTGGACGTCGAATCTGAACGTGGAAAGTCCATGACCAAACATTGAAATGTGAGGTTGGAGTGAGAATGTGTTGACTCCGCAGACTCTGGGTCTAAATGTCACCAGTGCAAGACGACGACAGACGTATCTGGGATGTTCTGGTCCATTTTTGTACTGTGGGAGGATGTGAAGACTTGTTGTCCATCTTTATATACAGGCTATGTGGTTGTATGGGTTGGAAGACTTGTTGCTTTAAACACAAAGAAAGAAAAATATGTTAATACAAGAAGTTTGACCATAATGTGTCTACTTGTCTCTTGATTCTGTTGTTGGTGGTGCTGCAGGATGAGTCAGCATCACAAAAGTCAGTAGGATTTATCCTCTCAGGATCATGAATGTCTGTACAAAATCCATTAAAATATTAGTCTGGACCAAAGTGGTGGACTGACAGTGAGCATGGCCAAAAACACAGCTGCAGTTGGTTTACCTGTTGAGATAAAGGATGTCTATGAATCCTGTGCAGAGAGCCTTTTCTTTGGAAGAAAAACAACCTGTTTGTCAGTCACTTGAACTCAGACCAGCAGCATCCCCGCAGCCTTCCTGCCCAGTTCCTCTCCGACTGGTCAGCGTGGGCCGGGTTTGGACGCTGTGTTGCAGATCTCTTGCTGCGTCTGGCACTGATGAGGTCATGGCTGTGTGGGCAGCTCGGACCATATGTTACATAAAAACTGTGTGAAAGTCCTAATCCTCAGCAGAGCATTATGCAATGGCTTTGCCAAAGGGCCAGCCGCCTGTCAATCACACAAGTAATGTCATGTGTGGAAACATCCTGTTGTCCTTGTTTGGTTTTTCAGGCAGCCTCGGGTTTTGTTTTGTGTCGGAGAATCCTGTCTGTTTTTGAGATGATACTGACACAATACACATTCACAATATGTAAACTGTTGATGCAGCTACATTTATTCTTCACACACAATAATCCTGTGCTCAAGGTCACAAATGCCCTGTGGCTGAGAATTTAACTTGGCCTAATAGTGCGGCTGATCACTCTGTTACCTGGGTCCATTTTATCACCTGAGCTGAGTCATAATGTTGCAAACTTGAAAAAATAAAATAACAGTTTTAGCACACATCAAAGCTAACTGAGGCTGGATTAACCTGTCAGGTTATTGGGCCCTATTTTCTTTCAAGTTTTTTTTTTTTTTAAATACCTTCAACTTCGTGTCACACTGTATGCTAATGTTGTTTACACTACTTTATTATTCCCTAAAGAAATCTCATAATTGAATGTTCATCTTAGGTCTAATATTCAATTCAGAATATAGAAGACTGCATTTACTTGGCATTATTGGGAATCCTTGATTAGCAGTTGTAGTAGCCCAGATTTTGGCGTGAATTTTGGCTCTGACTGTGTCTATAGTTTTTTAAACTTTTGGCATCTCATTCACATGCAAAAAGTTTTAGGTCACTAAAACAGACATTTTTAAAAGCGTTGTACAGAAAAATAGTAAATCCCTGTGCACAGCGGCGCAGTGCTTCTTCTAGGTGCCAGCTGATGCAGGATAAATCACAGTCAAGAGTTCAAAAACTTCCAGCGCACACTAGAATATCAGGATTGACACAAAG
This sequence comes from Epinephelus lanceolatus, assembly GCF_041903045.1. Classification (NCBI taxonomy): domain Eukaryota; kingdom Metazoa; phylum Chordata; class Actinopteri; order Perciformes; family Serranidae; genus Epinephelus; species Epinephelus lanceolatus. The sequence goes on from NC_135751.1 coordinate 38,449,500, forward strand.
TTTATTCAAAAATGTTTAACAACAAAAAGAGCGAACAACGCGTTTCGCTTGTTGCGTCATCAGATTCGCTCTTGATTGTCATCAGGTGTGTGCTAGAGTCTAGCACACACCTGTTCAACAAAATATAATCAGCTACATTATTGTTATTCAAGAACATCTGAAAATGATTCTAATTTACAAAGACTAACCACTCAATTGATTCATTTGTGATGCATTTCAGCTTGTTTATACATTTTTTGTAAATTGTACATCTGATGTCTGTTATGTCTGATTGTTATTTAATAGGGGAGGTATTTTCATAAGCCATTTTTGGCTTCTATACATCTTTTCTATTTGTGTATGTGAAAATGAATAAATAAACTAAACTAAACCACAACTCTCTGAAAAGAATCAATTACCAACATTAAGCATACATTCTCAAATAAAGTTAACAGTTAACAGAAAAGCTAACGCTCTGTCCTGCCTGCCTTTCACAGAATCAGTAGTCTGCAGTTTACCAGTAAAGATTTATAGTCAAACCCTGTGGCAGACTTTAGGCTGACATGTTAATAAATAGCAACATTGAACAAATTAACAAAATAGGTGGATTTAGTGTTGATACTGTGATATAAAGCAGAATGCTTGCCCTGCAGACCTTTTTGTTCAATAAAATTAATTTTAAAATGAAAATAAAGATATAAATAAAAAAAATAAATAAAAGAAGAATACAAATAAAATACGGGTATGCAGGTACAGAAGCGTATTACATTCACTTGACAAATAAAAAAAATCTGTTTCATTGAGTAATTTTTTCTGTTTTTCGTGTTTGTTTGTTTTTTCAGAGTAATTTTTTCTGTTTTTCTGAGAATTTTTCTCTGAGTTAAGAGAGCAATAGAACAACAGACGCTTTCATTCCTTTCATGAGAGCTGGATATAATGGAAGCAAACATGACCCGCTTGTTTAGTTTAATCCGGTTTTACTTGGTTTTGGGTTTGAGACACTGGGAGATACTCTTGTCTTTAAGTCATATACAGTAGATGGTGTTATCATTAGTTTGTCAACTTTACGCAGGCACCTTAAGACTTTGCGGTTGTTCAGACGAAAAGCCCATTCAGATCTGTTGGACACTGCAGTGTTTCTCCAGAATCAGTTGGGCACATATGGCAAGCTCCATGGATACAAGATGATGCATCTGAAATGTATTCAGGCTGGCTACGTGGTGACTCAGGAGACGATCAGGAGACTGATGAAAATATTGGATCCACGGGGAGTGCAGCTGAGGCGCCGGCGATGTAGGTATATGTGTAAAGAAAAAAAAAAAAAAAAAAAGCTCAGAAAAACAGAAAAATTACCCTGAAAAACAAAAAAAAAATACCACCATAAACTGAAAAAATTACTCAATAAACCAGATTTTTTTTTTATTTGTCAAGTGAATGCAATACGCTTTCTTCTTGAAAAACATGGCGTCCTAAACTGAGAAAATTAAAAACTATGGTGTCCTCCCAGGGACAAACAGTGTGAACTGCCAGGGCAACGGCGCCATCTAGTGACTTAGCTGTAGCCTAAGCTGTCGCTATTTCAGTATTCAAAGTTCATAAAAGTTTACTGTAACATTATGGTCGCCTATAAACTCTTGTTCGGTGTTTGGTTGAACTAAAGGATCCTTGAAGGACTCGGATATTCAGGTTTTCTGGTGAGTACATTTTGTTTTAATGGTTTGAAGCCTGTTTCTCGCTAGCGGAAGTTAGCATTAGCATTAGCACAGTTAGCCATAGCTGTAAATACACCGTGCTAACCAAGCTAGCTAGCGTTACGGTTATCTGGGCAGGTTTTACAATTTTTTTAAACATATTAAACAAAAATATAAATTGGATGATATGTAGGTTGCTTTTGGACGGAGCCAGAGAAACGTTAGCTGTTTCTGGTCTGTATGCTAAAGTAAGCTAACGTTAAGCTAACTACCTGTGGGGTGTAACCTAGCTTCATAGGCCCAAGTTATATGTTTATTTTACATATTGTAGACTTTAAGTCTCGTTTTTGTTACCAATACTATAATAAATTGAACTTTCTGCAGCTTTCCTCACTGTATGATCCTCTAGGCTAACTCTTTACCATCAAAGTGCAGCTCTGTGTGACTAAATCAACCCTTGAATGAACCTACATTCCTCCAATTTTTGTTAGTCGTAGTTATGAATGGGGTTATGGAATCACGTTTCCTTTAAAATCAGCCTTCTAGATATTTGCTAAGTAGTTATAGTGTTAGATTACTGTTACTGAAGGTTACATGAGCTCAAATTATGGTACTTTACTGTAATGTAGGGCAACTTTCCACACATTGTGGTGCACCTGTGAATCCTGTGTCGCTGTCTGAGGTGCTGAATGTGGCTCCATTCACATAATCACACATGCATGTTGTTGTATGTAAAGCTTGGGTGTCCTAAACGTGAGCTTGAACTTTCTGACCCATGCTGCGCATATGAAAGCAGCAATAGTCTCTACACGATGTGTTTAAAAAGCCCTCATCATAACAGAGCCCATGCAGTGTGACTGTATCTGCTGGTTGGATGCTCCTTCATTCATCTGAGGAGGGACTCTCCGCTGAGTGTGTAGGAGGAGGAGGAGCGAGAGGGAATCCCAGGGAAGGGGTTAGAAATATCGCGTTGCTGCTGTCGCCCCGTCCAGTCACCGGGTTCATAGGAAGTGAAGGTTGAGGAGCGACGGATTGATGAATGAATCGGATAAGAGTTTCAACTTTATGTGCTTTTGTGGAAGAGGGACGACAGGAAGGACGGCGCTCTCCTCACCCCCGGTGATGTGTACGGGACCAGACAGGTTCCTCCGCGGCGAATCAGCGGCAATGTCAGTCCGACCGAGGGGCTCAAGGATGAAGCGCGTCTCCGACCACCGCTGCTCAACTACGGTGCAGTAGTGTGTAAAATCACCGCCTGCTTGTTTTCGCCCCGCGCTGAGCTCTGAACACGTTGTCCTTTGTGGCCAAATGTGGGAAGGAGCTCACGTTTCTTCGGGAGATTCCTGTGGAACAACAGAAGTTGGTTTCGGCGGATCCTACATGTGCATTGTGTTTGCAGTGACTGCTCGGGCCTCTTGACAGCATCAAAGCGCACAAACCTCTGGCAAAATGTCAACGATGCTCCGGGAGGGAGCGCAGACCGCAGAGACAGCAGCATGACTGGCAACCCTGAGACACAGGTCAGAAGTGGAGCTGAGAGAGAAGCGCTGCTGCTGCTGTTTCAGAGACATTTTTAACCACACAGAATGGGACTGCTTGACATTTGTGTGTTTTTCTGGGCTTCTTCGACGTGACACTGTGTGCGCCTTTTTGGCTCCTGTGCGCCAGGACGCTGTTTCTGCTGCTGCTGTGCAGGTCGGGTGTGAACTGGAGCCCCGGTGGATGCCGCAGCCCTGCCGGGTCATAATCACTGAACAGTGAGGGGGGTCAAGAGATTGTTTTGGTGAGGGGAAACCCCCGCTTCTTCATTGCACCATGGATGACTCGGGGATAATCCGGCGCCGGAGGCTGCAGGTGAGCTGGTTTGGCCGCACAGTAGACTGGACATCATCACCCTCTGATGTGTCTCTTACAAAAATCCCCTCCCATTGTTTCCAGCTGTAGGCCACTGCCAGACACCAACAGTCCATTGGCTTCTTTATGCATTCCTACTGACGAGTTGTTGTTGTTTACAGTTTGGATTTTAAGGCTACAAGATTAAAGAAATACTTATGGTACCAAGTTGAACCTATTAATGTACCTACAGGCCTCAGTGACAACATTTCCATAGAGACTCTTAAGCTTATTTTACCTTAAAGTATGGTCTTCACATCGTGGTATTAATGAGACAAATATAGCCTTGCTATGATGCTGTATAGGGTTAGACAGTATAGATAAAGTCAGATATCACAATATTTTTGACCAGAATACCTCAGTGTTGATTTTGTGGCAATACTTTAGGGTTATTTTTTGATAATGGGTACAGACAAATAATAGCGCAGCTAGAACAGTCTGCTAAGTTCACAAAATTACATCACTACATCACTTCAACGCAGCCTTTAAAACCAGGAAAAGACACCACATGATATTACAATATCTGAAATCTAAGACGACAACTAGTCTCATATCAATATATTGATAAAATCAGGATACTGCCCAACCCTAGTAAATACACTCTCCAGTCAGATATTGCACTTGACAGTTATTTTCATTATTGATTTATCTGCTGATTATCTCCTTGAATATTCAGTTTGTTCTTTGGTCTGTAAAATATCAGGAAATAGTCAACAGTGGACATCAAAACATCCCAGAGGTGGAGGTGATGTCATCAAGTAGCTTTTCTTTGTTCGACCAAACAGTCCAAATCCAAAGATGTTCACTTTATTGAATTGTTAGACTGGGAAAAGTGACAAACCTTCACACTGGAGAAGCTGCAATCATAAATGTTTGGCATTTTTTATTAAAGATTGAGTTTGGTTATTATAAATAGGGCTGGGCAGTATGGGGAAAATCAAACATCATGATATTTTTGACCAAATACCCTCATAAATAATCATCATAAATGTAGATATATTGACTAAGTAGGTAAAAGGAAATGACAGATCAGCGAGAACAGTCTGCTAAGTGTAATGCAGCCTTTAAAACCAGGAAAAGACAACACTTATGATGTCACAATATCTGAAATCTAAGAAGATATCTGGTCTTACATCAAGATATTGATATAATCAGGATATTACCCAGCCCTAGTACTTACACTTTCAAGTCATATATTGCATTTTACAGTTATTTTTTCAATCAATTAAACTGCTAATTATTTCCTTGAATGGTCAGTTAGTCCTTTGGTCTGTAATACATCCAGAAAATAGTAAAAAGTGAGGATAGACATTTCACAGAGGCAGAGGTGATGTCATCAAACAGCTTTTCTTTGTTTGGCCAACAGTACAAATCCAAAGCTGTTCACCTTAATTTGATGTTAGACTGGGAAAAGTGGCAAACCGTCACACTGGAGAAGCTACAATGATAAATGTTTGGCATTTTTTATTAAAGATTGACTTTGGTTATTAAAATTAGCGCTGGGTGATATGGAGTAGATCAAGTATCACGATATTTCTGACCATATACGTCGATACTGAGTGGTCTTATCGGGGCTGGGCAGTATATTGATATAAAAAACAGGAAGTTGTTTTTAATGGGCACGGGATGCTTGAAAATTCACGAAACTTGGCACACACATTTTGTTGTCTGATTTGATTTTCATGTTTTTTATGTGCCAAGATGGCTTACTAGCACTCCCCAGAAAAGTTTGACGGAGCAGCCCCTGCAGTATGTTTTTCCTTGAGGTATGAAAATTGGTAGGCATATGTAAAAGCCCAAGACGTACAAAAAAGCCTCTTGGAGCAATGCTCTAAACCCAACAGGAAGTCAGCCATTTTGAATTTACTGTGCCACTTCTGTGCATTTTCGGCCATTTCCAGGGGTCGTACTTTAACGAACTCCTCCTCGAGATTTAATCTGATCAACCTCAGAGTTGATGGGAAAAGTGGCAACCATCAAATGTTTGGCATTTTAGATTAAAAATTGACTTTGGCTATTAAAACTAGGGCTAAAATATCACTATATTTCTGACCCAGTTCCTCAAACTCGATTGGTGCTTTCACAAAATATTTACACAATGAGATTTTTGATAAACAGTCACCAGTAATGTGGATATAACAACTACATGGGTAAGTAATGTAACAGCTGGAACAGTCAGTCAATTCAGAATATTACATTACTTTACTGTAATGCAGCCTAACATTATGATATCTAAAATCTAAGATATCAAGTCTCATATCATAATATAAAAATAATATCAATATTTTGCCCAGCCCTAATTAAAACAGTTTGCTATTAACATTCTTGCTCGACTGATCAATTAATTAAGCCAGTCGTTTCAGCTCTAATTGCAGTATTACAGTAAGAGAATAAAATCATGATGCTTCCACACAAAGGCAGTCTTGTTATTGTATGTTTCCTAATGAGGTCACTCAGTGTCTCAGGTGGTGACTGTATGAGTAACCTCTTTTTTTTTTTTTTAATAATAAATACATGTCACATCCATGTGATATTCAGCCTTGTAGCACTGCTGTGATGTGCTCGTACGATGAGCTCACCTCAGGATAATATTTATTTAGTTAAGCTTATAACAGGCTCTACAGTTTCTAATGCTGGTAATGAATCGTCACTCATGCATACTGATATGACGTGTTCAAATGACTGCGTTCATCCATTATGAAGCAGCCTGCTTAACCACGGGTCATACCCCCCCCCCCCCCCCCCCCCATTTTTGTATGAGTCAGTCAAGTGAACTGAGCAGAGATGAGCAGCCTGCAGGCCGGGCGGAGAGCAGCCTCCTGCGGGCACGTGTGCACGCGAGTGTACGTGCATTTATTTTCTTTAATATGGTGCGTTATATTAAAGAGGAATGGAGCCGCGGCTCTGAGCTGCTCTGAGGTAAATTGACCCCTATTACTGTGAGGGAGAGGAAAGAGGGTCTGAAGGAATCAAGGGAGGATTAGTAGTGAGGTGTGCTGATGGTTTCATGTCTCATCATCCCCAGCGCTCAGCTCACTGCTCTGCTGCTGTGATGTATGACAGGAGCTGCGAGGGAATTAATCATCATAGAGTCAGACTCACAAAGTCACTGGCATTTTATAGATATAGGCAGCACAGTGATTTAGTGTGTGTGTGTGTGTGCGTGCAGAGAGATTCTTCCTATGTATTCATTTCATCTTATTTGCATGGAGTTTTATACCTATGTCATCATGTGTGTGTGTGTGTGTCTATAAAACTGCGTTGATGTGCGTGTCCTATTCAACCGCCTTGTCTCTCCCCTGGGTCTCATCATCCCAACCGTCACTCTCTATGACACACACACACACACACACACAAAATCATTCTCTCAGCACCATATGGTGACACACCCCACCCCCTGCAGTTGGGGTCAAGGGTCACACCCATGATGCACTGCTTCAGCATGACTAATGTGAAATGAACATTTCCGTGTCTGCTGCACTTTGTGACGCTGCATTTAGCTTGCTGACAAACATATGGGCTACCGTACAAAGCAAATATTTTAACATTTTATTAGGTTTAAAAGATTGTGTTATCTATATGAAAAGATGCACACTTTTTATGTAATGGAATCTAAAACTGCAGTGATAATGCAGCTATAGCGCAAATTTGAGGACAAAAATTAGGACAACCAAGCTGATGGTCAGCTGACGGTCAAAGTTGGGCTATTGGTGAGTGTCTGTGGCCCTCGTTGGTATGGTGTGTCCTGCACTGGTGGCCCTCATGGCACTACTTGGCCTTTTTTCTGCTGATTCACTATGTTGAAGCCCATTCTAATTGAAGTCACTGTGATTGGCAGTTCAGCTCAGTGCACCAGAATAGAGACGGAAGTGAGGAAAGTAAACAAAACACTAAAGTTGAAAGGGTGAGGTAAAAAAAAAGGTAATTATATACAATAGATTGTTTTTTTTCAGCCATGGAGCTCTTTATCAGAAACGTTTCCTGATGGTTTGTGTTATTGTTCACTGGCACATGATTAATGTGCTCTGTTCACACGCAGCATTGGATGTGTTGTTAATGTGCTAACTGGCTAACTAGCATCAAGACAGTCTTCCAGTTTCCCTTTTTGAATGACAATTACAGATGACGGCCGTCTGCTGGTATGGAGGGGTATGTCCTCTCACACAGGCGCAGAACATACCCGCTTGTTGGTTGGCGGTTTGGTGTTTCCATGTGCAACTTTTAAGCTGAGACATGTTAGCAGGGGGCTCTCGTCGCTGCTAGTTCTCAGACGTCAGCTTGGTGTGCCAGGGACTTAAGCTTCAGGCCTCTGGATGTGCTGTAGACTGGAGCATGTCATGTCATATTCATGTGTAGCCCTTAGTTAATAACTTATTAAGTTATTCACTTTTAAGTCCATTGTGTAGGGTAAAGGTCAAAGGGCCCTGTGCACAGTTGTTACGTCCGCACTCTCACTAGTTGCTTGCTCATCACATGAGCGGTTGTGTTGGTACAGATGGAGATATCGTTTTTAACAGAAAAACCATTCGTGTATGGTTAGGATAAGATTAGGATTTGGCTTAAAATTCCTGCCTTTGGTGGTACAGTCCTGGCAGGAACTTCAGGGATACCTCTGTAAAAAATATCTGGTTTTGCTGCAGTATACAGGCAGCAAACACAGCAATGTCTCAGTAAAAAACAACCAGTATTTGTGGCACAATTTCTGGTGGAAAAACAGTGATGGGTCACTAAAAAACCTCTGTGTTTGTTTGTTGGTCTGCAGTGGTCTACAGCTTTACAGGTGTTTCCATATGACAAAGTCAGCTCATTTACTGTGTCACTTTAGAAACGTTTACGGAAACGTAGTCAGTTTGCAGGAACATACAATGCCAACATTTTCGCCTGGTGACAGGGCTGAATATTATGAACACATCAATTGCCTGCTCACAAAGGTTTTGGACTAATCAACAGTACTGATGTCATAATTTGGGATCAAATATTCACACCCCCTGGAAAACACTAATGTAGGGGGCGCTATTGCTCTCAAAAAATAAACTTCTTTCTTGTAGGTACAGTTTTAATCAAATAAGTACACAAACAAACTAAAATACAGAATCCGAGCAGAAACATCTTTTAATGTGTTCCTGTGGTTCACACAGTAACAATGACGGAGCCTGAATGGCTGCATAACGAGCACCAGACCATCTAGTATTCATGACACCCATCAGCCCCTCTGCCTTTTCCATCTGTCAGGCACAGCTCAGTTAGTCAGTCTGTGCTACAGATGATGACTGGTCCGGTCTCTGTCTCTTGGCAGCAGGACAATCCCTGACTGATCCCCATTGTTCCTCTGCAGGCCGACTCCCTACCATTTATCTTTTGCAGTGTGTCCACAGAATGATAGGACTGGCCGGTTTATCCCGACAGAGCAGCAGTATGCTTCACAGGCACGCAGCTCATTTAATGCCATTTCATTATTACTGGGGCTTTTTTATTCCTTTAGTGCAGACAAGATGACTTGAAGGACACAACAGCAGAGGACCTTTTGTTCAGTTGTCATATGGCAGAGGAACGTGTACCAGGAGACAGAATTCACTGGACGTAAAGTCTCAGTTATGGTTTGCTGCCTGCATCGACATGTTTAGCATCTGGCTTTTTGATTGACTCTGAATGAATGGCATTGTACATTTCTGCAAACCACAGATATGTTACATTTGTAAGTTTGATACGTATCACGTCAGTGTTTCTGAGGTGACATAGTATATGAGCTGACTTGAGGGAATGGTGGATGGCATGACAGCTAGGCAAGACCACTGCAGACCACTGGACCAACAAATGACAAAAGTGGTCTTTATTTAGTGAGTTATCACTGTGTTTCCAGCTGCTTCTTGGCTTCCAAACGAGTTTTTTAGCGTCCCATTTAGCTGTTTTGCCATGAAAGTTTTTGACAGAGACATCGTTGCATTTACTGCCATGATAGTGCCATGAAAAGTGGTTGTTTTTTACTATTTCTAGCTGGGATAGTGACACAAAAAGCATTTTTTTTCACAGGCATCACTGCATTTCTTACCGTAATTGTGCCATGACAATCGGTTGTTTTTCATAGAGACATTTTTAGGTTTCCAGCTGGGATACTGTCACAAAAAGCATTTTTCATGGAGACATTTTCAGGTTTCCTGCCGAAATAGTGTCATGAAAAGTGGCAGTTTTCTTTCCAAGACATTGCTGCATTTACAGTTGGGATAGTGCCTGGAAAAGTGTTAGCTTTTTATCAAGACATTGCCATGTTTCCTTCGGGGATACTAACACAAAAAGCAGTAGTTTTTTTTACCAAGACATCGCTGCTTTGTCAGCTGGGATAGGGTCATGAAAAGTGGTAGTTTTCTTTCCAAGACATTGCTGCATTTCCAGTTGGAGTGCTTGGAAAATTGTTAGCTTTTTACCAAGACATTGCCGCGTTACCAAGACATTGCCAAGACATTCCATTTCCTGCCAGGATCGTGCCACGAAAAGTGGTTATATTTTTTAGCGGAACAACGCTGAGTTTCCTGCCGGGACAGTGCCTGGAAAATCGGTTGTTTTTTACAGATCCATTGCCGTGTTTCCTGAGGGGATAGTACCACAAAAAGTGTTTTTTTTAATTTACTGAGACATTGCTGTGTTTCCTGCCATTAAACCTGGATATTTTATTCCAAACCATAACCAACTGTTTTTTGTACCTAAACCACAGTGTTATGAAACATAAAGAAATGTAAAATTTCCATGCATCCACTATGTCAGTGGTTCTCAGATGGTGTGCCGTGGGATTTTGTGATAACCATACATTACTATAGCAGTATACAACTGGGCCGATACTTATGTCATGATAACAGTGATAAGAAGAGATTGTGCACAGATATAAATACAGCTGTCCCTTGAGATTGTTTCTTGAGCACTAAAAGTTTGAAAACCACTGCACCAGATAATAACATACAAATGTAACATGTCTGTGGCTTACAGAAACATACAGTGCAAATGTTTATTCTGGAGATTGGGTTGTGTATGAATAGATGAATGGAGGGATGTTGATTGCTGAATGGATGGGAAATATAGCATCTCAGGTTAATCTTATTAGCATCATTGTTAATCATTGTCATTCTTGCCTAAGGTTGAGTTTTTTTTAACAAAGGATGCATCAAGAGTGGCTCAAAACAAGAGGCAACCATTAAAAAAACCCACATACACATGCACTGTATGTGTTATTTGTCAGAGTGAACATGCTTTGACAGAAATAGGACATCTGCAGGTTAGATACTAAAAAGCCCAACGTTAATCTGTATCTGTAAACACAAATCTGGAGGCAAAATGCTCATACATACACCAGAGACATTACGTGACAGTGGCACAGTCACCCTCCAGTGAGACTTCTGCACATAAACACATAACTCCTATAGCCTCCTGTCAGTGTGATTGCCTGGGACTAAAAGGGGATCAGACAATCGCTCAGAAGCTCAAACCTCAGCTTGCTCCCCCAGAGGACGCAGCTAAAGTTGGATAAAAAAAGGAGCAGCCGCTCCTGTCAGAGAGGAGAGCAAATACTGTGGAAGTGTGTTGTTTGCTAATCTGTGATCGGTGGGCATGTCATGTTTGTGACAGAGCCTCCCATCTCTTGTCAGTCACCCTCCACCACCGCCAGACTCCATTAGTGGGACTCAGAGCTCTCTACACGTCAGCCTGAGATGATGCTTTTTTAAAACATTTTTTTTTTTACATGCGGTGACGTGGGGAACGCAGCCATGTGATGAGCAATACGCCTTGGCATTCTGACACACTAATTATACCACAGGAGAGCGAAGTCACAGAGAACCCAGGCTTCAGAAGATGTCGTAGGAGCGAGGATGATATTTCCTGAACGATATGTCGTCGGCTCGTTCTTTACTTTGCGGGAAATGCTGAGGCTGTGAGTCACAAAGGCAGACTGGTGTGTTAGTCTCCTGGCACAATGGCCGCTGACAAAGTCTAGATTGGAATTGGGAAATAAGTCGTCTCTTTGTCACCTTTTTACAAATTAAAGTGGAATTGAGGATTATGAGGGTGAATTCAGGGAGATACTTTGTGACACTGATTACTGAGAATTATAATATGTAAATGGGGTGACAGAGGCCCGCTTTAATGGAATTTTTACTGGGTTAATAAAGGCCATGTCACCTGAGGATTTAATAATGGAGCTGCCGCAGCACAGGGATGTAATCTACAGTTCACTGCACAGTTTAGACGCTCAGTTACAACTCTGCATTTTCTTGTTTACTGAGTGCAACCTTGAAGCAGAGAAGGACGCGATGTGAGGAAGGGAATACGGAAGCTTCATGTTCAAGGTGCCTATTCATTATTTCAGGCAGCAGTGGACGGCTGCACTTTGTTTAATGTGCCAACTGGTTCTTTTTATTGTCTAGACATGCCTGAACATTAAAGAGCCCCGCGGAGGGACATCAGACAGACAGTGAGCAGATGTTCACAGGTCTGGTTTCAGATACAAAAGAGGTATAGCAGTCTGTTCCACCAACAGGTTTAATGCATTTGGATTTTCTTTTTGTATTTAGTTCTAAATTGACTAGTTATGCAAAACAGTCCTGTTTTTATACGACTGCAATGCAGACAGTACCTTCTAAAGATATACAAAATGTGTGCCTATATACTCTTTAGTGTATGCCTCAGTAAAAGTGCTTGTTTTTGCCACTGACAGGCTCAGTTTGTTACTGTAAGTCTCTGACAACATTATGAAAAGGATCACAACAGTAAAATAAAACCTTTTCCTTTAGCTTTAGCCTGACCTGTTCAGTTTGTTATTGTCTTCCTGAAACTCCCGAGAATTCAGAATAAGACTTCTCCTTGAATGATACTTGGTTAGACAAAACAGACCAGACTGTGCTTTCTTTCTTTGTCAGACACTTAAAACAATATGAGCACTTTACATTGACAGTGCACTATTGAGCTGAAGGAGGACATTACAGCCAATTTCCCATTTCGTAAATGTTGGCATTGTACATTTCTGCAAACCACACCATAGATTACATTTGTATATTAGTTTCTATATCCTTTAACAATGCTGTGGTTAACGTGTGATTAGGTTTAGGCACCAAAAGCACTTGGTTATGGTTAGGAAAAGATTGTGTTTTGTCTTAAGATAGCCAGTTTTGGGGGCAAAATCCTAGCCGGAAACACAGCAATGTTTCTGTATAAAATAACCGTTTTTTGTGGCACTGTCCTGACATTAAAGGGAGCATTGTCTCTTTAAAATGACCGCTAAAAAGCAACTGCTTTTTGTGGCACTATACCGACAGGAAACGCAGCAATGCCTTGGTAAAAACAACCACTCTTTGTGACACTATCCTGGAAGAAAACGGAGGGTTGTCTCTTTAAAATTACGGCTTTTGGCGGCCCTATACTGGCAGGAAACGCAGCAATGTGTCTGTCAAATACAATCCCTATTTTTGGCACTATCCCAGCAGGAAATACAGTGATGTCTCTGTAAAAAACAATTATTATTATTTGGCACTAATCCAACAGGAGACATAGTGCTGTCTCTGTGAAAAACAACCACTTTTTGTGGCACTATCCCATTAGGAAATGCAGCAATGTCTCGCTGAAAAACAACAGTTTATTGTGGCACTATACTGGCAGAAAAGGGAGCATCGTCTTTTTAAAATGACTGCTTTTAGTGGCTCTTTAGTGGCAGGGAATGATGCAATGTCTCGGTAAAAAACAACAGCTTTTCGTGACAATATCAGGACAGGAAATGCAGCGATGTCTCGGTAAAAGTCAGCCACATTTTATGGTACTACTCTGGCAGAAAAGGGAGTGTTGTCTCTTTAAAATGACTGCTCTTGGTGGCTCTGTACCAGCAAGAAATGCAGCGATGCCTCAGTTAAAAACAACCGCTTCTTGTGGCACTATTCTGGCAGAAAAGGGAGCATTGTCTGTTTGAAATGACTGCTCTTGGTGGTCCTACACCGGCAGGAAATGCAGCAATGACTCAGTAACAAACAACTGCTTTTCGTGGCACTATCCTGGCAGGAAACACAGTGATGGGTCTAAGAAGTAGACTAAAGTTAGGCGATTAAATCAATCTAATAATAATATATATTTTGAGACTTTGAAAATTGTATTTCCACATGTAAAAATTAATTGTATTTCATATGACATGCTGAGACTTCATGTAGCTGTGTTTACACTGTGTAGCTGCTCTGTAACAGCAGCACTGACTGTCAGGTCGAGTCAGGGTTTGTTTGAATAGTTAACCCTCCTCATCAGTGGGAAGCCTTTCTTGGTGCCTCTGGCTCTTGTAAATCATCTTCCTCTGAGCTCTGACAACTCAGGGTCAATTAGCCTGATCAATGAAGGACAAAGTGAAGAGGGATCAATAGGTTGAATATTCAGTTGACCTTGTAAAGAGGGATTTGTCTCTGTTAACACGTAAACCCTCGAGACATGCAGTGAGACGTCTGTGTAGCTTGTGACTGGCTTATGAAGAAGGCGAGATTATTATTTTCTACTCCTCTTATCGGTTGAGTGTTTCCCGCTCTCTTGTGGTGCCTCACCACTCAGCTTTCTTCTCTGGAGGTAACTGTTATCAGTGACATAGACTCAACCTCGTGGATGGTGACTGACAGCATAAAAACACTCTGCTGTGTCGGAGGTTTGTCCTTGTAACACTGAGCTTTCAGGCAGCCACACTGTAACACTTATTTTGTGCTTCAGTGGAGATCATGCTCACACACACAGGCGCACACACAATCTTTTTCTGAAGGTTAACGTAATAATTGCATTGACTGTGGTTAGGAGGTGGTCGATGCGTCGCTAACAGCACGTTAACAACATTACCCTGCATGTGACAGGGGAATGTGTGAGGCAGCTAATGCATTAATTGCATCTGCTGCTATACACTGTGTGATGGCTCACATCTGAGACAGTTATTACGACACAGACACACATACACACACACACACACATAGAGCCAGAGTACCCATACCCAAGGGTAAGGCTGTGGGCATGAAAGCATGATCTCTCCTCTCTCTCAGCCTCTACTCCACCCTTGTTTACACCCTCTGCGCCCTCCCTCTTCCTCCTATCTCAGCGTGCAGGGTTTTGTAAAGAGCCAGGCTGTGCTGGCATGAGATCTGGCTCCGCTCACACTGTTTTCATTCGGTGCAGTGAGTGTCTGCTGCTGCTGCTCAATGTACTCTGTCCATCTGGACTCAGGAGATTAGCCCTGGCTCAAATCAGTGGCAGAAATTAACAGCCTGACTGGTTTGAAAACAAACACACATGCAAATACGTCATGTACATACAGTGGCATTTATTACCTTGTTAGTGGATATACCAGCTGGGTAAGTTTTCCACGGCCCAGGAGCCCCATGGGCCTCCAAAAGCCCCAGGTTCACTGGGTAGTAATTAACCGCTCACTCAGCCCCACCCTGCTCAGCTCATGTTGCGAGGTCTGTCAAGCTCAATGAGGAAAGCAGTAGTGGATTAACTGCTCAAAATTCTTAGTAAATTTTCAAAACAGTAGGTCTTTGATTTCAGACAGACGTAGACAAAAGCAGTGTCTTTTCAAGCCCGTTGACTGTAGATTTTGCTGCTTGAACTGAGAGCTGTTGCTGGCAGATTTTATCAGCTTTACCCAGTGAGTTACATCAGCTAGCTTCACAGTATGTCTGTGAGTTGATTGAAAACATTATCTCTGGCTTACTTTTAATGTTTCCAGCTGACTCAGTTTAAAGCAAGGGCCCTGTTAAAGGGGTCTTGCACTTTATGGTTACATACATGGTATCATGCTAAACGACAGAGGCAGGCCATTTTTTGAGACGAAAAAACAATGAAACTGTTTTTCTTAGCAAGTCATCACTGTGTTTCCTGCTGGTATAGTGCCTCGAAAAGCAGTTATATTTAACAAAAGGTCACTGCATTTTCTGCTACGGCCACAAAAAGTGGTTGTTTTTTACCGAGACATTGCTGCGTTTCCTGCCGAGATAGTGCCACAAAAAGTGGTTGTTTTTACCAAAACATCTCTGTGTGTCCTGCCAGGATAGTGCCACAAAAAGTGGTTGTTTTTTACTGAGACATTAATGCATTTCCTGCCAGGTTAGTGCTGCAAAAATTGGTTGTTTTTAACAAAACATCTCTGCATGTCCTGTTGGGGTAGTGCCACAAAAAGTGGTTGTTTATTACCAAAACATGGCTGTGTGTCCTGTCAGGTTAGTGCCACAAAAAGTGGTTGTTTTTACCAAAACATCTCTGCATGTCCTGCCAGCATAGTGCCACAAAAAGTGGTTGTTTATTACCAAAACATGGCTGTGTGTCCTGCAAAGATAGCCCAACAAAAAGCAGTTGTTTTTATCTAAACATTTCAGCATTTGCCACCAGGATAGTGCCACAAAAAGTGGTTGTTTTTTACCAAGACATTGCTGCATTTCCTGCCAGGTTAGTGCCACAAAAAGTGGGTTGTTATTTACCGAGACATTGCTGCGTTTCCTGCCAGGTTAGAGCCACAAAAAGTGGTTGTTTTTAACGAAACATCTCTGCAAATCCTGCTGGGATAGTGCCACAAAAAGTGGTTGTTTTTAACGAAACATCTCTGCATATCCTGCCGGGATAGTGCCACAAAAAGTAGTTGTTTTTTACCAAAACATGGCTGTGTTTCCTGCAAAGATAGCCCAACAAACAACGGTTGTTTTTATCTAAACATTTCAGCATTTCCCACCAGGATAGTGCCACAAAATGTGGTTGATTTTTACTGAGACATTGCTGCAGTTCCTGACTAACCTAACCACACATTAACCACAGCATTGTGCGTGAAGAAATGTTAAGTTTCAACGTATTCTCTACATAATAACGCACAAATGTAATGTATTCGTGATTTGCAGAAACGCACAATTCCATCTAGTGATTATTGTAGTGACTGGGTCGCAAATTTAAGGAGTAAGATGCTCTTCAAAAGATTTTTGGTGAAAAAAGCCAGTTACTAGTCATGGGGTGTAAGTGCAAGGTTTCCCATACAGCTGGACAGCTTATTAGGAGCGCTGTTGAAATATATGTACTGTTCAAGTATTCATTGCACCACACTGTCGGAGCACAGGGCGTTCTGTGGTACAGACGGAACAGCAGAATGGTAGGTGCATTTTGCTGGATCTACACGTTTGCCTCTGCAGCAGCTGCTCCTCTCATCCATCAGTCTGATCTGATCAGCTTTGTTATTCACTCCACGACTCAAAGTTCCACAAACTGCTGCTGAATAGTTTCAAATTCTGCGGGAAACACTGAAATCACGTATCTGTATTGCTAATGTGTATGTTAGATTTTTTTTTTGTACCTGATCTCTTTTCTTTTTCTTTTTCTTTGTGTTTCTTCCAGAAGGATTTGCCACTGCCTCGCAAGAGCAGCAGGTGAGTGTTACCTTGGTTCATCCCTCCCTCTTCTCCCTCCTCTCTGGGGAGACACTGGCTCCCTCCATGACAGAAAAACATCACACCTAGACGAGCAGCTGAGCTTGAGTCGCACGCTGTGTGTTGAAAAGCTCTGAGGATGCTTCAGTGGTGCTTGTGGTGTGGAGAGCGTGGTCCTTGTGTGAATGAGGACGAGGTCGGCTGGAGTGATGCTGGCAGTCTGTCGGAGTCTGATTAAAGCCAGCCCGGAGCTCTGGAGGCTGTCCATGGTGCTGAAGTCATTCTGCCTCTTCCAGTCGCTCACGTCCTTCCTCTTTATCTCCCCTCTTCTCTTCCTTTTGCTTGGTTATTAATCTGTTTCTGTTTTGCTCTCTGCTTCCTTTACACCCTTTAGCTTTTTTTAACCTATCCCTGTTTTTTAAATCCCGTCTTCTGCTCCTCTGTCTGTCTGCCTCGTACACGCTCTAAGGCTGTCTGGTTGTCACATTATCAGTGTATTGGCAATCAGCTTTAGCTCGGCTATAGCTAACCCACAGGCAACAGACGTACAGAAAATAAACTACAAAACCAGACACACAGTGATTGGAAAAAACAAACAATACAGTAAGGCAGTAAATCAGACATGCAGTAAAACATACAGCGCAGTTAAATTACCCACGGCAAAACAAAATAAGCTTTGAAGCAGCAAAGAAGTGATGGAAAAAAGAAAACAGAGACGTTTCAGAGGGAAATATTGAACTATTTACTGTGTTTGTTTGAACACTGTAGTTTCTAGTTGCTTTGCAGGGAGAGATTTAAAATAAGAACAAATAAATTTGTTTTATTTTTGTGGATTAAACTAGCCAGTAGTATAAATACGAGTTAACAGTCCCTTCCCAACAACTATACAAATATATTGTAAAAAACTGTTTACACATTAATCCATCAGTATTAATAATCTAATAATCTAGTCTATTATGATATAACATGGGGGTTGTTCTGCTGCTTTTGATCTTAGAAGTACATTTTTGCTGCTGATACTTGAAGCTGCTGATCGTTTTTTTTTTTATATTTAAGTAGCTTTGACTTAACATTATGAAATAAATGGTTATTGCATAATATAATAGCTATAAAATAATAACACCATCTGCATTTAGATTGGTTCCCTGTAATGTGTTCACACCAAATGGGATGCCAATTTTCACGTCATGTTATTCGCGCAAGTTTGAACACTATAATATTTTGTGTTGACTTGCATCATATGTACATGAAATCGCTGAATCAATGATTGAACTTCCGCTGGTACATCCTTGCTGTCTTATGTCCCCAGAGGATCTCAATGCTGATTGACTAACGCAGCGTGAATAGGTTGCTGAAGTTTCGATTTTTCAGGTCTTGAGAATAAGCGTATGACACAAAATCGCTCCACTGCTTCATTTACGCTGCTTAATTTGCAAATTTCGCTTCATTTGCATCACTTACATCATACCGCCTGGCAGGAATTTGCGTCTAAAAACGTCTTTGTGTTGACTTTACATCTAATTCACTAGCCCGAATTGTTTTATTCGCACCCGTTGTAAACACAACACAAGTCTTGATTTCACTATGCAGTTCTGTGTGCCAGTGGGTACGATTTTATGGGAACATTAAGGCTTCATTTACAGCACAAAGGAAATGCATCAACCATTGCCTTACGAAAACAGAGAGAGGATAGTGCTATCGTTTTCCCCGGTAGCGATCAGTAGCTATCTCCAGTTAACAAAGTATCAGTACAATTTTTCAGTTACTATCCACAGTAGCAGAAATGGTGGACGGTGTGAGTGTGGAAAACAAAATGGAGTGTGTGCTATGTTGTTGGAAGTTCTTAGGCTCTAAGGAAAGCGATCTAGTTGTCATTACGATAGCGGCGCCAACAGTTGTACCACCTAGAAATCCAAGAGGGGGAAAGGTTGTTTGCTTCTGCTTCAATAATAGATGAAATGATTATGTAAAAAGGCTCACGCATAGTGTTGAACCCACAGAGAGTTATCATTTGACTCTGCAGCTGTATTGTTGTGGTTGAGTCTCCCAGCTCTCATCACAGTGGTCACCAGTCACCCGAGGCGGCTGCTGTCATAGAGTAAACTCTAAAAACACACTGTCCAC
Source organism: Epinephelus lanceolatus (assembly GCF_041903045.1). Lineage (NCBI taxonomy): Eukaryota > Metazoa > Chordata > Actinopteri > Perciformes > Serranidae > Epinephelus > Epinephelus lanceolatus. Next base: position 38,468,587 of record NC_135751.1, read on the forward strand.
TGCCTGCTCAGCAACAAACTGCAGACACAGTTAGTGACCAGCTGGTGAATGTAGTGGAGCACCTAGGCATGGCAGCTTTATTTGTGTGGCACATTTCATACACCAGGGTTATTTAAAGTGTTTACAGAGCAATAAAATATAAAATATAGTAAAGAAAATAGATTAACAATAAAAGAGTAAAGAGAAAAAAAATATAGAAGGTAAAATTAATTACTTTATGATTTACAGCTAAAGAGGCAGGTATGTCCCTTGGGAGTTGGTGGAGACCAAAAATAGAGCTAAAAGACAGTGGAAATGGGACTTACATTCATTAGATAGCCAGAAACACGACTTCAGATAAATGCTGATATGTGTAAATAGGCAATTGTTTGGTAACAAGTTTATGTTACAAGGTGATACAACACAAGTTGTTCCCGCTGCCCCAAAGTGGCCGAAAAAGAAATGAATGCAGGTTTAATATCTACCCAATCACCAGGATAAATGTTAGCATTGTGCGTTTCTGCAAACCACGGATATGTTACATTTGCATGTCATTGTTGTTAGAGTGGTATTGTTAAAGTGTGGTTAGGTTTAGGCACAAAAACGAATCGTCTGTGGTGAGGAAAAGATCATGTTTGGGCAGGGATGTCTCAGTCGCCTTTCGTGGCGCTATCCTGGCAGTGACGGGTTGCTAAAAAACAACCGGTTTTGTTGTTTGTATCAGGCATAAACTTAATGATGGACCCACAAATCAGACTCCAGATAGGATAAAATTTCTGAACATACATATGTAACATATTTGTGGTTTGCAGGAAAGTACATTGCCGACATTTTCTTCTGGCAACTTGGCTGTTCCTTCCATTACGGATGCACAGATTATTATGATGAGAGTATTAAATAAGACTTACAGCATGTTAATATGGCTCTTAAGTGTTTCATTAGACTATCTTTGCTCCACTGAGTAAGAGTAAATCTGTGTGTGTGTGTGTGTGTGTGTGTGTCAGTGTATTTCTGTGTGTGCGTGTTGGTGGTCACAGCCCACTACCTCTGCCTCCACCCCATTCCCATTTCCCTGCCCCATCCATCTTCTCCCTGCCGTCCTCTCGTCCCGAGTCATCATGGGTAATCAAACATGAAATGAAGCTGCAGACCAGCTCATGTTTGTGTTCTCCTCTCCATCTCACTGTTGTCTTTCACTTTCCACCAGTACTTGGACTCAGTCTGTGTTCCTTCGTACTATCAGCCCAACATCCATTATAGATGAGCTCAGTGGAGTTGAGCTTCACATTCACTCTGCATCCATTCATGGGTGAACAGCCATTCAGAGAGTCCGCGTGCGTGTGTGAGACATACATCGTCATCAGTTATGCTTTTTTAATGTTTGACTCTATTCAACATCTGTTCCACAGTTATGTAAGAGTCCACATCACCTTGTCCCAAAGTCACGTCTTTGCTCTGCTGAGACGAGTTCACCTCCCCTTCCTCTCTGCTCTCCATTCATGGTGTCCATAGCCTGCAGTGAAAAGCTTTTAACTCCCCATCAGGTTCCTTCAGAGCACAGAGACAACCTCAAATAAATTACACTCTGTACCATAGCACCTTAGCCTTGAGAAAACGACCCACAATCCCCTGCTGCCTTTTGTTATTCCTCGCTAAAAACAGACCCACCCTCCCTCCATCCCTCCCTCTCTGTCACTGTCTGCCTCCTTTGCTACTTGCCCACACTTGCCCAGACACCAGCTCATATCTGAAGCTTTCGGAGCTACAGTATGCGTTGCGCTGCAATGACATTTTTGCAGAAAGCTGCTGCTTTGTGACTGTTTTCTCCCTCGCCGCTCAGCTTTTGCTGCTCCTGTTGCTCCGAGCTACGCCTAGATACCCAACACGAGCAGCATGTTCCGACGCACTAAAAGGTACAGCCAGAGACGGAGTGGGGATGATTTGGTTTCTTTGATGTGAGGTGTGGTAGCGCTGGCTCCCTCTTCACTCGGTCCCCTCTTTCTCTACATCTAATTTCTTCCCTCTGTGTGAGTCTGCAGTGTGTTTTACAAAGAGGCTCGTTTTGACAGTGTGACTGGTGTGTGAGGTCACTGTTTGCCTGTTTGTCGAACTTGGTTTTAGATGTCTGCTCTGTCCTGCTGAGTGTGCATGTTGAGATTTATAGTATATTACAAAAAACTGTAACACTAAAGGTAAGGCTGGGCGATATGGCAAAAAGTTATTATCACGATAATTTTTCCTGTATTGATTGATATTTATCACGATATATAATTTGATAATGCTGTGAGTTTGAAAAGTATCCTGAAGAAACCAAATGATTCTCCAGCTTGCCTTTGCACTCGTTGTAAAGCTGAGCAGAGCAGTTTGAGAAGAATATTTCCTGCCTCGGAGCTCCTACCTGCAGTCTAGCACTTTAATTAGTTTTTTGAATACACGGTGCTCATGGGCATCGTGTCTAGGGCTAGAAAGTATGACACTTCGTCTGTTATGGCGGCAAAACAGGACACTATTGATTTCTGTTTTGGTGCAGCCCCGCTAGCGCTGCTCACAGCAGCAGAAGTGCTCAGCCGCTGAAAACCCAGGGCCCAGTTTTCAGTGTAGTCACTGGGACGCCACCTTTTCAGGTGATGGAAAAAGCTTGTTGTGTTTCCTCTCCTGGTTGGCACCAACAGACAACGTATTTTGCAGACCGTCTTTGTCTGTGTGTCGTCACCTTTCAAATCGCCAAATCACTTCCAGATTTTTTTTTTTTTTTTTTAAAGATTATTTTTTGGGCTTTTTGCCTTTAATGTACAGGACAGTGTGAAATGGGGAGAGAGAGTGGGGGGCGACATGCAGCAAAGGGTTGCAAGCCGGAGTCAAACTTGCGACCGCTGCAGCGAGGCATCGCCTCTATACATCGGGCACCGGCACTATCCACTAAGCTACCGACGCCCCCACTTCCAGATTATTGACGTTCTTTTTTTATCCACAATTTAGTCTGTTTTTGAGGATAATGCGAGCTCTTCTTCAGCTTCACTTCCACTCATTTTCCCCTCTTTTCGTTATGTCCACGCTATTTTTCACTTCCTCCTCATGTCGGCACAATCTTGTCAGTGAAAAATAGCTGTGTACAACGCTGAGTGATTGACTGACAGCTGTCTGTTAACTTCTGCTGTATGATACGCTGTTAGGATCCATCTAGGTCTATCTAACGAGTAAAGTGACTATAGTTTATCATCATCATAGACATGCATTTTATTGTGGTCCCATTTCGAGATAGTTTTATTGCCCAGGCCTGACTAAAGTTCTGACAGCTTATATGAGTTATATCAGTTTATGAAGTACCTGCAAAGGATGCAATGTGAAAATTGGAAAATTTTTAAAGTTGCACAATATGCAATCATGGTATTGTACTAATGTGATATATATGCAAGTCAATGTTATGTTAAAGTAGAGGTGAATTAAAAAATGTCCTTTAAACCCATTTCGATCACCTCCTCTGCTATATTGTGCACCTATTCAACAAAAAAAATCAGTTTCTTCATATTCTTGTATCAAAGCCATCAGGGCCTCACTGTTAAGACACACCCACTTCTCAACAATCAAATCAAATTCCTCCCAATGTTATATCACGCCTACCTATCCTGTATTAGTTGGATACACATCTAAATACTGAAGCTAGATACTCTCATAATGCTCAATTTTAACAGCCTAGTTTCACTCTGAAGTTATCGAAATCTGTCGCTTGGTCAGACACCAACAAAAAAAGCTGTCTTTTCACATCAGCAAGATACGTGGCTGGTTGTCGTTATCATTTAACAGCACCTGGCACTGTCAGGGGGAAACACGACGGGACAACAACGAAAGCAAAGGCGGCAGAAGTCCAAGTAGGGTGGGATGGAGTGGTGGTGGATGAATCCAACAACCACCGACTTTCACTCGGTGTTCACTTCCTGTAAGATTGTAAAGCTGCACCCTGGTCTTTTTTTCTAAACCCAACCATGTGCGAGTGTTGGCGATATGTAACCATGTGCATTTGTTTTTTGAGGGGAAAAAACAGGTCAATTTACTGCGTTGTACTGACATAGTACATTTATTTTTAAAGACACAGTATGCAAATGTTAATTTCATGTGAAAACAGAAGTGTATCTTGAATGATGTAAACTATCATCATTAGATTTTAACGCCAACATGAGAAAATGATCTGTGAATATGTCAGAGAAATAAACGGAGCAACATGCAAGCGTTTAAAGATGAGGGTTAGCCAGAACTTTGAGATTGAGATCTGTATCTATATCTTCAGCGCTGGTTCTGGTTTTGTTGGTGCTGATGTGTATGTAACATTATTGACGAAGTGACTCATCATAGTGACATTTTCCAGCAGACCTGCAGGTAGACTGATTCACTGTCTGAAGTGGTCAATCGATGATTACATGAGCCACAGATGAGTCACGCAGGAGTACAACTTTTCCATGGATTTTTTTCTGGAGTCTGATTCACTGATGGTGAGCGATGTTTTCTGACGTCTGATGATCTGATGGGTTGTTTGAGGAGAAGTTTTTACCCAGCTGAAGTTTTGCAACTGCATTTGCACAAAGACAATTTTATCATCAAATTTCTTGAATGAATAATTTGGGCACTATTTTCCCTTGTGCTTTATCATTGATACTTTTGATCACAGTGATGTCAGCAGCCTGGAAATTCGAGCTGACATTTAAGCGCTGGGGGTTTTCTCCTCGGCAGCGGCAGCAGTTGATGTCGTGCTGAGTCTCTCGGAGTGACTTCACTCTCCCCTGCTGATCAGGGATTAAACCGGCTTTTATTACAGCAGAGACTCTCACTACAGCACACCTGAGCTCAGACACACGGGCAGACAGATGGAAATAACGTGGAAGTCTGTCTCACCCTATTTAATGCCTGCCATACTCCTACAGAGGTGCTCAACCCCAAGAGGGATCGGTTTGAAAAATCCTGCAAATGTGCATCAAATGGAGGATTCAGTGTACAGGGATTGAGCTGAATGCCTAAAATGACTGTGGTTTAATATGTAAAGTTTAAGACCTTGTAGTTGTTGAACAGCCAAAGTCACTGCTCGAAGAGAAAGCAGAACAAGTGAATGCATGATTAAGATAATGAAAGTGAAGGAGGTGGAAGAAGCGGGAGGTTGTGCAAGAGGTGAAAGGAGGAGAGGCTGAGAGAGAGCGCAGGGCCCTGGGGTGATATCTGTGTCCGCTCTTCCATTAGGGACCAGCTCACTAAGGTTACGTGAGCATGCAAGACACGCATACTCGCTTTGACTGCCTCTCTTTCACTCTTTATTTCTTCCTGTTCTTTCCCCTCTCCTTTATCTTTCATTCATTCTTTCTGTATTTTCATGCATGTCAAGTGAGGAAAGAATTGGGCCTCATTTAATCATGAGGTGTCTTCATGCAAGTCTTCTCTGATTTATGTGTGTGCATTTGTATGTGTGTGTGTGTGTGTGTGTTCACTAATTGACCCCCGAACAATTGTCAGATCGCAGCTCTGCAGCCATAACCAGGCGAGGCAGGTCTGTCAAGCTTTATTTCTCCACATGCTGAATCCAGTTTGCATGCAGCTGTGAGAACGGCTCCGTTAATACGTGGTGTTAACATGCGTCCTGGGTGATCTGATCACAAGTGGACAGCGTGTAATACAACTATAATCAACCACCAAGACGCAGATCTTTTAGAAGATTTCTGTTTCAAAAGACAGCATCCCAATTCTGACTGTTCATGGTTACGTCCAGTAGCTACTACTAACGGCAGAACGTTACCAGCAGAAGTACTGGTCTGTCTTTGCAACTTCAGTGTCAGAGATAGTGATGTTTGCTAGGGGTTGGCGATATGGCCCTAAAATGATATCACAATATTTCCGTGTATTTTCGCAATAATGATATTCCTGACGATATGACTAATAAAAATAAATTTTAAAAAATGTATTATTGATTTAAGTACGTATAATTTCAACAAAATAAGTGATATAGTTGCTTCAAATATTCAGTAAAAACTAAAATGATCTGTCATTTCTTTATTTTCTGAACAACAGTAACTCAGAGTGAGATTCAGATTCTGTTACCACAAATTACACATTTAAACACTTTCCAAATACAAAAAAATGTCCCCTGGGATCTATATATAAAAATCAACAGGTGATTTTCTTCTCTGTTTTTATGCTCTGCCATTTCTCCTCTAATCATCACACTGTAACCTGTGACAGGCTGTTATGATACCACAACTATCACACATCAGTGTTTCCCATTAATTAACGAAACTATGGCGGCCCGCCATAGTTTAATTTGATCCGCCATAGTTTCTAAATAAAAGATTTAGGCTGCCGAAAGTATTGACTTCTCATGATATAAATAATATCTCGAACGCCGTAGCGTTTTGTGCCGATGTGCTCAGGCTGTCAGATCCAGCGCTCGACAGTGGGAGCGTTTCACTCGACTAAAACTACGTGTGTGCGAACTGTAAAAAATATTTAGGGGCACATGTGCGCATAAAAAAAATCAGCCGAAACAGCCTGTATTTTTGTCAATAAAAATATATTATAATCTAACCGCAAATGTTGGAGGAACTCCAGCCGCCTTCCCTCTTCCCTCTTCCCCGTGTGTCACGGTTATGGGCGGTTTTCCAAGCCACTGTCGGCACAATGAATATAAGTCCCACTGTCGGCTGGGTGGAAATAAGTCAAAGGGCTCTAGTTTCCTGGCGCAGCGCAGGGTGGTGAACCCCACACAGAGCTAGTTTCGAGCAGCGCAACCCGAGGCGCGCTCAGTTTGGTAGTTTGGCAGACCGAGGTGCGCTGAGATGGGTTTGGTGGTGCAGCAGGGGGAGGTGTCGACAGATCCAGCTTGGCGCAGTGACAGTTTCGTGCCAAAAGGCTTCGCCGAAGGTGCGCTAAAAGCTCGCCAGCCGAAACCAGGTCTACTGTCAGCGCAGGTGGAGCGCAGCCGGTGTAAGCCAAAGTTTGGCTGACCGGTGGACAGTGCGCACACGTCACCAAAACCTCACAGGCAGGTTTCCAGAATATCAGGCACATTAACGATGCAATAAATAGCCACAAAACCACTATTCAATGCAACTATCTGCAATCAGCACATAAATGTATCTCTATCTCTCTCGACTGTCCCGTCACATCTGATGTCAGATCAAAGGGGATTGGTACCGTTTGTCACGTTTGGCATGCGTAATGGAAACCCAACCTGATTTGATTAAACAGCTGCAAACTAATGAGTTCACATCCCTCTCAGCCAACCACAAACAGCCACAACATCAGATAGGGAGTATATATTCAGCATCTGTCATCTTAGAAAAGTCAAAAGAAAAGAAACAGAGTGAGACTGCGAGAGAGAAAGAGAGAGCGCGCGTGCACGAGAGAAACGCAACATTGATTTACAATTGTGGTGACCTCCTCCCAGGCTGCCTTTGCATCATCAGCCCGTGGAGGTCTGCTCGCAGTTCCGTATATTCGGACACTGCGAGCTTGGACCTCCCGGACCAAAACATCAGTTTCCTCCTGGGAGAAGTTTGGCCGTCTGACGCTGCTGCTCTCTTCTGCCATGGCGAATTGAGTAAACTCTCATTACGCCTTCGTGCGGCACATTTAAGGGCGAGGAGAGGGGCTCATTTGATTGGTGTGATGTGTGTAAAACCCACTCCACGCCTTCTCTCCTCCCTCTTTCCGACTTTTGGAGGGACGGGGGTGGGACAGACGAGTAGCTGCGCCAGCGCGCACGGTGTGCCAAACTTGCAAAATCCGCCTGGCCACACCCAGTTGGCGAAGCGCAGGTGCGCTGCTCCCCCGCCTCGCCCGGTCTGCGAAACGAGAGCCCAAAGTGTGGAGAAGAAGAAGAACATACATGCCGTGCCGTGCGGCGCATTAATCGTTTTTCTTCGACTATAATGTTTTTATGATTGTGACAAGCCAAAATCGAAATCATGATTAAAATTTGATTAATCGTTCAGCCCTAAGTATGACCATTCTATAGTGTCTGAAAAGATCCAGGCGGAGCTCCAAAAGACAAGTAAATCTCTCAGCTTCAAAACAGTACTATCAGTGATCAAACAACACTCAGCCAGCTTCAAACATCGTACCTTATTGAAATCATGTGTGATTACGATAGCTGATGTTGTTTATGACACAGAAACACCATAAAACATCACCAGAATAAAGCCATATGAAACGTGAAAGTTATGATCCCACTTTCTAGAAATAGTGGTAGTGGTAGGAGTGAGACTCTGACTTTTTGTAAAACAGCTACGTGTCCACTGACAGCTCCACATAAGATTGCGAGTAACCCTTTAACTTTTCCCGTCGAAAAATGGCATGACATGACTTGTCACCACTCATCGCGATTTTGGACTTTGTGTGTTTAGGCTGCTCTTGTGCGAAATACATAATAAATAAAAGAAAAACAATGTTATTTTTGAAAAGTCGAGAGCTTCCTGAATCTGGCAATACCCAACATCACATGGTTTGATGACATAATGCGCCTGGGAGATACCATTTAACAGAGGAGGAGGGGAGTGAGGACGTTGGCATCCTGGTGGAGTTAGAGAGGTTAAATATAGGCTTTTTAACTTAATTCAAATACATCTGTTCCTGCTCGAAGGAGTGCTTGAAGTTCCCAAATTTTAAAAATGTTTTAACATTTTGTCAACTTAAATGTGAGTCGAAGCGATGTCTACAGCCTGGCGTCTTTCTCTAATTTTTTTTTTTTTTGATGAGACCTATTGATAGTGTTAATAAGCTAATTTAGACTAAATAAGGCTGTTAACTTTGTTATAAGGCTCAAATAAATTTTGCGGCTCCAGACAGATTTAATTTTTTTTTTTTGGACCAAAAATTGTTCTTCTGGAAGTAAAGGTTGTCGTATGTTTAGTTTGCTCTGTAAGTACATTTTGTTTTGATGGTATAAGCCTGTTTTTTCCTCGCAAAAATCTACATTAGCTTTACTACTATCACAGTTAGCCATAGATGTAAATGCACCATGCTAACCAAGCTAGTAGCTAGCGTTAAGGTTAGCTGCAGCCTCTCGTCCAGATATGGTCACTGTTGGCTCCAAATATCAAAGATGCCAAACTCAAGGCTTCAAAACAGGAGTCAAATTAAACCAATGGGTGACGTCATGTTAGCTACCTCCATTATTTTTTCCAGGCTGTAATATAAGAGCCAATAATTGGAGAGTGGAATTTTTTTGTTTGTTTGTGTGTGTCCCTCAGGTGTTTTGGCTCAGGTGCACTGCGCTGTAGGGTAGAGTCACACAACTCTCACACACACACGCCCACACCTCTCAACACACCAACACACACCATCATGCACGCTCCTCCTCTGTAACTAAATAAGCCATTACGCATCACTTAACTAATTATGTGCAAACTAAAGGAGGTCAGTGGGAGGCCAAGACACCTGAGTCACACTGCAGAGCCTCTCCTCCTAAAGTGCTGCAGCTTTCCCCTGGAGGACCTCTGGGTTCAATACACACACGCTCACACTGTAGGTGCTACATCTCCCATTATCTTTCAGTAAAGCGCCCTGTCTTTCCTCTCCTCTCAGAGTAATGGGACTCTTATTCTGTTTGATCCCCCCTCTCCTCCACCGTCTCCCTCTCAGGGCTTCTCTTACAGGAAAACACTTTTGAGGACACGGGCTTCTCAACAGCACTAAATTTACCCGTGCTTGATAGATATTGCTACTGTCAGCTGCTGTGTAGTTACCCAGACTGAGACACAAGATTTGAGCCTATTACAGGAAACAAAACACAAAGAAAATAGAGCCTTTAATCCCGATTGAAGTGCTGTCAGGGATGTTTGGGAGCCCAAAGAGCTGAGGAACCAGGAAGGGAAAGAGGTGAAGGAAAGGGCGAGTGCATCTGTCGGACTTTACACCCTGCCGTTGTGTTTTAGGCCAGGCGATGATTTTGACATTTAACACAATGCTCGGTGCAGCTGAGTGGAGATGTGACGGAGTGGAGTGAGGACAGTGTTGCGCCTCGGGCCCTCGCCATGACCACTTTGGCTTCTGTCCTGGCCTTTTACTGCTGATTATGTGACCCACCGGACAGTATTGTTAGATTTACTCACTTAAAGAGATATAAAGGACGGGCTAATAGGAATCAATACAGACTGTTTATATCCTGTACACAGCTCTCATATTATACCCTAATGATAGAAATGATTATCTGATTAATTGCTTTATCATTTGATTAGAAGTACTTAGAATTTTGAATGATTAATCTGCCACTGTTACTGATGTGTTAAGACATTTACAGCCCAGTCGCTATAAGACCCCGTCTCCACCACAATGTTATTTTTCTAGCTCAAAAAAAGCAAGGCCCTTCTTTTGAGACGTCCAGTGGGGAGTGTTTGAGGGTGCTTTGGAGGCAGAGCATTTTTTCAGCTGAGATGCTTTGGTTGCGTCTGGTTGCTATGATACGGAAAAAGTAAACATGTCGGCACAAGGTGGAGTACTTGTTTTGGGTGAGGGGAAGGCTTAAGCATGTAGGCAGAGAGGACGGACCCACCTGTGTGGGTTCAAGAGAGGAAATATTCATATATGAGTATGTATGAGGTGCCATTGTTGTTGCTCAGCACGTGTACATGTAAGATATGGCGGTTTGTATTCGTGGTATTTGTTCGTGGTATTTGTTCCTTGCCCACTGTGAAGGTGACAAGTGCAGTGTTTTATCCAAAGTTAAGCTGGGGAGGGGGGTTTAACGCTTGGTGCTCAGTATTCAGCGTCACACTGCTGACGTTTATAAGGTAGAGTAAATATGTGGCGCTCCCACACCACAGAAATATTTATTTAGTTTCTGTTCTTCTGTCTTGATTTGAAGGAGTTTGTCTGTCAAGGCAATAGGGTTGTCAAAAGTATTGATACTCTGAAAAGTAAAGATACTCAAACGCTGTATCCGGATACAATACTAATTTACAAAAGTATCAATACTAACAGTGCACGCCACCTCACCACGCTGCAGACGGCAGGTACAGCCCCTCGCCTCACTAGCAACTGAGCAGCTGGTGTCGCCAGCATCAAACTAAAATATAACTTCTAACGTTAATGTGGGAGCTAACCAGAAAACTTTATCAGTCATGCCCGTCTGTAACATTAATAGACAATGTTAGTTTAACAGGACAACACAATTATGTGTGTCTGAAAAATTATGTTAACTGCAAAGTCACAGATTGAAGCTGAAAAAACGTTTGGTTTCTCCCGTAACCCCTGGTTCTCTGATCACATAGTGAGGTAGAAACAGGAGCATCCTGAGCCTAAACTACCAACTCTATTTGATCAGCAACGAAAATATGGTGCCAATTCACCAGAAGCACAGAAAATAAACAGGGCTGTAGATAAATACATTTGTATGGACAGATCTTGTTTCTGGTTGTTATTTATTTTGGGGGGATTTTTTGTTGTTATCATTGATGTTACTGTTCTGATCTTTATTTAAACAATGACATGCCTCTTAATTTTTAGCTGCTGTATCGAAAATGGTATCGAGTATTGAATATTTTCCTGGGTATCGATATCGAGTTTGAAATTTTAGTATCGCGACAACCCTACAAGGCAAGTACTCCCTCCTACTGAAAGTGTTGGTGCGGCACCGAGTCCAAACTTATAACAGTCAGGAGGATCTTACCAGGCTAGTTTCAGCCTAGTTGCCAGAGTAAATGTTGGCATTGTACATTTCTGCAAACCACGAATATGTTACACTTGTATGTTATTATGAAGCAAATATGTTAAAACCAAAACCTAACTTTTCAACAACACTGTGGTTAATGTGTGGTTAGGTTTAGGTTATGGAAGTGCAGCAATGTGGCACTATCCCCGGTAGAAACACAGCAATGGGTTGTTAAAAATACCCAAGTTTAGAGGGTAAAAAGCAGCTGAAAACGCAACAATGATTTGTTGTTTGTTGGTCTTGAATAGTGGTCCGTAGCTTGGCATGTGGTTTTCCCTAGGTGTCACACATCAGTGGACTAGTCTCCTGCATGTTTCTGATATGAATGTAATGATTAAATGATATATTTTGGTGGTTTGAGTTGAAGGTGTGAGAAAGAATAGTATCAGTAACATTGTTAACACTGTGCTACATTACAGAGAAATACAAAACCGTACTAATGAACCTTCATTAATATAGGCCTATATTTTATCTCCAAGTGCACGTCACACACTGAGCGAGCCGCCTGTTAATGACGCTGTGGGCTAATGGGCATGTAGCTACTTCCATGTTTCAGATGATACGTCAAGTTTGTAGTCGACCAATGAAGATGAGTTTACATATCACCTTGGGTTCGTCCTTCACCTTCTCAAAATGATCCCACACTTTGGATTTCCTGCCCGACATGTTATTAACTAGCCTGTGGAATAACCGCATGTTTATAATATTTATATATAATAATATAATATTTATATATTTTAAAATAAATACAAAATACAAATAGATTTTTGCATGTCCGTCCTCTTTGTCTGTCGCTCCCTCTCTTCCCCTCCACCCTCTACAGTGAACTTGAATGACTTCTATAATGAGCGCTGTTCCTCTTCCTTCTCCTCTCCCTCACTGTGATCCACGGGCGGCGTTATCAGAAGCCTCCCTCCCGCACGCTGCATAGCAACAAGCCGTCATGTGACCACGGCTCCCTCCTCTCTCGTCCCCTCCAGGCTTTGAGACGCCAATTAAGATTTCCTCTGGTTTTTATTCCTGAAAAAAGTTCTCCGGTCTTTTCATGCCGTTATAAAACTTTGTCGGGCTGTGTCAAGACAATAAAATTCAAAGCACTAAATATGTGATATTTGTTTGTCTCTGCATCCCATTCTCCTCCATCCTTTCCTCCCCCTTTATCTTTTCCACCAGTATATCACTGATTAATTCACCACTATCATTTCTATCTCCTGTTCAGTCACCGCTCCCCTCACTGTGGAGGTAAACACACCAGACTTCCCCGACTCCTCATCAGCAGTTTCTATTCTTCCTCCTCCTCCTCCCTCTTTCTTCTCTTTGAAGTGCTCTTGCTTTTAGCTTCACTTTCTCTCTCTTATCTGTCTCTGTGTTTGCCCCAATCCCTCCTCCTCTACGCCGCACATCTACTTTGTATTTGACTTTGTGTATCAGGCTGCGTTTGTGTGGTTTCATATGAATGGGTTTGGTTTGGTTTGATCAATATTAATGGTGCTCCTGCTGTTAAGCAGAGGGAGGAGTATGAACATGCAGAGGATGAAGGCTCCTGTTTGTCTGGCTTTGTTAGAGACATACTGCTATGGAGGCAAAAAAGAGACTTAAATATTTGAATTTTACCACTGAATACTTGAATATTGAAACTGAACTGAACTCACCGCATTGAAATATTTTACTTTGAGAAAACCATGTGAATTTATTTTGCTCTGAATTCACCACGAAATTAAAAGATTAAAATTTCTTCATTTATAATTTCAAAAGCTGAAATTGTATATATCTTTTTCAGTGTTCACACGTTCAAATCCAAAAAGTTCAAGTATCAGAATTTTAAATAAAATTTAAAAAATTTTGGATCTAAATTTGTGAACTTTGGGGGAGAAAAAAGTAAATAAAAACATTTCGTGTCCTAATTTTGAAAAGGTATAGACATGTTAAGATCTACATTAGCCAATCTAGCAGCTAAATCAATTTTTGTTTTGTTTTTTAATTTATTTAATTTATTTTATTGTTTTTTTTGTTTGTTTGTTTTTAGTTATGAAAGTTAAATTTTTTGGATTAAAATTCATTTTTATTTAATTTAATTTTATTTATTTATGAAAGTATGAAATTCAGAAATTCATAAACATTGAAAAAGGAAATCAAATTTTGCTTTTGACATAGCAAACCAGGAAATTTTATGTTATAATTTCAAAGTGGTATAGATTTATTTAGATCTGAATTTGACAAATTGACCAACCTTAATCTTTTTTTTTTTATTTTGTTTAATTTTTTATTTTGATTTTAATTTTTTTAAATTGGGGGAAAAATGAAATTAAGCTTTTCAAATTGCAAATCAAGACATTTCATATTTTAATGTCAAATAAGTAAATTCACAACAGATGAATTCAGATACATGTTTTTAAAGTAAAATATTTGAGTGCTATGAATTTTTAAATTTGTATGTTAAGTATTGGCAGTTAAAATTCAAATGTTTTGGTCTCATTTTTGCCTCCATATATTCCCTCCCCAGTATCATCTGCTCACAGTGAAAAATATTTCCCTGTGTGTTCTGTTTTTGCCTTCCTTGGTGTTTGTGCTGTGTGAATATACGTGTGTGTGTGTGTGTGTGTGTGTGTGTGTGTGTGTGTAATGGTGGAAAAACTGGGTCATGTTTACGTTGCGCCTGTGTGGGTGATGAGCACCACTGAGCGTGCTTCAAACCTGCATCTCTAATTCTTGTTTTTCTAATGTTCCTTTTCCCATTGAATCTGCAGTCACCCCGTTCCCCCGAACATTTCCTCCCCTCATCTGGCTTCATGTCATGATTGCACCAGCTAACACCCCTATCTCTGCACATCTCCTCCCTCACCTTCCACACCTCCAGCCCTCGGCAACAGCGCGTACCATCCAGATTTAGTGAGTGCAGTGGAGTGCACATCTCCCCTCGCCTCCCCTCCCTCCCCCTCTCTTGATCTTGAATGACCATCGAGCGAGAAACAGACCACGGGCATGATCACTCTGAAATTTGGACTCAGCAGCTGCATACTTGCAGGATGTGTAAAGTAAATACTGGCCAGTTTAGTGTCTGCGTGTTCTGACACAGCAGTGAATACTGACAGCGTTACAGGGGAAATTCAAGGCCAGGCGCTGCGTGTTTTACAGCCAGCCTCCATTGATTTCCTGCAGCACTGAGAATCCATTAACCAAGAATAGTGCTGCTGCTCGCTTTGACTTTGCTTCAGCTTTTCTGTGTGTCTCTGAAGTAATGACGGCCAGTGAAGATATGTCCAACCTTTTGAACCTTGTACACTGACACGAATAATTTGCATTTGTATGTTTCAATTGAAACTGGCAGGAGACCCCTGCCAAGCTGCAGACCACTTGCAGATCACTCTTTGAGATAAACAACACCGCTTGTTTTTTAGGGATCTGTTGCTGTGTTTCCACCGGCTTTTAGGCCCCAAATGTGTGTGTTTTTAGGGACCCATCTGTTGTTTTCACAAACCTGGGTGTGTTTTTTTTGGGCAAACTGTGGCTCTTTCTTCAGTGACTATTCAGCCCCGAAACATGGGTGTTTTTTAAGGATCTGTTGCTGTGTTTCCAGCAGCTTTTTAGGCACCAAAAGTTGCTGTTTTGTTGGGATCCGTTACTGTTTTTTCCTGCAGCTGTTAAGCCCCTAAACATGGGTGTTTTTTAGCAAACTGTCGCTCTTTTTCCAGCGGCTTTTCAGTCTCGAAACATGGATGTTTTTTTGGGACCCGTCCCTGTTTTTCCTGCGGTTGTGTAGCCCCTAAATGTGTGGTTGTATTTAGTGACTCATCACTGTTTTTCCAGTAACTTTTCAGCACTGAAACATGGGTGTTTTTTACAGACCTGCTGCAGTTTTTCCCAGCGGCTTTTTATGCATCAAACATTTTTCCTGCAGCTGTTTAGCCCCCAAACGTAGATTTTTTTGGGACCCATCACTGAATTTCCTGCAGTTTTTAAGCCCCAAAACATGGGTGTTTTTTTTTTAAGGATCCGTTGCTGTTTTTCCAGCGGCTTTTTAGCCTCTAAATGTGCAGATGTTTTAGGGATCCATCGCCAATGTTCCTGAGGCTTTTTAGCCAACAAACATGGGTGTTGCGACCCATCACTGTTTTTTCAGCAGGGGTAGTGCCACGAAAGGTGTTATTCCAGCAACTTTTAAGTCACCAAAGGTCGGTATTTTTAGGGACCCATCTGTGTTTATCCAGCGGGTTCTCAGCCCATAAACATGGGTGTTTTTTAGGGATCTGTTGCTGTTTTTACAGCAGCTTATAAGGCGCTAAACGTGGGTGTTTTGTTGGCACCCGTCACTGTTTTTCCTGCAGTTTAGTACCTATATGTGGGTTTTTTTGGGGATCCATTGCTGATCTTTCTGCAGCTTTTTAGGCACCAAACATTGGTATTTTGTTGGGATCTGTTGCTGTTTTTCCTGCAGCTGTTTAACCCATAAACATAGGTTTTATCTGGGGAGCCATTGCTGATCTTCCTGCGGCTTTTTAGCCAACAAACATGGGTGTTTTTAAGTGATGTGTTGCTTTTTTTCCAGTGGCATTTTAGGCTCCAAAGATTTGTGTTTGTTGGGATCCGTTGCTGTTTTCTTGCAGCTGTTTAGCCCCTAAACATGTTTTTTTAGGGACCTATAGCTGATTTTCCTGCAGCTTTTTAGCCCCAGAACATGGGTGTTTTTTAGTGACCCATCACTGTTTTTCCAGCAGGGATGGTACCACAAGTATTTAAAGCCGAATGCGATCTTTTTCTAATGATAAACAAGTGTTTTTTGTGCCTGAACATTACCACACATTAACAACAGTGTTATATCATAATAATAATATGCATCATAATAATGTGCAAATTTAACCTATCTGTAGTTTGCAGAAATGTACAACTCCAAATTTTTCTCTTGTGATTGAGTCGTTGTTTTAGCCTTTCCAAAGCTAGTGAGGCTGTGTTGAACGCCGCACACTGACCCATGCACACACACACATGTGCCCTCATTGAGTAATTACTGGTCCCAGCTGTGGGACAGGGAGTGTGTTACAGTGAGATTATTGCAGCTGCAGAGAAAAAAGATTTAAGGTTATAGACCAATGTCAGGATACAATTGATTAAGGTCAGATAGTGTGAAATGGCACAACAGCAGTTATCGGACCTGCACGTTAAATCCAGCCTATTGGCACATGTGATCAATATCTGCAAAGCTAGTTATAGATCTGATTGATCAGGACATCCTGTGTGCGGTTAAGATAATGAAAACAGATAGATGAGATGGTGCTGGCTCTGTGTTGTGAGCTGATTGTAATATTTTAGTTGGTGAAATGAAATTTAACTCTTTTATTTGGTAACAGAGTCACAAGCTCTGGCAGTGGTTTTAGCAGACGGGCAGGAGAGCGGCTGAAAAAGCCAGGCGTGATCAGCTGTGAACTTTTTATCGGTTTTCACCAGATGTGTTCACTCAGTGCAGGATAAAGTCTGAGTGATGTTGCACAGGTGTAGAGATAATCTTTACTTCATGATCTTGCACCTTGCACCACCTGACAGCAGAAGGGAACCTGCCTGCTGAAGTTAGGGACCATTTTAAAAGTACATGTAGAATGGCCAAGAGAGCTTTTAAGATTTTTGTCAGTAGCTTTCACCAGAAAACAGACAATTTAGTTAAAGTGAAACTACATAGTTACCTTCATCTAAGGCACCAATGGGTTGGTAAATGCCTGTAAATAGTTGGTGCCATCAAGCAGGATGAACCACAGCTAGCTAGCCAGCTTTAGCGCTAAGTAAAAGTAAAATCATACGTTCTCCAAGGGGACTTTCACATCAGGGACCTAGGCCTGGACATGGACGTGGCGAAACATTTTAGCGTGCTCCTTCCACCATAAAACCTCAAAACGATCCTCCTTGGGTGTCTTGAACTCGACGTAGGCTGCCACCTCATCCTCAAGCTGCAAAGTTTCATCACTTGGGTCCTCCATGTCGGTGATGAATGTGACTTGTGTCATAGACTTTCAATGTAAAAGAAATTGCGGCTTGCATTTGTGCCCATGCCCCTGAATTGATATACATATTTTTTTACCCTTGTACCCAACCCCGTGCAGGACTCTGATTTCAGCTGTTACTCGCACACAGAACAAATCAATCCTTCCTAATATGAAAACGCCCCAAAACAGTGGACAGCCCACTGACCTCAGCTGCTAACCAAATTAGTCAGATTGCTCCTTTAATTCAGATTCAAATGATGCCCTCCTCAATTTCATCATGTGCAGTGCATTTTGTTGTGGATGATGGCGGGAGGGTCCTGTTAATTTTTTATTTTATTTTATTTTTGTGTGAAGCAGGAGACACTGTAATGTTAGAGGTATTTGTACCACCTTTGCCTCTCAGTGTGTCACACAGTGTCTGTGCATCTTCAGCTCACTGTGTTGATCTCAGCCAGCTCACGTCTCTACACTGAGTGTCAATGAAAGTGTGTGTGTGGAAGTGTATGTGTGTGTGTATGTGTGTGTGTGTGTGTGTGTGTGTGTGTGTGTGTGTTTGTGTAGAGGCTGGTGCGCACTGCTCACATGTGAACCCATGTGACCATGGCTGAAAGGATGGGGGGGGGGGGGGGGGGGGGGCTTCATCCGACAGCAAAGACAGGATGTTTGCATTTTGTTTGTCCTCTCCTCTCTCTTTCATGCTGTTTTTATTTGTATTCATGAACATGCCCCTCACTACTTTGATAACTGAAGCACATTATGCTGCACGTGTTGTAAAAAGCCTTTGCATTAATTTCCCTGTAGCAGTGTGAGTGCTGTAACAAAATAAGGAGATCACTTGAACACAAAAAGCTGGCTCGATTAACTCCATAATGGTGCGTGTGAGCTGGATACAGTAATATTGTGAGCGGTGTGAGTGTGTGTGGAGTCCACAGGCAGATCTGAGGTGACTCAGTGAGGTAGTGACTGCGATTAAGCGCCCCTAAACGTAATTAACTGAGGTCATGAAAAAGTGAATGTTTCTGTTTATTCTCATTTATCTCGTCTTTTGTCGCCACTGTTCTCTAACTTTGCCTCCCTCTCATCTTGTTCCGCACTCTCTCCGCTCATTTCTTATCTGGGCTCAGAGGAGGCAGACAGGGATGGATGACTGAGGAAATTGAATTCTCCTTATCGCTGTTATGCCTCTGCAGTGAGCCATGCATTTGCACGTCTGCTCCTTCTGCACCTATACGTGCAGCTGCAGCATGCACATATTCATGCACACAGACACAGATACAGCACACGAACATGACAAACATGATCGCAGCCTCCTATGTTTACATGCATCTCTCTGTTTGTCTTCATAGCTGCCGAACAAGCAACAGGAAAAGTCTGATCCTGACCACCACCTCCCCCACGCTGCCTCGCCCACACTCCCCTCTTCCTCTCCCTGGACACCTCGGTACGTAGACTAACACATCACACCTCAGCTGTGATTATATGATCTTCATTTATTAACAGGAGACAGACGAACTTTTATAGCTTTCAAAATATTTATGCAAGAAAGAGTCACAGTTTCAAAGTGCTGTGCAATAAATTTTAACACATTTAAAACACAAGGAGACTGAAACAAACTAAAATGTCATAAAATGTCACCAAAGTCAAAGATTAAAGAATTAAAATCAATAGGACAGCAATTAAATAGAGCAAGCACACTAAGGCAGCCAAGTGCGGCCAAGCAGCTAACTTCTGCCAGCTGAAGGCCTAACTTTCGGTTTAGCCCCCTGCTGAGTTGAATAGAGATAAAATGATTTAATCTAGCAGCTCTTCTAGTCTTTCCAAATGATATCAGACCAAATGGAACAAATCCTGATAGTGACATAAGTCATTTCATGGACGTTGTGATGCTCAGAAAAATGTATCCACTGATTTACAGACGTCTCTTTCACAATAGAGTACCGAAGTCACGCCCCTTCCAGTGAAGCTCATGGGACCTTAGATCGGAAGAAATATGAATGGCAGTGAATGAGGAGAGCAATATTATCTTTTGGTCCCGTTTGAGTTGTGACATCAAATCCAAATATGTCGTTAATGAATTTAAAACATAAATTTTAAGGTCAAGAAAGTCATACTTTGTGGTAAAACTGTTGAGATATAAGCTTTTTAATTAGAAAGACTCGAGTACACAGGAGGCGGTCGCGTATGTGACATCATAGCTTTCACTCGCTGCCTGCAGCTTGGCCTCCCCACTGAAATTCCACTGTTTTGTGATTAATCGATTTATGATTGAAGATGTCTGTGTGTTTTGTGCCAGGTTGCAGTCACTCCAAGCTGCAGGAAGCGAGCAAAAACTATGACGTCACATACGTGACCGCCTCCTGTGTAGTTTTTCTAATTACGTTCTTTTCAAAAGCTTATATCTCAACAGTTTTACCAAAAAGTATGACTTTCTTGACCTTAAAATTTATGTTTTAAATTCATTAACAACATATTTAGATTTCATGTCACAACTCAAACGGGACCAAAAGATAATATTTCTCTCCCCATTCACTGCCATTCATATTTTTTCCGATCTAAGGTCCCATGAGCTTCACCGGAAGGGGCGTGACTTCGGCACTCTATGCAAGTCAGTGCTAAAAAGTCTTAATGGCTGCAGGGCATCATGTGACAGTGTTACAATGTTTGGCCACCAAGAAAATTGGCGTCAAAGCCTGGTGCACTTCCTGGGAGCATGATAATGTCTCTTCAGTTCTCGTACACTAACTGTTTCTCCTTTGTTTCCAGTCTTTATGCTAAGCTAAGCTAACAAGCTGCTGGCTGTAGCCTCACATTTACCAAACAGACATGAGAGTGGTATCTTCTCCTCAAACTCTCGACAACAGAGCAATAATAAAATATTTCCCAAAACCTCAAACTATTCCTTTAGTTAACTGAATGCTGCTGATTATAAAACAGAGTCACATGCAGAATGATTAACATCTTTGTTAATCCATAAGAAGCCACTTCTGTTTTGAGTGTCTGGATCTAAAGTTTTCAGCAGAGTTTTGACCTGATTTTGGAAGTGACCAGGACCTGACTAAGGTTCACTAATGTTGGGTGCCACATACTCTCAAATCCCAAAAAAGACAAAGAGATTGCGCAGGTTTTACATGGTCTTTACTTGGGCTGCTCGCTTAAATTAGCTTGGCTGAGTCATTCGTCTGTGAGAAAGCCCCTGATCACATCACTCAGTCCATTAATCAAAACACCCACATTACTGTCCACAGACCAAGGCAGAATAAATAAAAAGCTACAAAGCATTTGTTGGTCTAAAAATCAATGACAGGCCTTTATGATTTGTAAAAAAACTAAATCAATTTCACAGCCTTTTACCCCTGAAAACCCGACGCAGTGATTATGAGCAGTCACACTGTCGTATTGAACCACAGATCAGACAAGTCTGGGACAGCTTTACAGCCACACATCTCAGGGACAGAGAGGAAACTGTGGTAAGAAGGTTTAACGTGTGCTTAGTTTTCCTCTGCTCACAGAATAAATCTTCTTCTCTTCTCCCTCTCTTGTGTCTCATCCTCTGTTCATGTCTTGTTGTCCCACCAGGAAGCAGCCCCCTGGACAGCCCACGAAACTTCTCTCCCAGCAACCCTGCACACTTCTCCTTCGCCTCCTCCAGAAGGTCTTTGCTTCATATCCCTACATATGTTGAGCGTGGTCGCACATGTTGACTCTCACTTGTTTTTGTGCCGGAGACATGACAGGGACAGAACATGAGACAGGCGATGGGAGGGCAACAGAAGTCAGGTCAGCGTGAGACAAAGGCAGGAGAGGAGAGGGAACAAGTGAGCGTCAGAGGACAGAGGAGGTGTGGATCTGTTGTTGTGTGAGGTCTAACACATCCCGGGGAGCAGATAGCAACCTGCTGCACCCGCAGTGTAACAGGCTGACTCATGTATGACAGGGCCAAGCCATTACATTCGCAGTGTCTCTGTGTTTATTCACGCTGCTCTGGTGACACTCTGTGTGTTAGTGTGTGTGCTGACGGGTGGCCATGAACGTGTGTGTCTCTGCATGTTCATGTACTGAGTTTGGAGTAGAAGGTTTTTAGGTTGCTTTATAAATTAACAACACTACCCTGTTTACATACTGTTGTGTGCCTGTAGTCTGGAGCTGTTTTTTTGTGGCTTAGGCTTCTTAATTCCAATGAAGCACAATCGTAAAAGGATAGTTCAGATTTTTTTGAAGTGGGGTTCTTTGAGGTACTTATCCAGAGTCAGTATAAATGGAGGTTGCCAGTTGGTTGGAGAAGCAGGCAGGAGTACTGACATGGAAGCTGTACAGCTGTGGATGGGGGCAGCTTCAAAAATAAATTAAGCCACCCAAAAAGATTAATATCAGTTTAGGTGTACACTATATTTAGAATATTTTCACCACTTTACCTTGCTGTCAGGCAGCAATTTTAGACGTGGTACTGAAGCTTTTATCAATGCACTTTTCGACTGTCTCGGACTCCTTTGACTTGCTGTGTGACTTTTTTAATGGCCCAGACACACCAAACTATCAGCAAAGAGCTAGTGGTAATGAAGGTCGTCCCCTGTGCTTCGGCCAAAAAGTTGCACTTGAACACACTGCAGAGACTACAGCTGATGGCCAAAACGCACGTACATTATATGCCTGCATGAGAGGAAATCACTCTCTGTACCAGCAGGTGGTGGAAGTCTGTATTTGTCATTAAAAAAGGGAAACTAGAAGACTGATGGAACAGTTAGTTTTGAGCCATTTGTTTACTTTCCTCACTTCTGTTTTTTCTTCTCTCACACTGAGCTGGACTGCCAGTCACAGTGCTTTCACTCTCCAACAGGCTCCTCCATCTAAGACGCCATTTAAACATGCTGAATCACCCCCAAAAAATAGGGCGACAGATGCTGACTGATGGCCTAACATTGACCAACGGCAGACCATCAGCTTGGGGTGTCATGGCGTTTAGAGCAGTGGTTCCCCACTGGTCCAGATTTCTCCTCAAGGTCCACATAATTTAATATATTCAGCGTCATACTTGTGTTTGGCCATGTCGTTGAGCTAGTTTGCTGTCTCTGTCAAGTAGCTGTCAGTTAGTCACTCACTCTACAGCAGGAAACAGCCCTTCAAAATAAAAGCTCTGCACCAGAAATTCACCACACTTTAAAATAAAATGGGTTTTTTACAAACTTGACACGTTTTGAGTCACTTGCAGTCCATTCAAAATGGACCCACGACCTACCAGCTGGGAGCCACTGCTTTAGAGGATTAGTTTGGATTCACCAAAGTCACACAATAAGACAAACTAACTAACTGATGTAGGCAGTGGTAGGCCAGCAACCCCATTTTCTGCAAGGTACAATTACCATTTTTGTCAAAGGAGTCTGGTGGCTTTGACCAGAGTGTAATTAATGGCTTCAGTTCCCAGACAGGTAGGGCTGTCTGACAGCAAGGTAAAGCTGTGAAAATATTATAATACATATATCCACACTTCAACCTGATATTGATTTTTTTAGGTGGTTGAAATATGTTTTGCTACGGCTCCTGTCCACAACAGTACATTGCTTAGCTTCCATTGCAGTCTCCAGGTACGACAATATAGGTAGGTAATATATGGATAAGTATCTCATACAATGCCAATTTAAAACATCCGTGCTATCCTGTTAATGCTTCAGCATACTGATATTTTAGACATAAATGTTCCTCCATCTTTGTGACAACAGTTTGGGGAAGACCCTTTTACTGTTTCGACATGACAATGCCAATGTGAAGCCCTTATACCATATTTAAGGAATCCAAAGTGACTGCAGTCGTGGTCTGGCCGTGGTAGATTCATAAACAAAGGCGATCCTTCACTCTCATGCGTTCCATGTATGTAAGAAAGCCAATTAGACTGTTATTTACCTCTGTCTCTCCTCAGTCAGACACAGTGTTGGGAGTGTAAATCCTCTGTCCTCATTTATCAGATCCGTCTGCCTGCCTGTCACTGAGCGGGCGAGGCACACAGAAGCACAATGAATGAGTCCTCTGTGCTCTCCTCACTGAAAAAGGCCCCTGGGACGAACCAGAGGTGTTATAAGTCATTGGTCTGCTGAATGACATTTTATTAGTGCAGCTGAAATTATGTTGAAGGTTGTCAGATATATTATTTCACATCTAACAAAATACCCATTGGTATTTTAGTTCAACCCATTTCTTTCAGGCTCTGGAGTATTAAAGACAGTTAAAGCAATAGACTGTTTTCCCAGCAGACATTTTGACATGTCATAGTAGGAAAAGCACAGCTGTTTCTAATCACACTAACGATGGCTCTGCTCATTCAAGTGTCCTAGTGGGAGTGACTTTGAGCCAGCGTGCACAAATGGCATTCAGCCATCATTAATTTAATTATTTAGCCTATACCTGTGCTTTTCTTACTCTGATGTGTCAGAATATCCTCTGTGAACAGGGCCTATACAGCCAGTCTGACATGATCTGGATTTTATGACAAATGTATTCATCTCAGTGGGATTTTAAGGGATGTATTATTTGTATTCTCTGCAGAGCGGACGGACGACGATGGTCTTTAGCTTCTCTGCCCTCCTCTGGATATGGCACCAACACTCCCAGCTCAACGGTAAATGACTTCACTCTTAATTACTTAAGTAACTCAGAGAAATATAATGATTTTATTAAAAAAAAAATCATGTGTTACAGAGAAAAACAAACCTTCCAAAAAGATGTGCAAATTGCTGTGATGCTTATTTTTTCTTTATTTGAAATGAGCTGCTTGTCAACTTAAGTTCATTGAGAGGGCATGAAAACTAAAAATTGTCAGCTAAGAATAATCACGTAAACAAACAGTTGAAATAGCTAAAACTAATGAATAGACGGTTGAAATAGTTAGCTTAAAGTAGTTAGCTAAAAAAAACCCAGCTAAAATATTAAGCTAAAAATAACAAAACAGTTGAATTTGTTAGCTAAAAGTAATGAAACTGATAAAATGGTTAGCTAAAAGTACAGAAACAGGTGAAAACATTAGCTAAAAGTAATGACACATTTGAAATGGTCAGCTAAAACAAATGGATGAACAGTTGTAATAATTTGTTGTAAGTAACAAAACAATAAAAATAAAACTATTGGATAAATGGTTGAAATAAGCTAAAAGTAGTAGAATAGCTGGAACAGATAGAATAGTTAGCTAACAGTAGCTATGTTTCCATCAGAAAAAGATTCGAATCATTGGGAAATGCGCATTAAAACAAATATGAATCCTGTGTGTTTCCATTAAATGTACAGACTTTGCTGAAAACTACGAACTTGTGTGACTTTTCCGCAGAACCGGAAACAAAACAATTCTCTTATTCTTATTCCTCTACATTTCGAACATAACAGTTTCCATCCCCCGTTTTGCGAATCAACATTTTTTCGAATCAACCAAAACCTGGCTAAAGCGAGCGTATTTTTGTTTGTGCGAATCAGGGGATTTTTATTCGAATTTTGGTGTTTCCATCATAATTTTGCGATGCGATACTTC
Organism: Epinephelus lanceolatus; assembly: GCF_041903045.1. Taxonomy (NCBI): domain Eukaryota; kingdom Metazoa; phylum Chordata; class Actinopteri; order Perciformes; family Serranidae; genus Epinephelus; species Epinephelus lanceolatus. Next base: position 38,493,731 of record NC_135751.1, read on the forward strand.
TAGATGTGCATCTAAACAGGCTGATGGAAACATGACTAGTGATGAAACTGTGATGAAAAAGTCAGCCCAAAATAATGAAACAGTTGCAATAGTTAGCTAAATCTGTTGGATAAATGGTTGAAAGATGTTTGCTTAACATAACAAAACAGTTTTAAAAGTTAGCTAAAAATAACAAAGCAGTTTTAATAGTAATGAAACAGCGTCAATATTTAGCTAACAGTTGTCACGAACCGGGCCACACGGCCATGACAAAGAGGGAGACACATACACAAGGAAAGCCAAAGCAGAGAGGGTCGTCACACAGTAATGAAACAGTTTTAATATTTAGCTAACAGTAATGAAACTGTTTTGATAGTTAGCTAACAGTAATGAAACTGTTTGGAAAAAGTCAGCCCAATATCATGAAACAGTTGCAATAGTTAGCTAAAACTATTGGTTGTAGTAGTTAGCTTAAAGTACAGACACAGTTTTAATAGTTAGCAGAACGTAATGAAACCATTTTAATAGTTAGCTAAAAGCAATAACACTGTTTTAATAGTTAGCTAAAAGTAATGAAACAGCTAAATTGTTAGCTAAAAGTAACAAAAACAGTTAAAATAGTTCGCTAAAAGTAATAAAACTGTTTCAATAGTTAGCATGAAGTAATGAAACAGTTTTAATAGTTAGCTAAAAGCAATAAAACTGTTTTAATGGTTAGCTAAAAGTAGCGAAACTGTTAAATTGTTAGCTAAAAGTAACAAAACAGTTAAAATAGTTTGTTAAAAGTAATGAAACTGTTAAAATAGTTAGCATAAAGTAATGAAACAGTTTTGATAGTCAGCTAAAAGTAATAAAACTGTTTTAATAGTTAGCTAAAAGCAATACAACTGTTTTGATAGTTAGCTAAAAGTAATGATACTGTTAAATTGTTAGCTAAAAGTAACAAAACAGTTAAAATAGTTTGTAAAAAGTAATGAAACTGTTAAAATAGTTTGCAAGACGTAACAGATAATTGTCTGAAACCTCTAGCCTCTGCCACTCCAAGTGGCAGTAATACCAGTACAAACTTGACCTTGAACTGAAACACTGAGTTCAGTTGTAACAATATTCACTTTTAAATTCTTGGTAGTTTTGTAGTAACATTGAGTTTATATCCATGAGAACGTATTTGGAACATGCCTGCAGGTGTTGGTGTTGGAGTACGTAAGCTCTTCTGACTATGGGGGTATGTCAGACATTAAACATTGTAAATCACTGTCATAAATTACTGTAATTAGCACCAATCTTCAACAGAAAATCAGAGTAAGAAGTTGTTTCAGTCCTGGTGATGTTTCCTGGGGAAAGCAGCGCAAAAATGCTACTTACCAAGACGGTGAATAGAGAAATGAATCAGTACAGCCACCTACAGTAAAACTAGACATGAATGAAAGAGACAAAGAAAAATTGAGTCTCCAGTCTTGTTCCATCCACCCTTTTAAGTCTGACCGTTTTCAATTAGTCTGTCACTCGTGAATGATCAGGCATCGATCTTTGGGTTAGCAAAGTAAGTGGAGGAGGTCCACGTCTCATTGCTTTGATGAAGGCAAATGAGGAGGTGAGACAGATTGATGGGTCTGAACCGAGGTTTACTGGACACCTTCATTAACATTTAAACTCTCTGTTTGTCATTGGCGGTGTCCACAAGACTGCAGGTGCTGTAATAACTGATCTTTTTGTTGGTTCAGATGTTATATTCAGTAGATAAATAAGAGAGGCAGTCGGTGTTGATCACATGCTGCATTGTTGGCAATTAGTTGTCATGAATTTTCTGGCAGGTCTAACTCCACCCACTGTAATGTCCTTGTTTCCCTTCCTCATCTGCCAACTTCTCCCTCTCCCTCTCCCTCCTAATCCCCCCCACCCTCGTCTGCTTCCTCTTCCTCCTCCACCCTCTGCCTCCCCTCCTCTTCCTCTTCTCTCACTACAGTCCTCCAGCTCCTCTCAGGAGCGACTGCACCAGCTGCCCTTCCAGCCCACCATGGACGAGCTCCACTTCTTATCCAAGCACTTTGGCAGCACCGAGAGCATCACGGATGATGATGGGGGCCGCTGCTCTCCCCACATGCGCCCGCGCTCCCGCAGCCTCAGGTCAGCAGCAGCAGCACCACCCATGAGATTAAACAGCAGCTTCAGCTGCCCAAAAGCACTATCCTCTTTTTAAGAGCAGATTTAAAGGGGTTGCCCCTGCTTGCTTGTTATTGCTTTTATATAACCTCCTGAATTTTCCGGTTTTAAAGCTGACATGTCTGACCTACGCTTAAGATCTGATTAGCACTTGAACCAATAAATACAGAAGGTCAGCGCTGTGTGTTTGTCAAGACAAGCTCATCCTTAAAGTGATAAAGAAATAAGATATTAATTTTACAGATAAATAATTGAATCTATCATTAAAACCAGTAGCTTATGTGGGCTGATGTTAACACATTTTATAGATGTTGCCCTGTAACGGCCATTTTGCTGCCTTACTTTTACCTACTTGTGCGCTTATACATTGTGCTTTAGCTTTATCATTTTGTTTTGCAAAAGTTGCATGCACCTAGCTCACTTTAAATAAGATGTAAAACTGATACTTCACCTCCCGTAATGCGAGCTGAGGTGACAGTTGTGGAAAAGAAGAAGTCAGAAAGTAAAAAAACCAACTCTGTAATGTGAGTTTCAAAGCAAGCTTTAGTTGCTAACAGTAGCTAATATTAGCTAGCATGAGTTATTGGTTATACCAGACCAAAAGAGGTGCAGCAGAAAAAACATGAATGTATCACAACCCTAACTAAAATGTAAATAGAAGCAGAATGCCGTAATTTGTAAATGTTTATGACCTCTTCTATTGAATACAGTCCAAACACAAGATATTAAATTCATTCGTTCATTCATTCATTCATTTTCTGCAACTGCTTATCCTGTTAGGGGCCAGAGGGGGGCTGGAGCTTATCCCAGCTGACACTGGGCGAGAGGCGGGGTTCACCCTGGACAGGTCACCAGCCTATCACAGGGCTGACACATAGAGACAGACAACCATTCACACTCACATTCACACCTACGGACAATTTAGAGTCACCAATTAACCTGCATGTCTTTGGACTGTGGGAGGAAGCTGGAGCACCTGGAGGAAACCCACGCTGACACAGGGAGAACATGCAAACTCCACACAAAAGGGCTGTCCCATCACTGGATTCGAATCAGTAACTGTCTTGCTGTGAAAAGTTGGTTGAAATATCTGTGAGTGAGGGTACCTTCAGACTTTTTGGTGCGCACCTGAGGGTGATTGCTGTGTTTTCACCTGCCCAAACGAAGAGGGCAGGTGTGAAAGCACCATTTGTCTATGAGCCAAGCTGGAAATTGTGGGCGGAGCCTGCAAGAGAAACGCTACTGCATACCGCGGAGGCTAGAAAACTTTTTCTGGGGCGTGTCTTGATATACATGAACTCTTAATGTTCTCATTTTATTGTTATTTACAACACAGAAAACAGTGTATAGCTAAATTTTCATTCCATGTTTTTCTGCCCCCACAGCCCAGGACGTTCCTCCTCCTGCTATGATAATGAGATAGTCATGATGAACCATGTGTACAAAGAGCGCTTTCCAAAGGTGAGACACACACACACACACACACACACAAAGTTACTTCATGATAAACATTATATTCCATAAAAATACTTACAACAGTGAGCACATCGAGCCTACAGAGCATTAATCTTTCAAGCCACAGTAACAGTCTAATCCCATCCAGTCAGGGCTCACATATTAGAGAAATAAAAAGGGAATATAATTTATGAGTGAGCATGTTCAAAGATTTGAGTTTAACAAATACACAGTAAACACAGTCGTAACCAAAACACAGACACAGTTTTAAAAACAGAGCCATGGGGGCTGCCAAACCATAGCAAACAAGATTACGTGGCTCTGCCGAGTCGCGATACGTTCACCCTGTCAGAGAGAATATTAAGTTTAGTCACTGCACTTAGAAATCCTGCCACAGCTACGAACAGTAAAATACAATTCTCCTCCTTTCACTCTCTCTGTGGTCTGAGGTTGTATCAAAAGGAAATAGGCTGATGGCTCCCACCGAGATAACATCAAGCTTTAGGAAATTGGACATTATAGTTTGAAGTTCATTCGAGGTAAAAGCTCTGGGGGCTTGTTCTCACACAAGTCAAATGGAAAAAATGAGGCCTCAGTGAAGTCATTGTAAAGCAGCAGCAGAGCCACACTGTTTGAGCCACAAATGAAATTTCTTTCTGAACTTTCTGTCACATACCTCTGAGTCTTCTTAAGAAATTCAATCTCTTTCTAAACTTAATCTGTCGCTTTTACTTTCACTCCCTGCTCTCACGTCTCTTTCTCTGCGCACATACTGCTCCTGTTCCCTGCTGCCCACCTTTCATCCTCCCCAAGGCCACGGCACAGATGGAGGGGAGGCTGGCCGAGTTCATCCAGGCTTTCTCTCCTGAAAATGTTCTTCCACTGGCCGATGGAGTCCTCAGCTTCATTCACCACCAGATCACTGAGCTGTCCAGAGACTGCCTGGCCAAGTCCCGAGAGGGCCTCATCACGTCTGTTTACTTCTTTGAGCTGCAGGAGAACCTGGAGAAGCTCCTTCAGGATGTGAGTTAGAAAAGATATAATGTCCACAAAATGTCCACTCGGTTTTATATATCCAAGTACTTCTATAAAAATGAACTGCTTGGCAACCAGACCAGGCCTCTAAAGCCCCGTTTTCACCCTTCAGACATGGTACCTAGACCCTAGTGTTTCCACCACAAACAGTCCTCTTAAATGTGGGTGGGGTTGTTGTCACTCACTGCTCCGTCCAGCACTCACTGTATTTCCTCCTTTATCAGTCTGCACCTGGTTTATCGTCCACAGAACGAGGCTGCACGCCCACATTTTCAGATCAAAACAGAACAGGCTGCAGTGAGAGTCTCTCTCCATGGGATATTTAAAAATAGCAGCTTTGTGCATTTAGTCCTTCTCAGGCAAGCTCAGGGGTTTAGTGTTGCTGGAGCCCACAGGAAGTGAGGATTAGAATATATGCAGTTCACATCAGTCGAAATTAATATATATAAACTCTTGAACATCCATTCATTACTAAAAGTGTGTGTCATATAAAAACTAAAGTGATGGTCAAAGTTGTCACAGTGAAATTTAAGGTGTGTTGATGGATTCACATCATCAACTCATGCATTCAGTAACATCACAAGTTAACGTTCCACCTTAAAAGTTGCCGGCAGTCGGCCCAGTGAATGAAGTTATTTTTTCTCAGACTCCAGCTGCTGTGAGAGGCAGCAAAACATCCTTTCATTTTATAGTTACAGTTTACTAATAAAACTCTCCACAGTATGAACAGTGGTTACATGAGCCTCAAAACCAGACACAACTCAGCCCTGAGCAGAGTGACCGTCCTCTACTGACCAATCAGACTGCAGTGTTCACAGCTCCACCTTCTAGTACCAGATCTGTGTGCTAGGTACCCCAACAGAGGGGGGACCAAACATGGGGACGCTAAGGAACGCTTCCACTGGTGCCATCCACAACTTTTCACAGTGAACACAGAAAAAAGCGTACCGGACTGAACTGTACCATACTGCTCGGTGGAACGGGGCTTGATTGAGACAGGCCTTTATTCGTCTAAATGTGTAGCTACACCGGGCTAGTAAAAGGGACTGATCATTAATTGGGACCAGGCTTTTATTTTAAGTTTTACATTAATTAAGGTTGACATAAAAATTTGCCATATTTTGAGAACTTTCCACAACTTTTGCCTCCTCTGTTAAAAGAAACGTCTCAAGGTAGGGAATCAGAAAAGTAGATATTTTGGTACTGGAACAAAAACTCAGGTATCATGATACCAAAAGCTTCAGATGATAGTAACTCTAATTTGCAATTATAGCAGGATAAATTAAAGCGCAGCGATAACAGACACAGAAACAGATCCATCTTTGGACATGTGATTGAGGTGATGTGATACTGTGGAAGGTTATTGATGGATAGATTCAGCTCGAGTCTTCTGATGCCATTCAGACTCATGATGCCTTTGGTGAGAGATTGAAACGGCAGCAGTAAACGGCAGCTAATTGAGCTCAGAGCAGATAACAGGTATCAGGCAATTTCATCAGCAACCTCATTCTGACGGCTTGATTAGATCGCGGTGATAACTCTGGGCTGCCTGGATGAAGTTTGATTGTATCTGCTGCCTTTTTAATGATCAGATATTCTCATATGTCACAGCTGTTTGAAGCCTTTGTCACTCTGTGTCTCGTTTTGTCTCTCGTTTTACTGACTGCAGTGGCATGGCTGTATGTTAGTGTTGTGTTAGAGAAGTCCTAATGTGAATCTCTTCTCTGACTCTCTGTCTCTCTCTCTATCAGGCCTTCGAGCGCTCAGAAAGCTCCGAGGTAGCCTTCGTCACAGAGTTGGCGAAGAAGCTTCTCATCATCATCTCCCGACCTGCCAGGCTTCTGGAGTGTCTGGTAAGATAACATCCTATCCCGCAGCAATGCTCACAATCCTCATCCCGCCCCACCCTTCATCCCAGAATGTTCCACAGCTCACGTCCCTCTTGTGATTTTAAGACAAATTGATTTTCTTTAGATAAACATGGGCACAGAGACCCATTTGTTGCCCATTAAAAGCATTTAAGTGGTCTGATATGTTACACAGTGGGGGCAGAAAATCTAAACAAGCTAACGTTGAAGTAAAAGAGCTGGCCTGGTCTGTCTGTGTGGAGAATACATTTGCATTTAGATTAAAATTTGCCCTGCCACAGTTCGACTTATACCAGGCAGCGACCCCCCACTGCTGGGCCGCCTTCCAGTCTGACTCAGACAGACCGTGACCATGGTGTCATTTAAAGTTGGAGTATGTCTATATGTGTGTGTGTCTGTATGTGTGTGTCTGTCTGTCTAGCTGCCTGTTTTTCTGGGTTACTGTGTTTTATAACAGTCTTGTGTCCCACTCAATGAGTCACGCCACTCTGATGTGGTTTTTGATGATGAGCGACAGCTGAAACAGTGACATGAAGAATTGATTCGTCGATGTCATTCCACCCTCATTTTCTGCATATCGCTGCTGATGGATTACCGTGTGTGTGTGTGTGTGTGTGTGTGTGAGATCTTTTGCATGTTTTTGACATCGTTAGTAACCATATTTGGATCAGCTGCCAGGAGCTGCAGCAGCAGTACAATCAGTGAAACCTCTGCAATACATCAAGTCAAGTTACAGCCCTGACTCCTGGAAACAACATTTATATACAACTAATTTGAAACAGCGAATACGTTTTTAGGGAAACCTAATGCATAGTGAGGAAATTGATATTTAACATACCTGGCGAGTCGCAAAAATGTTGCCATTGAACTTATCAGCCAAATTCTCACTGAAAACGTATTTCAGTTGTTTTCCGCCAAAATGGGTAATCATGCAATACAGTTTCCACTCGTTGGGACCGCAGCATTATTGTTTAATTACATTTCTTATTAGGGCTGTACCCAAGTATTCGGACATTCGAATATTCGTTTCTGTGGGTAGGTATTCGTTATGAAATTTTGGTATTCGATATTGGTTTTATTTACTTTTTTTTTAATTATTATTATTGTTTACATATTTTTTTGGTGCTAAATGTAGTCTTTTTGTTGTTGGTAAATGTAGGTTATCAATAAAAATCAAAACTTTTAAACTGCATTGTAAAAAATGTGAAAATATAGTATAGCCTATCAACTGAGCTTGTGCGCACGGCAGGCTTGAGCGCATCCGTCTGAGGCTGTGGATCAATGCCACGTTTTACCACTTTATCACTATTCCCTCTAACTTGTAGCTGTTTTTTCGTTATCTTTTGAATTTAATATGAATTATGGAACCGTTTTTGTCAACGTTTGTTTCCCCCGTTTTGTACAATAAATTATTGTTTAAAGTTTCAACAAGTTTCTTTTGGAGTGCGTGACACAAGTGTGTTTTGAAAACGGCCGCGGACTGTCACCTGCTCAACACATCAGTACCTTCGGATGCCATGACAGTAATAGCCAATAATGTCAAAATATCATTTACAGACCGATTTAACAGACGATCACTGCTGCCCGACCCGCAGGTCCATTTGCGGGTCCCGCGGGTTACGAGTCGACCCGCGCATCACTACTCAGCTCAGTCTATAAAGGCTGTACACAACAGTAAGGCTATAGACATGATATTCTATTCAGGCCGGCAGAACCAGCAGCACATCGGCTCTACAGTGCACGGCACTGCTGATTAACCATGTTATTGCAGCACAGAGTGTCTGCCAGCAACCAATTACTTGCAGAGGCTTCCTACAACTTGTTTCAGCGGTTCCGATTTAATCAGAAGACAAATTAAACAGGATGACTAGCCAATGTGAAAATCAAAAGAAAGCATAGACTAATGTACTGAAGGAGACTGTTGTGCCGTCACATTTTTTTGTGGTTTGAGAGCAAAGATCCGGTCGCCGCTGTGCAAAACTCCGCAATACAATTAGGTCCGAAAAAAACCCGGAGTCCTGAATGGGATTTGCCAATTGGTTGCATAGAAAGGAATCATGTGATCTATGAGCTTCCATCAGTCAGCTGCTCCGTCTGTTCACTGGGCTGTTTGAGATCAGCTGATGTAGCTGGGATGTGAGCTGAGCTTGACACCGTGTCCTGCCTGAACGAATGCTACGCTCAATTTGGGGTGTTTGGGGTCTGCACTTTGTACACCTGCCATCTTCCTTGTGATGCCTGTGCAGCACATGACATGTCTCATTTCTTAGCATGTGCTGTTTTGTGTCAGCAACTTTCAGAAAACATGAACAGAAGGCTCTGTTTGTGTCTCTTTACGTATCTAACGTTGAGCATAAATGAGCCTTAAGAAGAGACAGAGGAACGTGATGTCTTTCTCAGATGATCTGTCTTATGTCCCTCTGTGTGGACACAGTGACAGTTTCAGCAAACATGTCAAAAAGTTATTTAACGGTTACAAACTACAGCTTTAATTCATGTTGTATGTTAAAACAGAACCTTGTAAACTTTAATTGAAAACAGTCCAGAGTTTTGCCTGTCCTGAGGCTGAGCAGACTGCAGTGATGGTGTCTTCCAGAAACAAATCTTGGAGCTGCTCCAGAGAGTCAGTGAATCATCCATCAACTGCTAAAAGCAGCCGCAGTGGCTTCACTCGGATATGGAAACATTCTCTGATTTACATTTTAAACCAGCTTTACCTGGAAGCAATGTCTCAAACACAAATTCAATCATCCCACAGAGTCCTATTTAATGTCGTTAGTTCAATGTTTAATGGAGCAGCTTCAAAAATGTTCCACCTGATGACATCATGTTCATGTCTCGATGCTCTGGTTTGCAGGAGTTTAACCCCGAGGAGTTCTACCATCTGCTGGAGGCCGCGGAGGATCACGCCAAGGAGGGTCACCTGATGAAAACGGACATTCCTCGTTACATCATCAGCCAGCTGGGGCTGACTAGAGACCCTATTGAAGGTGAGGGAGAGACGCAGAAACACACAGATTTAACTTCTCAGAAAATGAACTGACAGCTGATTTTAACGGACATATTTTCCTCATCAGAGATGGTAAACCTCGACAGTTACGACAGTGAGGGACCGCTGACACCTGAAACAGATGACTCAGCAGAGGTGAGATCTGAGCTTCTCCAACGCTCAGTCCAACCCCACATTCACCCACCCTTTTTATTTTTTAATTTATGCAGAGCGACAGTTTAAAGTCCGCCCTGCCAAGGTCCTTGTTGCTCCTGTAGAAAATGTCTGCCTCATCTCCGAATGACTTGGCATACATGCTCTTATCCATCTAATTTAGCTTATTTATGCTGAGGTACAAAAAACAGGATACCCCCCTCCCTAAATCTACAGGCCTTCCCCCCAGCATTAGGCACGCCTCCAACTGTCAAAATTAAGCTAAGCAGACAAAAAGAGGAGAGGAGAGGGAGCGGGGATGTAGACCAGACCTGGAGACGCCTCTCTGTTATATCTGTTATATCTCTGTATGTTGGGTTTAATGTGCATGCCTCAGTGGCAACGGGAATTTTTCACCCTTGTTAAAAAATAAAATTAAAGCTGGGGTGGGCAGAAATACAGCCTCCTCCTGCAGCTCCCCCTCTCCTGTCTTAAGCCCCTCCCACCAGACAAACACGGGCATATGCACAAGCTTCATACAGTAACCCAGTGTTTCCCATACATTGATTTATTCAATCTTATTTCATTGTAGAGCTGCACCCAGCCCCTCTTTGCCCCACTCTCTGTTTATCAGACCACAAATGAGACAAGAATTTGCTGCTAGCTGCCCCACGGTCCGTCCACCTCACTCCCCTCCACTGTGGACAGCTTCCTCAGGATGAAATCAGGCAGCAGCTTGGGAGACAGACCTTCGGGCAGCGACTGTACTGGCTTAAATTCGGCCAACGCAAACCCCACCCCAAGTGTCAGCAGGCTTGTGGACAGCAGCAGTGGCGCTTCTAACCTGTGTAATGGCTGCAACACATCTGACAGGAAGTTGGGATTGTCCAGTCCACTGGAACTTGGGTTTGTGCTGGCTGGATTTGGGTTGCTGTGGCAGACTGGGGGTCAGTCTCTGGAGCTGCTGCCTGGTCCCCTCCCGGTGAGGTGGTCTGTAGCAATGGGGGGTGAGGCAGGGGATTTACTGTGATTTGAGGCTCTAACTAGTGTTAGCTACATTAACATGAAGCCACAGTTGTGAGCCTTTGGCTCCAGTTAGCAGAAGGCTAAACTATTAGCCACATTTTCTCTCCATCTCTGAAATGCTTTGTCGATATTGACACGTTTTATTTTATTTATTGTCAAAATCTCTTTTTGATAAGTCTGTCTTCCTTTTTACGGTTGCTTTGCAGTGTAGGTAGTTTAAACCGATGCTGGAGGAGCAACTTTCTCTGCAGGACTCTCTCTCTGTCAGCTTTCACATTACGCACGCACGTCTGCATTTGTAGAACAGCCAATAGGAACACCCTCCTTCTGAAATGACCTGTGATTGACCAAAGTCTCCTGTCACGAGCTAGATCTTCTAAAGCCTAAAACAGAGCCGAGAGGAGCTGTAGAAGTTTAGTTTTGTCTTGGTGTACTTAAACTACAGTGTGCTCAAAGTTTATTTGGGGATTTTAACCCAGTGACACAAAAAATAAATTTCCTACCCCAGCTCTAATGATTCATGTCATGTTGGTTTGATCAGTTTGACACTGGATCATTGTTCATCACAGCATTATGTTCATCGATCCACAGGGTAAGATTAAAGCAATGAAACCACCAGGAGAAGCAGACTTCCAGACCATCAAGCTGATCAGTAACGGAGCGTACGGGTGAGTGGAGCTGTAGGGCGAACTTCTGTAAATCAGGCATGCACACAAATGTTTTTTTTTTACATCAGCAGAGTAGCCACATAGTAAGACATAATACGTGCCTCTGTGTGTGTAATACAGCGCTGTGTACCTGGTGCGTCATCTGGAGACACGCCAGCGATTTGCTATGAAGAAGATCAATAAGCAGAACCTGATCCTGAGGAACCAGATCCAGCAGGCCTTTGTGGAGAGAGACATCCTCACCTTCGCAGAGAATCCCTTTGTCGTCTCCATGTTCTGCTCCTTCGAAACCCGTCGGCACCTCTGCATGGTCATGGAGTATGTAGAAGGTAAGAATATCCATGTGTGTGTCAAGTGGTGAGAAAAATGTTGTTGGGTGGATATTCTGCCCTTGTCTACACCTCCAGGTGTTCTGTGTTAAGTTAAGTTTCTTGTCAGCATTTCAACTTTTTGAGTTAGTATATTTATACCATGGTCGGGGTTAAATCCCCAGTTCTGATTGGCTGCAGGCTGTCCATCAATTCCCAATATTGCAGCAGGTGAGTGTAGGACCCAAAAGAAGCACCAATGACAGGCAGGACAGTTTATAATAGACTTTAATGCACCGCTTTGATAAATACAAAGTGAGCAAACGGATGAAACAACTGGGAAAGTCAGTGTCCAGGTTCAGTGCCCTGTGAGAGGCAGATTCAGTCCAGGGCTCTTGGCGTGGAGCGCCAAAGCCGAAAACAGTTCAGTAGTGTGCAACGGTACCATGAGGGAGTAGGGAATCCAGAACCAGGAGTACACATGAGAGCAGCCAACACACTTGTGTGGAGCCGACTGTAGCCAGGGTGGGTCTTGCCAGTAGTGATGATGAGCTGGCAGAATGTGCAGCCACACAGAGAAGCAATCCATAGCACAGGAAACCACAGGCAGATGAACAGGTAAACTCACTATGGAGAGCTGAGTGACGGTCTCTCCAAACAGCCAAAGGGAACAGGTGAACAGAAACCAGGAAAGCAGAAGCAGATCTCTTGGTCGGGCCAGAAGGCTGAGTGGTTTACCAGGGAGCAGGTGAAGCAGGAGAGTCAGAGGCAGGCGAGGTCGGCAACGAGGAAGCAGTCAGGATAATGATTGTTCCAGGTATTACTCAGACCCTCAGGTGGTACCAGGGAAAATTAGTTGTGGCTTGTGGAAAACATTCTTTCATTCATCCCGCTTATCCTGTTGGGGGTCGTGGGGGGGCTGGAGCCTATTCCAGCTGACATTGGGCGAGAGGCAGGGTTCACCCTGGACAGGTCACCAGACTATCACAGGGCTGACACATAGAGACAGACAACCATTCACACTCACATTCACACCTACGGACAATTTAGAGTCACCAATTAACCTGCATGTCTTTGGACTGTGGGAGGAAGCAGGAGCACCTGGAGGAAACCCACGCTGACACAGGGAGAACATGCAAACTCCACACAGAAGGGCTCCCCAGTCCCGGGGTTCAAACCCCCCACCCAGGGTTCAAATCAGTAATCCTCTTGATGTGAGGCATCAGTGCTAACCACTGCACCCCGAGGTGTCCATGATCTGCAGAGACCTCCACTGCACGTGGAGTGGTTCTTGTCTCCCCGTCTTCCATTAATTCTTCCATTCCTTTCTTGCCTTAAACATAAGAATTAAGTGGAAAAAAAAACAACAAAGGATTTTCTATATTTTAAGCCGAGGCAATCGTTGAGCTTCCACCTCCTCCACACTGATCACACTGTAAATTATTAATATATAGTATGGGTGTTGGACACCAGCATGGCTGTAGACTCAGAAGTCATTCCCGTAGCCACAACACCAGCACTGCAAAAATCTAATAGCAGTGCGTTCTTATTATAGGTCTGCCCCACAGGTAATTGAATGGTCTGACCCTTTTCATAGGCTGTCATACATTTTCCGTAGGTGAACATTCTCTGAATGCCAGGTGAAAGTGAAATGCATAATAATGTGCCAGGTATCCTTCAGCGTACGATGCAGAATGACTCATGTCGGCACCGTCAGCAGAGTCCACAGAGTTAAAGCCACACAGATTGCATGATTGTTGTGTGTCTAAATGGAAACTAAAATGGTCTCTGGGACAAAAGGTAGCAGGAGACATTTGTGGTAATTGCTAATGTCAGCAGCAGGACTAATCAAATAATGAATTGTGCTGGCAGGTGGAGACTGTGCTACTCTGCTGAAGAACATTGGGGCTCTGCCTGTGGAAATGGCACGCATGTACTTTGCAGAGACCGTCCTTGCACTGGAGTACTTACACAACTATGGCATCGTACACCGTGACCTCAAGCCTGACAAGTAAGACAGAGTCAGTTTGCATGAAAATGTTGCAAAGAGATTGTCACAATACATTACTAAACACTTGCTATTTCATTGCTCTTTCATGAGAGTATAAATAAACGTTTCTGTTCTCAGCCTCCTGATTACCTCGATGGGCCACATCAAGCTCACAGACTTCGGTCTTTCTAAGATGGGTCTGATGAGTCTGACCACCAACTTGTATGAAGGACACATAGAGAAGGACACTCGGGAGTTCCTGGATAAACAGGTACGATGAGCCAAAGTTTACACAGACATAGAGAATTTATTGAGTTAAGGCTGGGCTCTATAGAGAAAATCAAATATCACAATATTTTTTGCCTATTACCTTGAGATCAGTTCTGCACTGATACTGCAGGGTTGACTATGGGTGCTTTCACAAAGTATTTACTGGGGCTGCCCCTGACTAAGAATTTTCCTATTCGACCAACAGTCATCATTTAGGGCCATTAGTCGACTAGTCGCCCGCATGTTTCTGATATGAATGTAATGATTAAATGATATATTTTGGTGGTTTGAGTTGAAGGTGTGAGAAAGAATAGTATCACTAACACTGTTAACACTGTGCTACATTACAGAGAAATACAAAACCGTACTAATGAACCTTCATTAATATAGGCCTATATTTTATCTCCAAGTGCATGTCACACACTGAGCGAGCCGCCTGTTAATGACGCTGTGGGCTAATGGGCATGTAGCTACTTCCATGTTTCAGATGATACGTCATGTTTGTAGTCGACCAATGAAGATGAGTTTACATATCACCTTGGGTTCGTCCTTCACCTTCTCAAAATGATCCCACACTTTGGATTTCCTGCCCTACATGTTATTAACTAGCCTGTGGAATAACCGCAGGTACCAGCCCTGGAAATTAACCTGACTCCTGTCTGACTGCTGAGCGTGGACACTTCCTGTGTCTGTCCTTTCAAATTATCTGCAACTAAGCGACCAATGAAATTTTGTCGACTAATGACCTTTGTAGTCAACTAACATTTGGTCGAATATTAGGGAGCAGCCCTATTTAAAAAAAAAAAAAGAGAGAGAGAGAGAGAGAGAGTTGTTTTCTCACGATAAGTGATCTTGATATCACAAGAAATCATCCTTTTGTTATCTCAAGAATCAACATAAATCAACTTATCACAATAAATGAGCTTTGTTATCTTAAGATAATGAAATAATTATCTTGTGATCCCGAAATAATGGCATTAAAAAAATAACTGCAAGCACGGCCCTTCTTGGCCTCCATACATCTGCAGTTTGACTGTAAACTGTGTCTTTTCAGTCGTACTGCAGTGCAGACTCTTTAACTACAGTATGATCCAAGTAAAGTTGAGATATGAAATGTCCTTTGATGTCTTCATCTCTATGCAAAGATATTCCCCGTCATTGTGAGCCAGGCATATCTGAAGCATGAAAAAAGCAGTTGGCAGAACAATAGGCAGTATTTCCTCGGTTATTATCATCATTTCTCTTTCAGGTGAGGTTTATTTTCTCAAGCCTTTCATGCAGTGCTCATGATTTGAATCTGGGCCTCATTATTTCTTGTGTATGCATTGTGGTGGCCAGAAATCTGTTAGCATTCAGTGCATACCCATCTGCACATGAAAACCCTCAGTGAGGCTTTCATCTTGTCTTGGCATCCCTGAAGTGATCTGCTCAGCCGGGGAGAAATATGCATGCTCCATACACATGTGCCTCTCAGGCAGGGTCAAATTATGTATAGTGTACGATTTAAATTTCATGAAGATCTGGTGTAGAATAATCTGATCTGAGTATACATGTATTTCAAAAACAAAGTACATTTATGTGAGGCTTACATTAAGTGTCTGTACGCAGGACAGGGTTTCATGTAAGTCACAGGACTTGGAGCGATAAGTAACACCTGATGAAATTAAGTGTCACTGTTTCTCCTTCAGGTGTGTGGAACTCCCGAGTACATTGCTCCGGAGGTTATTCTTCGCCAAGGCTATGGGAAGCCGGTGGACTGGTGGGCTATGGGCATCATCCTGTATGAGTTCCTGGTGGGCTGTGTGCCTTTCTTTGGAGACACTCCAGAGGAGCTGTTCGGACAGGTCATCACAGGTGAGGGGTCAAAGCTCTGAGCTGGACGAGTACACGTCTTCACCAAAAATGTGTTACCTCATATCATCCTCTCTCTGTCTGCTGTATCTGGTAGATGACATAGTGTGGCCTGAAGGGGAAGAGGCTCTTCCTGTCGATGCCCAGAACCTGATCTCCTCCCTTCTGCAGACAAATCCACTGGTTCGACTGGGAACAGGTCTGTCTGATAGATTAGTGGTTCACTACTTTAAGTTATGGTCATTTTCCACTGTTGTCCCTGGTCTCTATTTTCACT
The DNA here is from genome assembly GCF_041903045.1 of Epinephelus lanceolatus. Lineage (NCBI taxonomy): Eukaryota > Metazoa > Chordata > Actinopteri > Perciformes > Serranidae > Epinephelus > Epinephelus lanceolatus. Next base: position 38,509,763 of record NC_135751.1, read on the forward strand.
TAGACCTGTAGTTCACTATTTTCTTTTGTGTTTCATTTTGGTTTAGTTGGGGTGCATTACCTATTTCAACCATATTCCATTTACTTTTAGATACTTATTCCAAAAATTAATTAATTAGCCCGGCTATTAGCTATTGAAAATATAAGCTCTAAGCTTATATTCTCTATATAGAAAAATAAATGCTCTAAGCTCTTACTCTAAGCTAACTTTTTTTACCAGTTAGCAGTAACTTTGAGGTAACGATTCCAACCATTTATCTTTTACTTTAAGCTAAGTATTTCAACCATTTATCCACGAGGCCTACTTTTAGCTATCTAAAATGTAATCTTTACTTTACCTAACTATTTTAGCCATTTATCCATTGCTTTTAGCTTCTCAACCACTACCTTTTACTTTTAGCTAACTATTTTAGCCATTTAGCCATCACTTTTAGCTAACTATTTTAACCATTTACTTTTAGCTTCTCAACCATTTATCTTTTACATTTAGCTAACTATTTTAGCCATTTATCCATCACTTTTAACTATTTTAGCCATGTAGCCATCACTTTTAGCTAACTATTTTAGCCATTTAGCCATCACTTTTAGCTTCTCAACCATTTATCTTTTACTTTTACCTAACTTTTAGCTAACTATTTTAGCCATTTAGCCATCACTTTTAGCTAACTATTTTAACTATTTATCCATTACTTTTAGCTTCTCAATCATTTATCGTTTACTTTTAGCTAACTATTAGCCATCATTTTTAGCTACCTATTTTAGCCATTTAGCCATCACTTTTAGCTAACTATTTTAGCCATCACTTTTAGCTAACTATTTTAACGATTTATCCATTACTTTTAGCTTCTCAACCATTTATCTTTTACTTTTAGCTAACTATTTTAGCCATCACTTTTAGCTAACTTTTTTAGCCATTTATCCATTACTTTTAGCTTCTCAACCATTTATCTTTAACTTTTAGCGAACTATTTTAGCGATCACTTTTAGCTAACTATTTTAACTATTTATCCACTACTTTTAGCTTCTCAACCATTTATCTTTTACTTTTAGCTAACTTTTAGCTAACTATTTTAGCCATTTAGCCATCACTTTTAGCTAACCATTTTAACCATTTATCCATTACTTTAAGCTTCTCAACCATTTATCTTTTACTTTTAGCTAACTTTTAGCTAACTATTTTAGCCATCACTTTTAGCTAACTATTTCAACCATTTATCCATTACTTTTAACTTTTTAAACCATTTATCTTTTACTTTTAGCTAACTATTTTAGCCATTTATCCATTACTTTTAGCTTTTTCGACCATTTATTTTTTGCTTATGGCTAACTCTTTTGACTACATAGCCACTTTTAGCTAACTATTTCAACCATTAATCTATTAGGCTACTTTCAGCTATTTAAAATGTAATTTCTACATTTAGCAAACTATTTTAACCATTTAGCCATAAATATTTCAGCTATTTATCCATTACTTTTAGCCTTTTCAACCATTTATTTAAGTAGCTAATTATTTCAACCATTTATCAATTACTTTTATCTTACTATTTCAAACATGTATCTTTTACTTGTAGCTAGGTATTGCAACAATTAATGTATTACTTTAAGCTAACTTTGTAGACTTCTCTCTTCACTTGTTAACTAGATTTCATGCACATTAATCTCAAAGCATGGTGTTATGGTGTCACAGTTGACTCAATATATCGATAAATTTTTCTTTTACATCCTAATTTTGTATTTTCCATGTTAGCTGAGCTACTTCACAATCTTCCCACCTTCCCCCAGGCAAGTTCTCCATGATGGGGTACGTGTATCCCTGGTTGGAAATCACTGACCTAGAACACAAAGTGTCGTCCTGCCTGTAGCCTCACAGATTCAGTTTACGCAAATAAGTCAACTTTAACTGAGTTAAAGTTGCTCTGCTTGCTTTAGGGCTGCAGTCATTACCTGTCTGTCTTTGTCTCCCCCTCTGTCCCCCTCCTCTCCCATCCTCGACCCAGTAGGTGGTGCGTTTGAAGTGAGGCAGCACTCGTTCTTCACAGAGGTGAATTGGAACAGCCTGCTGAGACAGAAGGCAGAGTTCATTCCTCACCTGGAGTCTGAGGAAGACACCAGTTATTTTGACAGTAAGTCCGCTGCCGGGGACTCCAGGTACAGACCACAGGTCACTTTGAGTTAAGGAAAATTGTATTCATCAAAACAGCTCAGGGTCTTCTGAGTCATCACCATCGTGGTCACAACACCCTCCGCCCACCATGTTACCATGACTGCTAATGTTGAAGAGTTTGCAGCTTTTAATGTAGACTGATTTCTGAGCACACATGGATTTCTTTTGTCTCATATGGGCTAATGTCAGTAGCTGATAATCTGAGAACAGAGAGAAAATGAATGCCACCGTTCACTGAATATTTGCCAGATGTAAAGCTACGATATCTTGTCACCTTTCCACCAGCCCGATCTGAGCGCTACCATCATGTGCATTCATACGATGAGGACGACACCAACGATGACGAGCCCGTGGAGATACATCGCTTCTCATCCTGCTCCCCTCGCTTCAGCAAGGTCAGACCGCAAAGTCAGATTAAAGTTTGCCTCCTGCTTCTCTTTTTTTTCTTCAGGTCTGAAGTGTTTAAAATGATAATGGTTATTTTTCAGTCCACAAAATTCAGTCTGTCTTTATTGTGTGGGCCTGCAGGTGTACAGCAGTATGGAGCAGCTGTCCCAGCTGGAGCATAAAGTCCCTGGCGTGACTCTACGGGAGCACAAGGTCCCCAGGGAGGATCGAGTGGCCAAGAGAGAAAGTCTGGGGAGCCTCACCCTCAGGGACAAGAGCTGGAGGACTGGATCGCCTGAGATGTGAGTGCAGCCGTCCACATAAAATAGTGAAGAATTAAATGTTCATGGTCAAATAAAGTTAGAGGGTTTGTTTAAGGGATACGTGACCAAACAACACAATGAAAGACAGGTTTTTTTTGTCTATCTGGCCAGAAAGTCTTCGTGTGTTCAATGTAAAAAAACGAGACTCATCAAGTATAACTTCACACCAAAGTACACCTACTTTGCTTTTTCAGGAAGCGCTTATCCTGCTCTGAGTCCTCCTTTATGGAGAGCGACTCCAGCCCACCGTCTGGAGCCCGAAGACGCTTCTCCGCCCTCATGGACACACACCGCCTGGCCTCCCCCCTGGAGGTTGACTCTGAGCTGCCTGTCCCCAGCAGGCAGCCTGCAGTGAAGGCCAGAGGGACGTCCCTGGAGGGAGCCATGGCTGCCATCGCCTCTCAAGGGGATCTGAAAACACTCCTTAAAGACAGCAACGGGGTCGCAACTGGAGGTGAGAAGGGATGAGGAAGCATGATGTCACTTGTCTTGTGATAGTAAACCTGTATTTGATCATAATTTATGACAAGACTGTAATTTACTGTTGGATTTCATGTCACAGACAAGCTGTTGAGACCTGCTGATGCATCGTTGCCTCTACCAGGCACTGCTTCTGTTCTGGGGCTTCCAGACCCACAGGGTCCCCGCGGGGCCACCACTGACCTGGTGCTGCGGAGGGTTCGCCACCAGCAGCTCTCAGCTGAAGGAGAGAAACGCAGCTCACGGCCAGGATCCAAAGTTATTAAATCTGCTTCTGCTACTGCTCTGTCTGTCATCATTCCTGCAGGTGAACATGCTGGTTATTTTACATCAGCAAATAAAGTGTAAAAAACATATTTAAAATGTAACGCTGTGATGTAACCTGAGCTTCATCCCTCTCTCCTCAGTGGAGCAACACGTTGCCTCCCCGCTGGCGAGCCCCATGTCTCCTCGCTCCCTCTCGTCCAATCCTTCGTCGCGTGACTCTTCTCCCAGCAGAGACTACTCTCCCATGGTCAACGTCCTGCATTCTCCAATCACCATCCACCGCTCGGGGAAGAAGTACGGCTTCACTCTGCGAGCCATCAGAGTCTACATGGGGGACAGTGATGTTTACAGTGTACATCACATGGTCTGGGTGAGAAAGCAGAGCTGATAATTATCTCTTTTATACAGCAAATTTCATACATACAAACCAGCTCAATATGCTTTAAATCAGGTTGTAGAAAAACATCTGAAACATGTAGAATAACAGACAGAAACATTAAAATATGTTAAATTGTGTTCATTTTTTCCTTTTGGCTCCCATGAGAGCTTTAACATGCAGATAAACAGCTTTGTATCAACACCTAAATCTGTTTAATTGAGTCCTTTGTTCTAATCACAGCATGTGGAGGAAGGCGGTCCCGCCCAGGAAGCTGGACTTAACGCTGGTGACCTCATCACTCACGTAAACGGGGAGTCAGTCCACGGTCTGGTTCATACAGAGGTGGTGGAGCTCATCCTGAAGGTGAGCACAACCTAACATACATGTTAAGATTTTTATACGATGGCTGAAATAGAATTTCTCTATAAATGATTTGATTCATATAAATATATGTTTATAATCTACAGAGTGGAAACAAGGTGACAGTTACAACAACTCCATTTGAGAACACCTCTATAAAAGTGGGTCCTGCCCGCAAGTCCAGCTATAAATCCAAGATGGCACGACGCAGCAAGAGAGCCGGAGCCAAGGAGGGACAAGAGTGCGTTACTGCAAAATAAATGCATTTCATCACAAGAATACAGAATCTTAAATGTTTTATTCTCACCATATTATTACTTTGTCTTTTCAGGAAGAAGCGCAGCTCCCTGTTCAGGAAAATCACCAAGCAGTCCAACCTGCTCCACACCAGCCGGAGCCTCTCCTCTTTAAATCGCTCTCTTTCATCTGGTGACAGTCTCCCAGGCTCCCCCACCCACAGCCTCTCCGCCCGCTCACCCACTCAGAGTTACCGCTCCGCTCTGACTGAATCCACCTACCTGGGTTAGTATGTAGGGCCTGGAATATGCATGTGTCTGTTTTTATGTGGTTTAGCTGTCTGGTAGGCCTTAAAACTGTAACTTAATACAGATAATATATTTAAAAGAACACAAAACGGAGGATATTTTATCTTCTGTGTGTATTTGATGTTTTGCTTTTAAATCATAACTTAAAAGAACGTTTCTGACAACTGGTAGTTCTATGGATCAATGTTTTTTCATGAGCGTGTGGCAGTGCACTTCCCATCATGCTGTTGGTTTGACAATATTCTGATGATCAACATTTGGTGGCAGCAATGGGCCAACAAATGTAGCACCACACCAACAAAAACAGGGAGGAGGAAGAAGACTGCTAGCACATACATGTGGCTGTAAACATGTAAACATTTGGCGCCAAAAAAAGCCTGTGGAAGCACACTGAGAGGTTGCTACAAAACACCCACATTTAGAGCCTAATACGTTTGGAGCCTAAAAGCCAACTGAAACGCAGTGACAGGTCACTACAAAACAAGCTAGTTTGGAGCCTAAAAAGCCGATGGAAACACACCAACAGGTGGCTACAAAATACTAAAGTTTGGTGACTAAGGAGCCGATAGAAATACACTGACAGGTTGCTACAAAACCTCCACTTTGCAGCCTAAAAAGCCAACTGAAATGCAGTGACGGGTTGCTTCAAAATACCCTTATATGGAGCCTACAAAACAGAAGGAAACACACCAACCTGTAGCTACAAAACCACCCATACCAGGAACCTAAAAAGCTAATGCAAACACACAGATGAGTTGCAACCAAACACCAACATCTGGTGCCTAAAAAGTCTATGGAAACACACCAACAGGTTGCTACAAAACACCCATGTTTGCAGCCTAATATGTTTAGAGCCTTAAAGCCAACTGAAACACACTGACAAGTCGCTACAAAACAAACTAGTTTGGAGCCTAAAAATTTTTATTTGGTTATTATTTGGTTTCTAGGAGAGTATAAATATTTAAAAAGTATAACAAAGAGATTAAAACAGCAGATTTTACCATAAAATTTTTAATTCTTGATAGAACAGAAATACAGTGTTGACATAATGTGATTGTAATGTCTAAATCCTCTCCTCTCCTCAGGCACCTCCTCCCAGAGCAGCTCTCCAGCATCCAGCACTCCCAACTCCCCCGCAGCCTCTCACCACATGAGGCCCAGCTCCCTGCACGGCCTGTCCCCCAAACTCCACCGCCAGTACCGCTCTGCACGCTGCAAATCTGCCGGCAACATCCCTCTGTCTCCCCTGGCTCACACCCCCTCCCCCACCACCTCCTCTCCCCCGCCTCTCTCCGGCCACACAGTCGGAAGCTCCAACACCACACAGATGTTTCCCGCCAAGCTGCACTCCTCGCCTCCTGTCGCCCGCCCTCGTCCCAAAAGTGCAGAGCCGCCCAGGTCCCCCCTGCTGCAGCGGGTGCAGTCGGCAGAAAAGCTAGGGGCTCCGATGCTGCCTTCCTCGTCTTCATCATCATCGTCACCCTCTCCTCTGACAGGCGGGGTGTCGTTACGCAAGCATAGCCTGGAGGTGTCGCACGGGGACTACAGGAGAGAGTCCTTCCACTGTGAGCACAGCCTGCAAAGTCTGCTGGAGATGGAAGGAGAGAATGGACCTGCTCCCCCGTCTCCTTCATCATCCTCCTCCCCCTCTCCCCCCATGGGAGGGGAGATTGGAGGTTTGAAGCCAGTACGGAAGCTGGGGAGGCAGGAGTCACCACTGAGCCGCGACACTCTGCTCACATCAAGAGAGAAGGATACCCAGACCACAGCGTCTGAGCTCAGCGGGTCGCAAACCCAGAGCCTCGTTACTAAAGCTGAGTCCAAGAGCGATGTTGTTGATAAGGCTTTAACCTCTGCTGAGGTTCTGAAGAATAACGTGAGTCCAGCTCTGGTTTCATCCAGTACAGAGGCCAAGCCCTGCCCAGGAGACAAACCTCAGAAAGTAAGTACTTCAGCTTCTGAGGCGACTGTCTCCAAGAGTAAACTCAGTGAGAAAATGTCATCAAAGAGCCCGCAACAACAAGACGGTAAGCAGCAGGGTGCACAGACAGACAGCGCACCTGCAACTAAAGCTCAGGAGAAGATTGAGGAGAAGGTGAAAGGCACTGCAGCGACAGAGAAAGGAAGCGTACAGAAAGTATCTGCAGAGTCAAAGCCACGTAAAGGCGCAGAGACCGCAGAGAAAGGAGGCGTAGATAAAGCAACTGAGACGACCAAAGTCAAAGGACCGGCGCCCCCGGTTCCCACCCAGGCTCAAACCCACTCTGCAGCTCATGCGCCCGCACCCACTGCTGCCAGATCCAAAATCGAGAAAGTATCGCACAGTTACCGCGGGGTCAAGGAAGAGAGGGCGCACCTGGAGGTCCTGGAAGAGAACCCCATATCACCCTCCTCTAACGCAGCCTCGCCCTGCTCGAGCAAGTCTCGCCCGATGTCTCCGGGGGATAAAGCCAGCTTCGTCACCCAGCTCACGAGCGTGGCCAAAACAGTGCTCGGGCCAATGAAGGTGGGGTCACAAGAGGCCGCCAAGGGTAAAGACACCTCCAAGTCAGGTGAGGAGAGGCGAGGAAACACAGCAGGAAAACCAGAGGCTTCGTCCGGTGGCGGCCGACGGGGCGCTCCAACTGCAGCGGCTGGCACAGTCCACTCTGATAAAGGGAACAGTCGCAGCTCCAAGCATCACTCGTGATGAGAATGAGTCAGACTCTCCCATGTAATGCCTTTTACTGTAGCATCACACTGACATATCATGAATTAACATGACTGTGAACGGAGGGGAGATGTAAATGCCTGAAGAAATAACACCAAATAGATGACAACGTGACATGTAGACACGCGAGATGTGAACATCCACCATGTTGGAATATGTGCACACATGGTATCATAATGTAGGCCCGTGTATGTACTGTATGTTCAATGTGTTGTATATAGGAGAAAAAAATGCATATGTCTTAATGCATGTCCGACACTGTACATGGAAAATGAAAGAATATTTAAAAAGATGAGAAATATAAAGCAGACCTTAAGGTGGTGAACACTGTGAACAACTTTTCAACAGGCAAACTGTGTGTAAACAAGCAGGTTTCTGTTATGAATGGGCATTACTTGCATTTCAGATCAGCTCCAGTGCCATCGTTCAGTTCACTTCAAATTGTACTTCCTGTGTTTTGGTTACTAAAAGAGTTCAGGCTCGTAAAAAGTCGTCAAGAATACAAACATACTGAAAACTGGACCAAGAGCCCAGTCGACAGAATAAATGCTGGCACTGTACGTTTCTGCAAGTCATTATGTAGTGGAACTTTCATTTCAACAACGTTTTGGCTAATGTTTGTTCAGATTTAGGCACAAAAACCACTTGATTATGTTTAGATAATGGCTAAAAATAGCTTTGGTGGCACAATCCCAGCTGCACACGTGATGTCTTGTTAAAAAAACACCTTGTCATGCCACAATCCCTGCAGGAAGCACACCGACACGTTGTTACAAAACACCCATGTTTGGAGCCCATTAAGTTTAAAGCCTAAAAAGCCAAATAAAACACAGTGACAGGTTGCTACAAAACACCCTCGTTTGGAGTGTTAAAAGCTGATGGGAACACACCGACAGTTAGCTACAAATCGCCCATGTTTAAAGCCTTATACGTTTGGAGCTTAAAAAGCTAATGGAAACACACTGACAGGTAATTTCAAAACACCCTTGTATTTCTTGCCTAAAAAGCCAAAGGAAACACTCTGACCGGTTGCTACAAATCACCAACATTTGGAGCCTTAAAAGCCAATTGAAACACAGCAACAGGTCACTACAAAACACCCATGTTTGGCGCCAAAAAAACGGATTGAAACACATTGACAGGTCGCTACAAGCACCCACATTTACGTTTGCAGCCTAAAAGCCAATTGAAACACAGCAACAGTCATAAAAACCAACAGAACACAGCGACAGGTTGCTACAAAACACCCATGTTTGGAGCCTAAAAAGCTGATGGAAACACAGCGAGAGGTTGCTACCAAACACTCAAACATTTGGAGCTTAAAGAACCAATGGAAACACAGCGAGAGGTTGCTACCAAACACTCAAACATTTGGAGCTTAAAGAACCAATGGAAACACAGCAAGAGGTTGCTACCAAACATCTCCTTATAGAGCCTAAAAAGCCAATTGAAACACAGTAACAGGTCGCTACAAAACACCCTCGTTTGGAGCCTAAAAGCCGATGGAAACAGACTGATAGGTAGCTACAAAACACTCATGTTTAGAGCCTGAAAAGCCAATTGAAACACAGATGTAGGTCCCTACTAAACACCCTTGTTTGGACCCTAAAAAGCTAAATGAAAGACATTGACAAGTTGCTACAAAACACACAAACATTTGGTGACTGCAAAGCTGATGGACTCACACTGACAGTAGCTACAAAACACAGTTTGGAGCCTAATACACCGCTGGAAACACAGTATTGACTTGCTAAAACTTGTTGTTTGTTGGTCTTGTGGAGTGGTCTGCAGCTTGGCAGGCACATCACCGAGGTGTCATGCCATCCACCAATTCATGTTGATATACATATGAAACCTATAAATATATTGGTAGTTTGCAGAAACATACAGTGCCAACATTTCCTTCTGGTGACCGGGCTGCCAAGAGACCAAAATGCTTGCACTGATGGAATTCGGTGAATCAGCTGACGTGCTTCAGATCTGTTAAAGGGCTGAATCTGAGTGGAATAGAAAGAGGTAGATTAGACGAACATGCACAGGGACACTATGCAATGTGCTAATAATGCCACTTTTCTTTTGTCTGTTTGTTTTTGGTGTCCCCAGTTACTGAGTTTACATTGTGCTCCAGGCAGGAAGAGAAGACGGAGGAAAGCGTTGCAATAAGCCGAGCAAACACATTTTGTTTTAAATGTCGTCTCCACTGATCGTAGTGAAATGTGCAATTGTATAGTTAAGGCTGTTAAGTGAAAACTTCACCTGCAGAATCACCATGTGTTGATCAGTTACTCTCCTTGTGCTACCTTGACTTCGTGAAGAAAACCTCTGCCTATGAGCTTAAGCAGAGTTCAAACACATGCATGAGACTGAACTGACGTGTTTTAAATAGTGAGGTTTGCACGTGTTGCACGTGTTTGGGAAACGCTGAGGATGTGACCGGATAAATGAGACTCGGATTGTACTGCATGAGTTCGATGAAAGAAACAGATGGTTTGATTTAGTTTTGCTGTTGTTAAACAGGGTCTGTGTTCACTTCAGTTCATGCAAGAAAAAGAAAGTTTTCTTCAGGAATTCAAGGTTATCATGCAGTGTTGGTTTTGTCTGCAATTTTTCATTTTTAAGTAATTCAAGCCATGACTAAATTAAAATTAGCTAAATTAAATCGGGCAGCGAGGTGGCGTAATGGTTAGCACGAGGGTTCCTGGTTTGAACCCAGGGTGGGGGAGCCCTTCTGTGCAGAGTTTGCATGTTCTCCCCATGTCAGCGTGGGTTTTCTCCAGGTGCTCGGATGTGTGCACCAAAACAACCAGGCTGAGACCTTCTTGAAGAGGTGGTTTCAGTCTGGTTACAAACAAACTCTGGTGCAGTTCGTTTGTGGTGAGAAGGTGTTCCGATGAGCAGCGCTAAAATCAACCTGCGTAGTTGTCCCTCCATTGTGACATTAGAAAGTGTCACATTTATCTTGCAAGTGAACTCTTCTTCAACATTTGCTTTACTTCCTGGATTTTTCCCACATGGAAATTCTGACCAATCAAGAGCAGCTTTCTCACACAAGGCATTTGATCTGGTCCTCTTGTAAATGCTGCCGTGAGGACACGAACCAACTCTAGGCAATTATACAACTTTGGAACAACATGAGTCCCTGATTCAGACCAAAGGAGACCACTCTAGGGCTGAAAGCACCTTAAATATCAAGCAATTAGGGCCTCGAATTTGGAGCTACGCCTCTGGCAGTGAGTCACAGATATACAAATGGTCATTTTGCAGGTGAAGACTTCCTTTAAGTGAATTGTGTGGTGTGTTCAGAGTCCAGTGAGGAGACAGAGTGTGTAAAGAAACATAATGAAAGTCGCACTTATAGGAGAGTCATCTAGAAACGCTCCTTCACTCACTCTTTTCTATTTATGCAGATGTATATTGTGTAATGTTTCGTGTGAAGGAAAGTGCCAGTCTTTTTATTTCTTTAGAGATGATGTGATTTTTCTCTTTAATTTTTTTTTTTTTTTGTTTACACTTCAATGTATAAAATTATGCAATCCAACAGTGCCCAGTTTCATAAATGGAGCACCCTTGTCAGTGACACAGTAGTAGACTCTACACAAAGGCAGGAGTAGATGTGTTGGTGAGGTCTGGTTTGTTTGTGTGTTACAAAGAAATGATGTCGATAGTTTTGGGAGGCTCAGACTTGTCTCAGACTGCCACCTTGTGGACGATGTCAGGTCACACCAAAAGTCCTGAGGCACAAAGAAAGAGGTGTACATTTCATACATTATTCTGATGCATCATTTCAGTCAGTTTACAGTCTGAGTTTAAAGTCTTTATTTAATCCATTAGGCTGTAGAGGTCAGCGGACGTTAACCCAACCTTTGGATCTTTGTTTTTTGTGTGTGACGTGAAAAAATTGCACTTTATTTTGTGTCAAATATTTTTATTTACTGGTGTTATATATTTATTTGATAATTTTTCTATTTGTTCTATTGATTGAACTTTTTTAATTTATTTATTCGAGCGTTTTTACGTCATCAGTTGGTGAATTTCTGCTTTACTACTGAGGTTAGTGATTTATACATTTTACATTTAGTCTAAGAACCCGACCAAATCTGTGTGGCTCCCCTGTCGTGTGCGGCTCATCCCATGTGTCTGACGTTGTGATTATTGCTGTCATGTCCATCTTTGTCCAAGTGTTTGACTTTTCTTTTTTTACAGCGACAACTTTCTCTGACTGTTGTTGTCCTTTACATCGCTTCATATTAATTAACCACTGTTGTGAGAAAACCAATGCAAAAAAGCTTGTAGAGCAGAGATGTAATAAAATGCAGAGAAACTCCTCAATGTGTCTTTTATGTTGTTTGAGATACAACAATAACATGATGGGTATAAACTGGTTCAGAATCAGCACCATTATGTTGCCACTTTACTTTTTTGGAAAACTTTTACTCAGACGTGTGGTCTCGAGTCACATGACTTGGACTTGAGTCAGACTTGAGTCACAAGTTTGACTTTAGACTCGACTAAATCAAAAAAGACTCACAATTTGAATTGAACTTTAACACCAGTGACTCGTGACTTCACTTGGACTTGAACCTTTTGACTTAAAAATACTTGATACCTTCCCTCAAACTCAAAGATTAAAAAACATGTTTTAAAAAGTGTGATTCAATTAATTTCCCTTCATTGAATCATCATTAACACTTTTCATTCCCAGCAAGCTGACACTTGGCTCCCCAGATCCACTAACAGCATCCAATCAAGTTGCAGGAGAGAACCAAGAAGAAAATATACCAAAGATAATTTTGTTTGCATACAACAACCATGTGGTAATTTAAGTTTGCAAAATGTGCGGATTGAAAACTGCAGAAACTCAGTAACCACCAACTTTGTTTGACATTTGAAGTTGCACAAAGAGCAGACAGTGGTGTAAGGAAGTTACAACGGGCCCCAGTGCACACTACTGTGTACGTATTGTTTGGACACAAACAGAGACTCGACACTGGACAACATCAATGTACATATTACCCAGCAGTCATCACTGCGTATCTGATAAAAATATCAAAGAAAGTAAGAAAATAATCATTGAAATTTACTGTTTTATGGTTTATTTATAGATTTTAAAGCTGATATAGAGAAAGCATATGATTTTATTTTAGATACCCACTGACTATTAAAAAACAAAATTAAAAACCATGACACAGACTGGTTTGCACTTTTGAGGACATATATAGCAAATGGCACCGTTTTTAAATTAATAATAGTCTTTTTTAAAAAATGATTTATCCTTGAATAAAGGTATGCTTCCAAGGTGGCAATCTAAATCATTTGCAAGGGCCCACTCTCTCTAGTTAACAGGCTGGTGCTAATTAACATAAGCTTAACAGCTATGTAACTTTTTAACAAACAAACTTGTTTTAACAAACTTAAATCTGAAAAAAAGAAAATCAGGATTTTTGTAAAATTACAAATATGTCACTAAAATGGCGGTACATTTGGTGACAAGTGCACTATGACTTGTTCAGGACTCGAAACTCAAAGTTTAGGACTTGGTTCTCTTCGGTGTGAACTTGGGACTTGAGTGCAAAGACTTGAGACTTACTTGTGACTTGCAAAACAATGTAATAGTAGTAGTAGTTGTAGCAGTAGTGTTGTGTTGATGCAGTAATGTGTTTAATGTTGCAGATCAATAAATAAAGTCGTATTTGAATTTATAATAATAATTCATAATTTATCAATTAATAATCTTAATCTGCAGGGTATCTACAGCTGTCAGGTAAATGTAAAGACTATATTAACCTCTAAAATGCGGCGGAATAAAAGTATAAAGCAGCAGAAAGTGTAAATGCTCAGTAAATTCCTACAGTACCTGAACTTCCCGGAGGATTACCAGACCTCACTGTGATTGGTCCTCTCATAACCAATCAGAGCGCAGCAGACACGTGACCAGTATAAACAGGAAGTGTCCCGCTGCTCCGTCCGTTGAGCAGCGAGCGGAGATTATTTGACACAAACCAAAGGAAAACAGCCGAGCAGCTTCAGACATGTTCACCTAATGACGTGTTTTTAATTAAAGACGAGAGGACGATGAACGAGTGAAGGTAATACATTCATTTCATGTTTTAATACGTTATTAAATCCTCGGAGTTTAGCTGCGAGCGGACGGACTGTGAAGTTGAAGCGCTGAAGTTAGAAATAGTTCGGTGACAGTTTCAACCAAAACATTTTCACACCTCGTGTTATATTTAATTTGTAGTTTCTTATAATTGTGGTTGTCAGATGTTCAGTTTATGTTTTTTGTTTTTTTCACTGTCACGTAACTGCGTTGTAAACTAACAGATGTTTGTATTGGAGGGTTAGTGAGGGTGAACAGGGTCAGACTGGTTGTGACACACTGCACATAACACTTAGACAAACTATAACTAAGTATATTTACTCAAATATTGTACTTTTTTAAAGGTACTTTACTCGAGTGTTTCCATTTTATACTACTTCATACTCCTAACATTACTCCACCACATTTTAAAGGCAACTGTTGAACTTTTTATTCCACTAAAATGTATCTGATGGCTTTAATTACTTCGCACATTTAGATTATTAAAACAATATATAAATGTACTAATGAATTAAGATATGTTATTATGGGTTAAGCCTCCCAGTAGGATATAAAGTAGTTGATATTAGCATCACCTTAACCAGCTACAACATCAAAGTGTTATGGTGTTAATGCTTCAGTAATTATAGTCCAGTAATGTACATATACAGTGTCATGCAAAAGTTTGGGCACCCCTGGGCAAAATGTCAAAATATTGACTTAACTACTGTGAGTAATTAAGTAAGTAGAAGATCAACTGATCTCCAAAAGTTATGAAGTTATAGATGACACATTTCTTCAATGTTTCAAGCAAGATTACTTTTTAATTTCAATCGTTTACAGTTTCTAAAATAACAAAAAATGGAAAGGGCCTGGAGCAAAAGTTTGGGCACCCTGCATAAACACTTTTTGTATCCAGCTCAGAGTCTTTCAGTTCTTGTTTGAACGATTTTCTTCTAGCTCTGTGAGATTCTTGGGTCGTCTTCATGCTCTGCTTCTTAAGGTCTATCCACTGATTTTAAATGATGTTTAGGTCAGGGGACTGTGAGGGCCATGGCAAAACCTTCAGCTTGCTCCTTTTGAGGTCGTCCATTGTAGATTTGGAGGCGTGTTTAGGATCATTGTCCTGTTGTAGAAGCCATCCTCTCTTCAGCTTCAGTTTTTGATGTGATGTTTGCTTCCAGAATTTGCTGGAATTTAACAGAATCCATTCTTCCCTCTACCTGTGAAATGTTCCCCGTGCCACTGGCTGCAACACAAGCCCAAAGCATGATCCATCCTTCCGTTTTTTTGCTCATTGCATCCAAAAAGTTCTATTTTAACTTCATCGGTCCACAGGACTTATTTCCAAAAAGCATCAGGCTTGTTCAGATGTTCCTTTGCAAACTTCTGATGCTGAATGTTGTGGTGAGGACACAGGAAAGGTTTTCTTCTACTGATGACTCTTCCATGAAGGTCATACCTGTCCAGGTGTGGCAGCACAGTAGAACAGTGCACCACCACTCCAGAGTCTGATAAATCTTCCTGCAGGTCTTTTGCAGACAAACAGGACTTTTGATTTGTCTTTCTAACAATCCTACGAGCAGCTCTCTCACAAAGTTTTCTTGGTCTTCCAGACCTCAGCTTGACCTCCACAGTTTCTGTTAACTGCCATTTCTTAATGACATGATGAACTGAGGAAACAGCTCCCTGAACACACTTTGCTATCTTCTTACAGTCTTCATCAGTTATTTTAGTTTTCAGAGTGCTAGGCAGCTGTTTAGAGGAGCCCATGGCTGCTGATTGTTGGGACAAGGTTTCAGGAGTCATAGTATTTACAAAGCTTTGAAATTTGCATCAACTGGCCTTTCCTAATGATGACTGTGAACAAGCCAGAGCCTTAGAAAGCTAATTAAGGTCTGAGACACTGTTAAAAGTCATGTGAGAGCTCAATGATAAAATGATAAGCTTATGAAGTTAAATGCATTTTTCAAGATGAAACCAGTGGTTCTCCGTCTGTTTGGACTGTGACAGCAACAAAAAAACAGTTGATTCAGCTCAACCCGAGCTGAAACTGTCCAATATTTTAACTTGCACGTCACAAGCGTCCTGTATCTCTCCGACCATGTGATGTCTTAGAGGCAGCAGCTAGATGTGGTTGAACATGGAGCACCAGCAGCTAAATGAACATATCTGACATTCCTGGAGTCACAGGACGCAGTCACATGGTTTTTCTTCACTTACAGTCATGGAGAATTATTGACTCTGCTGTGGTTAAAATTACCATCAGATCCAGGGGCAGATCTCGTCTGTTTGAAGACAAAAATAATATAAATATCTGCATATGGCTGCATCAGCCTTCAGGGTCTTGTGTCTGTGGAGGGATCACTGAACTCTGACCCTGCAGCCCTTCACTGCATGCCGTCCCCTCTTCTCCCTCCTTTACACTCAACCTGTCCTAGCTAATGAAAGCCATAAAAATAACCTTAAAAAAGAAAAAACTAAATGAATAACTTAACTTTTTTAAGGTCATTCAGTCCTTCATTACACATCTTTGAATGAGCACAAATGTAACTGCACAAATTTACGAAACAGCCTTTAAAATAACCGTCTTTCATATGAAGAAGATATTTTTAAAAAACTTCCTCAAAAGACTTTTTACTATATGTAATACAAAATAATTCCCCCTCTAATATGTATTATATATTTCTGTGAAAACATCAACACATTTCTCCTTCAAACAGCTGATTTGTTCAAGTTTATAGCCAAAAATTACATTTAAACATATCCATCCATTTTCAACGGCTTATCCAAAGCAAAGCACCCCAGACGTCCCTCTCCTCAGCAACGCTTTCCAGCTCCTCCTGGAGGACCCCGAGGCGTTCCCAGGCCAGATGAGATATGTAATCCCTGCAGCGTGTTCTGGGTCTGCCCCGGGGCCTCCTACCAGTGGGACATGCCCAGAACACCTCTAACAGGAGGCGCCCAGGAGGATCCTGATCAGATGCCCAAACAACCTCAACTGACCCCTTTCGACATGAAGGTGCAGCGGCTCTACTCCGAGCTCCCTCTGGATGTCTGAGCTCCTCACCCTATCTCTAAGGCTGAGCCCAGTTTTTAATTTATTGAAAAGAGCTTGACCGCATCATAGTAGCTCAGTGCAACCTCTGTCAGCAGTTGGTTCAGCCACCAGCTGCTAACAGCTAACAGCTAATGTTAACTAGCTCTCCTCTCTGTTTGTCCCAAATACGTTTTCTATTATCCTCAGTGGATGTCGTCTTATTTGCTGACAGGCCGATTGCAGTCAACAGGCAAATATCAGCCGATAGTGATGATTACTACACATAGATCTACCAGAAAGAGACAGACAACCACAAAAAGATGCATAACAACTACAAAGAGATGCAAAAAAAAAGCTACCACAAAGTCTGTGTGTCTTGTTCCTGTGTTGGAGACGTGGTCGAGCCTTTTGCATATCTGTGCCCAGGAGCCCGTAGACTCATAATCCACCCGTGCTCCTGTCACATGTAATAATGTTGTGTAATGTTCCTTCTGGGTCTCCATAGGCTGCTATGGAGATAAGGAGCAGTTCCTCTGGTCTTGGTCACCGTCATGAATCCTAACCGCTCCTCATCTCGCCGTGAGGGTCAGTCTCCTGCAGATGACCCGATGGACGACTGGCTCCTCCTCTCCTCTGACTCTGTTGTGCCCCAGGGCCTGGAAGTCAGGAGGGACGACCCGGAGACAGAGGACAGGGGACAGTTCAAGTCCAGGTTGATCTCAGCATGGAACAGCGTCAAATATGGTGAGTTGGTATGGTTCTGACATAGTGACTGTTTTATTTTGTTACTGTGAGAACAGATCTGGTAGTTCTCTTCTGGTCTGTGAGGTGAAACTGTTTCTCTTCTACTTTAATGTTTCAGGCTGGTCGTTGAAACAGAAATCCAAATTCAAGAAGAGCTCTCCTGTCGTCATGTTTGGACAAAACTACGAGCTCAAGGATCACGGTGAGGCGCTCGCACCTCCTGAAACTGTCTCTTTCACATGATCTAAAGTAAAGGGAAACTTTATTTGAAGCTGTGTCGCTGTTTCAGGGGACAGAGAGCGTTTCCGTCGTTCCTTCGCGTCTCTCCTGTGGTTGACGTACAGACGGGGTTTCCCTCCACTGGCAGGCGGCTCTCTGACCACCGACAGTGGCTGGGGTTGTATTTTACGGACGGGGCAGATGCTGCTGGCACGGGGCCTGCTCCTGCACCTGATGCCACCAGGTAACAACACACGAGTCGAGTTCAACAACTGAGTAATGTCACAGAAAATCAGACACTGTTTATCTGTTGACACTTTTTCCTCCATCATGATTTATCTGCTGACTGCTCCTTTATCTTCACATCACTTTGAGGTTGGACCTGGTCTGTGAGCCAGCGTGCGGTCAAAGACGACATGGACCTGCTGGTGAGTCGCTCCACAGACAGTGCAGAGCATGGACAGGATGTGAAGGAGGGCCTCGTTAAGAGGAGTCGAAAACTGAGCCTGGGTTCCCTCCTGGACAGACCCATGGAGGCCACACACAGGAGGGTGGTATCGTGGTTTGCAGACCATTCCGGAGCTCCGTTTGGGATCCACCAGCTGGTGGAGTTGGGCAAAAGCTCAGGGAAGAAGGCCGGGGACTGGTACGGACCTTCCATTGCGGCTCATATCCTCCGGTGAGACCTGAAGTCATGACACACCCGTCTGATTATCTTCATCAGCTTTTATCAAGAAGACGTAACATCCTGCAGTAAATTTCATTTCAGGAAAGCCATGGCAGCGTCAGTGGACCTTCCTAATCTAGTGGTGTACGTTGCACAGGATTGCACCGGTGAGTCTTTTCTTTCATCAGTGTTTCTACTGCAGTGATGAGAAGACCAGCTCTTTAAGCTCCTTATGTTCTACTCTCTGAGCTGTTTCAGTCTCATAGATAAACAACTCTGTTATATGCCACAGTCATATAAAAGACAAGCAATATAGCTGCCATGAAATTGAGCATAGCGTTAGTTCAGGCAGGACACGACGTCAAGCTCAGCTCACATCCCAGCTACATCAGCTGATCTCAAACAGGCCAATCAGCTGATGGAGTCAGTTGATAGATCACATGATTCCTTTCTATGCAACCAATTGTTGAATCTCATTCAGGGCACCCGATATAAACTGCTCTGGCCTGCCTACTGTTGCTGCTTCCTCTGCAAGCTGCTCTGCAACCTGCCTCCACCCCAGCTCCTCCTTTTCATGCTGTGTCTGACTTATCAACGTCATTTCTGTTTGTCATTGATGCTGCTCTGTGTTGTTCCCGGGAGGTCTTTGCTGCTGCTCTCCCTGCCTTAGGCTTTCCATGTAGGCGCATGGAAGGGCAGGGAGGTGTGCTCTCTCTGCCTAAGGCTTTTTGTGTAGGGTTAGGAAAGGCAGAGGGGCCCCAGAACAGAGCCATAACACCTAGAGGTGTCATTTCATCTGGAGTATAACATGACGTCACACAGGGTGTGACTCTCTGTGTTGATCTCCAGCCCCTTGTTTACAAGCCGGTCCGGCTGCGCGTTCATGTACGTTCATGTGAATTGCTGCCTCCTCCCTCCCTCCCTATAAAAGGCTACAGCCAGTGAGCGATAGCAGCGTGTATTTTCAAAGCGAAATGGCGGAGAGCGGAACGAAACGTTCACCTGAAGACGACCAGGATCTGACATTACCTCTAAAGAAACAACAGTCGTTGGCGAAGAAGTTGTCGGATAAAGAAAGGGACAGAACTTGGATTAACATTGGCCTTACATTTCCAAGGTGGAGAGCACTGCGAGAGCTAAAGGGGCTACAATCTGACTCGGAGCTAGCTCTTCTTCTCCTGGACAGGTACAACATAAAGTCAAATGTCTGTTTTAATTAGTGTTACAGTAACGTTAGGCACATGTCGCTATGTCGATTCAATTAAATTTAATGTTACAGTCGTAGCATGGGTTAATGTCCGGAGCTTGAGTTATTAGCGGCTCGGTCCCAGCAATGGGTCAGGCGTTACAGTTGTGTTAGGTGAGTAGCCCGGCAGCCCAGCTAACATTTGCAATTAGCATTGTAAAATGTAGCCAGGTGAAAACATCGCTCTCACCCACATAGAAGAGTAGGAATGTTAGCGTTAGCTCCCAGTGTTAGCACTAGCCGGGATCCGGCCGGTGATGGCTCTCGCCGAGTCGGCTGCCACCGGCCACTGGAGTAACTTACAGCTATGGAGCGCTTCTACCAGCTCTTCTAGTCACTGAGCCTCGCCTCCATCTCAGCAAATACATTACATTTATTACAGGTACCATCATCACTGAAGTAGGCGGGGGAATAGCTAAACACAGCAGAGACCGAGAGTGAGTGAAAGACATCGCTAACTGCTAAACAAGTTAAGACGAGGCGAGTGGGGGGTGGGGGGTGGAGAGCAGAGGTAGAGGGAGGTGTGGCTCATGACACACTTCGTTTTGGTCTACAGGCAGTGCACAACAGCAAACCTAGCGGTGAAACGATTTCGATTTTTGCCCCTTTAAGTTTTGCAATTACAGTCCAGATCAGCTAATGTTCTTTAGCTCATTGGGTTGGCTTTACGCTACTGGGTTAGCTCGCTATACAAGACTGTCGCTGTGCAGTGGCTCTCACTTGCTGTTTGGCTCAAGAGTTGCACTGAATTCTGTCTCTTCAAGTTAACCTGGCTCTCACGCAGAACTGTGCATGTACCATACAGGAGCAGGATTTTGGATCCATTCCCACTCTCTTCTCTTTAAGAGTCAGTTAAAAAAGAAAAATTTTGTTTGTGAATTTAACCACTAATTTTCACAGTTTCTCCAGCTCCCCTAATGTCAACTTTCCCCTTTGGTTTTCCTTAGATACGCTATGTGCCAGACTCATCTATGTTGAAAGAAAACCAAAATTGTAGATTGTACTGGCCGACTGGCACCAAAATTTGCCACTGTTTTCCGTTTTGATGCTGGGTAGGGCCAAAATAATTCAGTCAGGCAGTGTTTGGAAACAAAGAAGTATTCCATAACAATGAAAAGAATGATTGAACCATGTGTTCATGTGTCTCTGTCTCTGTGTGTTCAGTCTACTTGGAGGACGTGAAGAGGTTGTGTGAGCGTCCTCGCCCTCACTCCTGGAAGTCCGTCATCATCCTGGTTCCTGTGCGACTCGGAGGACAAGATCTCAATCCGTCCTACATCACCTGTGTCAAAGTATTTAAACTCGCAGTCGCTCCAGTGTGTGTGTGTGTGTGTGTGTGTGTGTGTGTGTGTGTGTGTGTGTGTGTGTGTGTGTTCTGCTTTAACTGAGAGGTTTATGTGGAAACGTTTAACACCAGCAGCTCTCACAGTCAGCTCCTTGTCAGGGATCCAGGGAGTTTCCAGCTGAAGTAGAACAGCTGCACTATAATTTACTGCAAAGTAGCTCATGACAGTGTTTTAATCATGGGGTTCATTCTCCCTGTGTGCACTGTGTAAAACATCAACGTCCCTCTGTGTCGGTTTCTCTGTAGTGTGTCCTGCTCATACTCAAAACGACCTTATTCCTCTTTCTTTCCCACAGGAACTCTTGACGTTGCCGTGCTGCATCGGGATCATTGGAGGCAAACCCAAGCACTCTTTGTTCTTCGTCGGCTTCCAGGGTACATTCAGGACACTGAACATTATAATTATCCTGCTCAGCTGTTGGATGTCAGTTCTTCATGTTCTCTTTTCTTCCTCTGGCCATGCTGTGTTAAAGATGACAACCTGCTGTACTTGGACCCTCACTACTGTCAGCCCATGGTGGATACAGCAAAGGAGAACTTTCCCTTGGAGGTATGAGGAAGTACAAAGTCACTTCTTCTTTTCACTTTCGGTTTTGTTTCCTCCAGTGACCGCAGAGGTGCTCAGTCATGCAAACCAGCAGTTCTAAGTGTTTAACTTATAAACTATTAAAGTGTTTTATGATTAGATATTCTAGAAATAGTTTTTTCATTCAGTTGAGCTGTCAGGGTCAAATTCACAGAAGGATTGCACACCTATTTTGGCAGCTAAGGTGCACAAATAAGACAAAAGGAAACTGTAATTCTCAAAACACCTGCAAAAGGTGAAGTGCAGCTCTGACTGCGCTGTCAAGCAAACAGCATCAGTGCTCCTGTGATATTTGCATGAACTTAATTAGATCATTTGCATACATCTGGCGCAAAGTTGTCTGCTGTCCATGCAAATGATCCTCACTGCAATAACAGTCAAATTTAAGAACAACAGTGCCACCAGTTATTAGCTGGTGGTTGCAGGAGCTATGCCTGTTACTTGCAGCTACATGAATGTTCCACCTGGCACGACCTGGCTGACGCGCTTTGCACGGTTGATGCCACGGCTTCCTTGGCTGTGTTGAGTTTGGGATCCAGTTGAAGAACAATCTTCGTGTTTATTCATACCAACACACACAGGTTAGATAAATGTCCATTTATTTTTTATCTTTCACAAACCAAACACACACAACTTTCAGCATTTTGCACACTGTCCCGCACCACAGCGCTCAGAAACCTTTTGCCCTTGCTCGTGTGAAACACCTGACAGCAGCAGTGTTGTTCCTACCTTTATACACGTATGCTCCAAATATCAATACAGCGCCACCCAGTGTATATACATAGCAAATACAAAAATGTCTGCTGAGTGAAATGACATATTCAAATTCAAATCATGCCGTAGTCTTTAATAATAGTAATAATAATAATAATAATAATAATAATAATAATAATAATAGAGTGGTGGCCTTGTGAGTGGCCTTGAAAGTATACAGAAGGATTTTGTAATGGATTCTGAATTTGACGCCAGTAAAGCTGCTGGAGGACAGGGGTGATGTGGTGAAAGGAGGGGGATCTGGTAATAATGCGGGCTGCAGAGTTTTGGACCAGTTGTAGCTTATGGAGGGATTTGTGAGGGGCACCAAGGAGGAGTGAGTTACAATAATCAATACGGGAGGTGACGAGGCTGTGGACCAGGATAGCTGTGGTGTGAGGGGTGAGGGAGGGGCGGAGACGGTTAATGTTTCGTAGGTGGAAATATGCAGACCGGGTGATGTTATTGATGTGTGAGTGGAAAGACAGTGAGCTATCGAGCATGACACCCAGACTCTTAACTTGAGGGGAGGGGGACACTGTGGAACTGTCAATAGTGAGGGAGAAACTGTCAGTTTTGGATAAAGTGGATTTGGTACCGACCAGGAGGAGTTATGGTTTATCAGGGTTGAGTTTGAGGAAGTTGGAGGTGAACTAGGATTTAATTTCTGAGAGGCAGTGGGTGAGGGAGGAGGGTGGAAGAGAGGTGTCGGGTTTACTGGATAAGTAGAGCTGGGTGTCATCCGCGAAGCAGTGAAAGTGAATACCAAATTTACGGAGAATATTGCCAAGTGGAAGGAGATAGATAATGAAGAGGAGGGGCCCCAGGACGGAACCCTGGGGCACACCTGAAGTGACGGGGGAGGGCTGTGAAGTGAAGGATTTGAGTTGGATGAACTGAGTGCGGCCAGTGAGGTAAGAGTGAAACCATTGAAGGGGGGTGTGGGTGATACCTATGGAGGAGGATTGGGTGAGAAATAGTGTCGAAGGCCGCACTCAGATCGAGGAGGATGAGAATGGAGATTAAACCGGAGTCAGCTGCCATGAGGAGGTCGTTGGTGATCTTGATGAGGGCTGTTTCTGTACTATGGAGGGGACGGAAGCCGGACTGGAACTGTTCATAGAGGCTGTTATGGGTGAGATGGGAGTGGAGTTGAGAGGCAACAGTTTTTTCAAGAATTTTGGAAATGAAGGGGAGGTGAGAAATGGGACGGAGGTTATTGAAATCGTTGGGGTCTGAACCAGGTTTTTTTCAGGATGGGACTGACTTTACAGTCTGAGCGTGTGTATGTGAAAACACACTGTGTTATGAAATCCTAAAAACACAGTGCCTCTCTATCACGTTTAAATTCCTGCCTCAAGTTTTGAGGAACCTCCTCTTATTCCAGGGTCACACTACACTATATCAGCCTGGTTACAGCCCGACACAGCGAAGTACAATGTCTGCTTGGATCTAAACAACGAGTGTCGTGCACGATAATCCATCGTTTCATGTCGTTGAAATTGTGGTTACTGTACTTATTGTTACTGTAATCTGAAGTATTCTCTGGCACAAGAATTTCCTTCGGGATAAATAAAGTCCGTTTGAGTTGAATCCAAGAAGAAGCCCTCTGTCTGATTAGCAGCATTTTTTTCTTTTGTTTTTGCTCGCAGTCGTTTCACTGTAAATATCCCAGGAAGATGGCTTTCTCCCGCATGGACCCCAGCTGCACCATCGGTTTCTACGCTAAAGGCCAGAAGGACTTTGAGTCACTGTGTGCAGCTGTTAATCGGGTATGTGTTCGGGATATTTCAGTGTCTATTCATTCAACATTTGACTTGTTAAAGGGGAGCTCTGATGTTTTTCAACCTATTATTTGTGTCTAAGTGATTAATGAAGCAACAATTTTTTTTAAAATTGGTCCAATATTGAGAGAGAGAGCTGCAGCCAGCAGCTGCTTGGTGTTTTTGCCGCAGCGTTTTGTACTCCTCGAGTTGAAGAAACTTCAACTCAGAGCAGAAAAAGCGCAGGGTTCCTACACAAGTATGAAAAGTATGGAAATGAATTTGATCAATTTCCAGGTATTAAAAAGTATGGAAAATGAAAAATAAAGTATGGAAAAATATTTATGTTTCCAGACTATTACCACTGTTCTAAAATAGAAAATTAGGTATTTCCAAAAAGAATTTAATCAATCCGGATCGTGTTTTATGCCGGGCCAAGCACAGTTTGTGTGAGAGCAAAGGTCTCAGAAAACATACCGCCCCTTTTACCTGATTGACAAATGGTATGTCCAGTCCGCTGCCCCATGACCCTCCTCCAGCCCCCCAGGTATCAAGTTTCACTCCAACACTGCACCTTCAACGAGAAGACGAGTTTCACATGGTTCACAATGGGTAGATGCAAGTTTTTGGATGGATGGCTTGACAATACCGTATATAAATACTGGTTGGCCAAGGATTCCCAATTCACACACAGAGCTAGATGCAAGCTTTGTGTGAAATCGTTTGACATCGCCAACATGGGGGAGAAGGCGATTCTGAGCCACATGAAAGGAAAAAACACCGACGTCTCGTTACTGCTTCGCTTCCAGAGACCCAACCTTTTTGCCTCAGCCCAGACATTGAACTTACCTGAGTTTTTATTTGCATGCCATTATGGTACTTGGCTACAATCACCTATTAAGAATAATTAAATATGATGTGAAATATGACACACTGATATAGAGAGTATGGAAAAGTATGGAATTTTGAAATTCCAAATGTGTAGGAACCCTGATCTCCACTTTTTCCCTATTGTCCAATCGGATGATTTGAGAGGCGGGTCTGGGTACATGAGACCCTAAAAAAGAGTACCACCAGTTGGTCCAGGAGCTTCTCCTCCATGATGGACGTTTACAGGCAGATTTTAGGATGACTCAGGGGCAGTTTGACAACCTGCTGTCTATCATCAGGCCGTATAGCTCTGGGTATCCAGCAACCACTACCACCAGTTTCTCCTCCATTGTTTACCAACTGTAAACTTGTTGTCGTGACCACCACAAAAGGCCCGCCTCTCAAATCATCTGATTGGACAATGAGGAAAAAGAGATGACAAGAGGCACTTTGCCACTCTGAGTTGAGAAGTTCAGAGTGCTTCAGCAAAAACGGCAGGCACCTGGAGTGCAGAAACGCAAGCAAAAAGCTTCATTCTCATTAAAACAATTACAAAAAGCTGCCTCCAGCTGCTGAGACACTTTATGTGTGATCAGGGCCGTGGACTAGAAGCTGATGTCACTTTACAACAATGCTTTATTGAGTTATTGTCCTGTCTCCTGCAGGCTCTCTCCACGTCTACAGGGACGTACCCCATGTTCATATTTGCAGAAGGAAGAAGTCAGGAGGAAGAAACCAGCGCACCCACAAACAACGTCACCTACATCCAGAGGAAGGGTGAGCCGAGGAGAGTCGACACCAGCGACAGCCTGGACGAGTTTGTTCTGTTATGAGTGGTAGATCAGATCTGCCTCGAGGTGCCGACAGTGATCAAACATTAAACTTTATGTTTCACTGTGTGGCCTCTACTGAGCGTCCTCGTTAACCTCAAGGGAATAATGAAGCAGCCAGACATCAGCAATAACACTACTATGATTTTATTACTGTTTTGTGCTCAACTGTATTTTTATTTATTGTTTTAAAAGAAAATTTAATTTTAATCGTTCAGTTGAAGGGCTTTTTAAGAATGAAGAATTTTTAGTTAGTATCTGAGGTCGTGTTCTTTTTCTACTCAATCTGTTTAAAATAAAACAGACAGAATAATAATAGTGAGTGGACAAAGTCAGTCAGTCTCTTAGTGTGTGATGTCATGTGACAGGATGTTCTGCCTTTGAATGGATTAGAAAAATTGGATTCCTGTTGACATGTGACTGAGAACATGACTGAGGAGGAGGAGGAGGTCACGTGTTGTGAATGCACTCTGAACATAGTCTCATGAGCTGGATTCTTTATGCTGTTTTTTATCTGAATAAACTCTTTATCAACAAGACCGAAAATAACTTGTGTTTCTGTGTCATGAGAGCACGCTCAGTGTGGTGAAGTGTCTCTGTTCAGCGTCTCTGCCTTCTCCCAGGAAGAGTCACAGCAACACGTCCAGCCGGATCCTGGTTTGGTGATGTCATCCAGGGGAGGGACGTCCTGAGTAAGTGTTGAGGTGGACACGGGTGGAGGAAGTATTCAGATTTCTACTTAAGTAAATGTACCACGACCACACTGTGAAAATACTCCACTACAAGTCAAGGTTCTGCAGCTGCGGTAAAATGTTCCCTGTCATTCCTGTAATTCTTCTTCTTCTTCTTCTTCTTCTTCCTCCGAGGAAATCATACTTCCCATTGGTGAAAACTCACCACACTTTGCACAAAGGTCCAGTCTCATGCCAGATATCCTCAGCTGTAAACTCAAGCCAATAGTCCTGATGGTGGCGCTACAGCAAGCCTCTAAAGTTCAAAACTTTTAAAATCCATAACAAATCAACCATACGTGCTACAACTTCACAACTTTCATCAAACTGTAGCCCCAATACTGAAGAAACTTTAAACCTATTATAAATTATGAAGTTCATCACTCTGTTTTTTTCAAAAACTGTAAAACTTCTTAAACCTATCTCCTCCCACAATTTTTGCTCAATTGACACCAAACTTGCTACAGAGCATCTTCAGACTGTCAGACAAAAACTATGTTTCTCAGATTTTTGATTTATCAAAAATTGAGCTTACAGTGCATCAAAATGTTTGACTGTAAACGGTACTGTAAACATATACATGCAAATTCTTGCTAAATAAATCTTCAATGTTCATGAAAAAAAGACAAAATTCTAGAGTCATGGTAGGTGATGTGTGGCAAATTTCAGAATTTTATCTCAAAAACTGAATTTTTGACAGCATTTTGAATTTTGCTCTAATGTGAACAATTGGAGTCAATGTAAAAATGGTAATTTTAAACATCAGTTTTTCACTTATGGAGCAAATCAATCATTGTTACAAACAAATTACCAACATCTCCATGCTGTCTAGATGCAATATGTGTATTTTCAGATTTTTGTTCTAATAACTGAATTTTTACAGTGGTTTCAAATCTGCCTTTCCATGCACAGATGGCTGCTTTCCTACACAACAGTGAATGGCTTACTCAATTTGTGAAGCCACTGTTGAGCTGCTACTTGCCAATTAGCTCAGAGCGGTAGATGACCGTCTTAGGTTCCAGAGGTTGCTCAGAATTGCCTAAAAATGCCTGGACCCGACCCATCGCTGCGCAGCAGCTATAATATTACTGCTGCATTTTGCTGCTGTAGATGTTAAAGATGCAAATTTTAAAGGGCAACTTCTGTATTTTTCACCCCAGACCCTTTGCTCCCCTTGTTTTGTGTCTAAGTGAGTCATTGGAACATTAGTTTTTGAAATGGGTCCAGTATTGACCGAGCGCTGCAGCTGACAGTGGCAGAACCTGCAGCAGTGTAATACCTGCAGGCAACTGAGCACTGATAGTTCACATCCACTTACAGGCCAGCTTTAGAGAATACAGGCAGGGGGACAACATTCAAAAGTCAAAAGTGGGCCCCTCATCTACACCAGGGAGGGGGGTGGGATCCATGTATTTTCATCCACATCCACTGAGGAAATCACCCCAGACGTCCCTCTCCCCAGCAACGCTTTCCAGCTCCTCCTGGAGGACCCCAGGGTGTTCCCAGTTTATATTTCTTAATTTCATGTTTGATTTCTGTCATGTTTGTATTATTTTACATATATATATATATATATACATATTCTCATTTTGTTTTGATTCGTGTGATTTTTCTTTTTATACATATTAAATTAGCAATGTTACAGGATGCCTGAGAATGGAGGGCAAAAAAATTACATAATTATCAACAAATTAATACTTTTATGAATACATAAAGGAATAAATAAATATGGAAATGAACAAATAAATGAATACATCCATCCATTTTCATAACCACTTATCCTGTTAGGAGTCACAGGGGGCTGGAGCCTATCCCAGCTGACACTGGGTGAGAGGCAGGGTTCACCCTGGACAGGTCACCAGACTATCACAGGGCTGACACATAGAGACAGACAACCATTCACACTCACATTCACACCTACGGACAATTTAGAGTCACCAGTTAACCTGCATGTCTTTGGACTGTGGGAGGAAGCTGGAGCACCTGGAGGAAACCCACGCTGACACAGGGAGAACGTGCAAACTCTGCACAGAAGGGCTCAAACCAGGAACCGTCTTGCTGTGAGGCGAGAGTGCTAACCACTGCAGCACCGTGCCGCCCTAAATGAATACAGCAAGAATAAAGAAAGTCTGTATTATTTATGCATTTATTTATTTATTCATGTATCTGTTATTAATTTCTTTACTCTTGTATTTTGTCATTTATTTCTCTGTGCATTTCCTCCTTCCTTAATATATCTATACATGATTTCATTTAATTATTTAGTGATACTTGGGTATTTTTTTTGTCCTCCATAACTGAGACCCAAGATTTTCACTGACAATGTTTCCTTCTGTGCTTGTTGTGCATATGATAATAAATAACTTAAAACTGTTACAGACAAAACAAACATTCTGAGTAAGTCACCTTGACTTTTGGGAACATTTATTCTTTTTCTATATTTATTCTGCATTTATTTATTTATTTATGTGTTTATTAATACATTTATTTCTTTTTTTTCTTTCTTCTTGCATTTAATAATAAATGTAGTCATTTATTTCTGTATTTATTTCCTGGTTCCTTTATTTTTTTATACGTGTATTTATTTATTTATTCCAATATTTATTAATTAATTTCTTTATTTATTTATTTACTTATTTCTTTCTTATTGTACTTATTAATATATTTAATTATTTATCTAAATATGTATTTATTTTTTCTTGTATTTTTATTAATAAATTCTGTGATTTATTTCTGTATTTATTTCCTTGTTCTGTTATTTATTTATACAAAATATTCGTGTATTTATGTATTTAATTATTAATTGTTTCTTGAGAGATTTTTTGTCCTCCATACCTGAGACCCAAGGTTTTAATTAAGGTACTGCTTCTGTAATTGTTGTTTATTTAATGATAAATAATTTGAAACTGTTGTTGACAAATTAAACATGTCACATTTATGATAAAACGAAGGTAAGCTCAGATTAATCAATAATAAAAGGAGTTACAGCTCTGGTGTTGAATAATTTCTGTGTTTTTATGAAACAAACAGTCTGATAATGACGAGATACCGAAGCTGTAGCTGCTGTTTCCTCTCTCGGTCCGTGAACACATCGCAGCCTATCCACGTGCTGGAGTGTTTTAATATCAACACTGGAATAAAATGGTATATTAAAGATCATTTTGTCCTGTCTGCTCCACAGCACCCATCCCCCCACTCCGGCTTCATTCCTGCCTGTTAATGCAGCTCGTCACTGGGCATGCGGGCAGTGCGTGAGTCGGTGGATGGGGGCGCTGCGGAGCCGCACAGGCCGGTGCCTGCGATACGATCTGCCGACAGAGGAGAGAGAGGAGGGGGGAAGGAAAAAAACCAACTGGGTAGGTCGGTCTTTGTTTCTGGCTAGGAGGAAAAACCAAGAGACGTTTCACCCGGCGAAGATTCAATCATCAGCGCTCACCACTCGTGTAAGTCCACGATTATCTTGATATCACTTCACGGGAGTTGTGTGTGTGTTTTGTGTCTCTGTTCGGAGCACACACGTGTTTTTATACGGTTTTTTTGTGGAGAAAAAGCTGAGCCCGACATTACAGCGCCGCTGCTGTGGCGCGACTGTGTGCAATGAATGAAAATTGTTTTTGGAAATGTGCTTAGAGCGGAGCACCGTGCCAAGGGTACGGGAGGCGCGTTGGATCAATCAGCCCCGGCGATGAGGGATGCTCTAACCTTTCACATGTCGCCGCTTCGCAACAAACGGCTCGAAAAACAACACATTTTTGTGCCTAATTGGCCCGAGGGAGCATGGCCGGCGAGGCTAACACTGCTAGCCTGTTAGCATGCTAGGCACCGTCAGCAGCTTAACGTTATGTTGTTGTATCAATACAGGCTGGTAGCTAGCTAGCGAGCTAGCTTGCCTGGCTGCTGTTCTTTGTCGCGTTACCGGGAATTTAATCTCGTTGAACAATTGAACCGGCTGTCCAGCAAACACCGGGGAACTCGTCACACTAAACCGGATGAGTTTACAAGTCGTGAACCGGCATATTGTATCGTTAAATGATAAATCCGGCTAGGCCCGGCTAATGTTAGCAAAGCTACGGATGCTAATAATAGCTAATCTAACTGTAATTTCTTTGTAACTGTAAACAACTTTACAAACGCCTGTTTATCACTTTTAAACTTTTCTCTCAGTGACTTTTATTTCTCCTGTATTTCTATATTATGCTGAGTTATATCCTGTTGAATTGACCCACGCCAACATGTATTTTTTGATAGTTTAAATGACCTCCTGTGTGTAAGAAGCTCTCATCATCCAGATACAGTCTCATCCTTTTTGTTGCCTCACTTGTTGCTTATGTGTCAGATGTGTTGTATCAGTGTTGGTTTAATCTTGTTGTGCTCAGCAGCTCACCATCTGGCTCAGTTTAAATGAACAAAAGTTCAGGGTGAGACATAACCAAAGGGACAGATCAGCCCACAACAACATTAAAACTACTTTCCTGTGATTAGTTTTGTTTTGGAGGTTTTGGTTTCAGTTCACACAACAGCAGCAGATGATGTGTTTGGGTTGCACTTAAAGAAAGCACCAAAGAATACATTTGACACAATCAAACACAGCACCATATTACAGTTGAAAAATAACTACTTAACATGCACAATGGTCCAGAGTTGAGCTGGGAATCACCAGAGGATTCACAACATATTATCACAATACAATATTATTGCGATTTTACATATGTTGCGATAAGATATATTGCAATTTAATACCTTTTTTCAATTGTAAATTCTGTCCCCAAATCTTTGAAAAGTTTGTCAACATCTGTTTTAAATAATAAGATAACATTTTCATCCTATTAATCTCACCTCAGCCATTTTTTTTGCAGCAGCAGCAGCAAAATGTGTTTAGTGGACTGAAAAAGCAATTGATTATATTGTTCCAGTAGGCTACTTAAAGTTTAATTTGCATTTCTAATATTAATCATTTACATAATGTAAGAAGTTGACACTTGGCATTGTGTGATGATTCAATATTGTCACACAAAAATATCCCACACCCCTAACAATTAATCATCTATTAAATCAACTCCCAGTTAATCTGATAATCGATTACTCAGTTTAAGTGATTTTTTTTTTAAGGAAGAGGAAGTCTAAATTGTCTAATTCTAGCTTCTTAAATTTAAATATTTTCTGGTGTTTTTTCTCCTCTGGGACAGTAAACTGAATATATTTGGCTCGATGACAAAACAAGACATTTGAGGACAAAGAACAAGAGTTCATCCTGAGCTTTGGAAATCATTGATTGATAGTTTTAATCATTTTGTGATATTTTATAGACCAAATAACTAATCAATTAATTGAGAAAATAATGAAGAGATAAATTGACAATGAAAATAATCATCAGTTGCAGCCTTAACACACTTCACTGTGAGCTACTTTCTGGTTTCACCGCCAACTGCTCTAACTGTTGACTACACAAATAATAAATGATTGTAATTAACAGTGTAACTGTAGATTAAAGGAGACATCAGAGTCAAAAATACTTTATTGATCCCTGAGGGGAAATTGTGATGCGTTACAGTCGCTCTGATGTAAAGCATAAAATTATAAGAAGCAAGAATAAGAGTATGAAACAGAAATCTGTAAATATAAATTAATGAATTCCATAAACCAGAAATAAAAATGTGAGTCTGTAAGTGTGTAAAAATTATGTGCGTTGTGCTGCTTTACACACCCATCCTGAGTGTAACTGTAGTTTAAAGGAGACATAATGGTTGATGGGTTTTAAATATTTCGGAGCATTGAAGTCGTTATGTTGTGGTGAGCGCTGGCTGCATCTCAGCAGGTCACATCTAACCTTGTCTGGATGTTACTTCAGAAAAAATAGACATGGACAAAACTATACCTTTTTTAAAATAAGATAAAACATTGAGTGTTTTTGTTAACTCTGTTTTGCAGGATTTACATTTGTATTCTAACACTTTGTACATTGGTAAAGTAATCAGATTTGATTTGTGTATTCATAGATGCGCAATGGAGCACAGTGGATAAAAAAAACAAATACATAAAGATCTTTTGCTTTATATTTATTTTGAATGGGGCTGCAACTATTTTATTTTCAATACACGTTTTGTCTATAAAATGTCGAATAATGCTAAAAAATGTCGATCAGTGTTTCCCAACGCCCCAAGAGGACGTCCTCAAGTGTCTTATTTTTTCTACAATCTAAATATATTCAATTTAAGTTTAAACAGACAGTAGTAGAAGTGTCAAAGAAAGACACAATCCTCTGAGACGTGAGGTAACATTTTGCCCACTGGCAACTTTAAGTGATAAATATTTTCATTATTAAAAAAGGAACATTTGAAACACTTGTGTATTACTCTGTACAAACAGTTTCCCATACGACAACAGGTCACAACAGGCTATTAAACTGAGCAGCATCTCTTATAATATAAACCTAAAATACCAAAATAAATAAAATAATAAGAAATAAAACTTGTGCATTTGGGCAGTTTCAGATGTATTTAAGCTTTCAAAGCACTCGAACATTTATCATCCCATTGATCTGCACATCTGGGTGATGCTAACAGATGTGTGTTAGCTTGTTGGATGAGTTTCCATTCACATCCTCTACAGCGCTGGAACAGAACCGACACGCCAGCCCTCTCATGATTTTACAAAAGTCTCGTCATTGATGTTGTAGCTGACTGGGAACCCACAGGTTGGTTGTCCAGCTCCAGTGTGTCATGTGCGCTCGCCATAGTGTGACTGACCTGCACGCTTGTCAGCTTGTTGTGTTAACCTCTGCACATGTTGCTAATAGCATAAAACTAAACGTTTCCAGGTGAAACTTGCTCTTGCCAACTGTGGTTCCAATTAACGTGCATCAGTGTACGTACTGTGCAGTCTGCGTACATTGGACTCTGATGGTTTGGTATGAATACACGAACCCTAAGTTTGGATTTCAACGACTGAGACAGTGTTAACAAACAAATAAATATTCTCGGGGTGCTTTTATTCCTGATGTCATCTCTCCTCACAGGGTTACTTTCTGCTGCCACACATTCCCAGCTTCTCCTGAGAGATGTCCACTCCTGACCCCCCGATGGGAGGGACACCTCGGCCCGGACCCTCCCCAGGACCAGGGCCATCTCCAGGAGGCATGATGGGCCCGAGCCCCGGTCCCTCTCCAGGCTCGGCCCACAGCATGATGGGGCCCAGCCCGGGACCTCCTGGATCTGGACATCCCCATCCTCCACAGGGACCCTCAGGATATCCTCAGGACAACATGCACCAGATGCACAAAGTATGAAATGGTTCTTATTTCAAACTGTATCTTACACACTGTTATGGTGTGTATGATAAACTGTATGGTTTGACTAAAATGAACAATGACACCCTGAGAGATTTAACCTTGGTGCATTTGTAATATAAATATTTCAACCTCACATAAAAATGAGTGTCACACATGATTATTCTGTCTTTCATCAGCCCATGGAAGCCATGCATGAGAAGGGAATGCCCGATGACCCCCGCTATGCCCAGATGAAGGGCATGGGCATGAGACCAGGGGGCCACAGTGGGATGGGACCCCCTCCGAGCCCGATGGACCAACATTCCCAAGGTAACACCTCACATGATGTCATGTTTAAAGTAGCCTGTGCTGTCAGTTCTAGACAGATGAGACATGAGGAAATAAATTCCCCTGTTCGTATCTCTGTGGTGTGCTCGCAGGCTGCAGGCAGCATGAAGGTTGCTGGTTTGAATCCTCAGATAACTTGAGTTGGTCAAAGTTAAAGAAAGATTAAAATTAAAGATCTCTTTTTGACCCTGAAAAGCTCCAGACAGGAAGGACAGACAGCTCAGTCAGGCAGATCTACTGCGTGTGTGTGTGGGTGTGGGTGGGTGTGGGTGTGTGTGTGTGTGTGTGTGTGTGTGTGTGTGTGTGTGTGTGTGTGTGTGTGTGTGTGTGTGTGGGTGTGTGGGTGGGTGAACCCATCCAGCCGGTTTCTCTTCTTGTGTTGCTGCTGCTCATTTGGCAGCGTGAGCAGACAGACAGCGGTAGGCAGGGCAACAGGAGGGGCGGGTTTAGGGGCTTCCCCTTTCAGACAGCAACAAAGGCAGCTGCAACTACAAAACCACACAGTCAGTCAGCAGAGGAGGATAGGAAGAGACAGACAGACACACACACACACACACACACACACAGGAACACTAAAATGACACGATAACAGTGTGTATGATACAGAGATGGCTCTATATTTAAGCTAGATAAAGAGTGTTTGGTTCACTTGTCATTTTCTTGTCAGTATTTGGACTCACAGTCTAAACTAAAGAGTGGGGGTACAGTGGTTTATCAGCATTACATCGTTATGGCCTATTATCACCTCGTTGATGTCCATCGGCTTATTAACAAGCCTATTTACATTAATTTTGCGCAGAATAAAAAGCAGGGCTGGAGCATAACAGCGCCCTGTCGTCCCAGGGACAATAGAAAACCTGTTTGAGTTGCCTTCAGGATGAAAGGACGCAGTGAACTCACTATCGAGGTGTCTGGGGACACACTTGTTTTCCTGACAATGCTACACTGTGAAAAACAAATGCGTTTTAAAATCGACAGGAGGAGAGCTAGTTAACGTTAGCTGTTAGACAGTGGCAGCAACTGACAGCTAAATAAGGTCACAGCCAGTTATATTATGATGCGTTCAAGCTCTGTTTAGAAAAATGAGTGCTGGGTGAAGGTAAATTCTAACGATCTCATGATGTGTTCAAATGTAATCTTGTAAAATGTAGCTTTTACAGAGAAACATGATTAAATACAGGTATTTGAAGGAGAGAAATTTGTTGTTTTCACAGCCAAAAGAATATGTATTAAACAGGGAATTGTGATTTATATACACGTATAGCAAAAAAACAATTAAAGTATTTTTTAAATGTTTTTTAATGTGAAAGAAGGTCATATTAATTGTTTATTTATGTATTTGTATGAGTGAATTTGTGCTCATTTAAAAATAGTGTAATGAAACACTGAATGACTTTAAAACACTTCAGTTATTTTTTTATTTAAACTGAAGATTTCTTTGTTTCCAGGGCACAAAAGGGGGAGTCAATAAAACAAAATCAACAACAAGAAAACACATCTGTTGTCGTATCGGCCAGATTTAAAACATCTTTATCGGCTCAGAGTTTTGCAGTACGCCCAACTAAGGAGAATAAAAACTGCATTTTACTTAAATTGAACTAAGTATTTTATAGAGGTGTAACGATCCATTGATCTGGATCGATGTATCAATTCAAAGATCAACGATCCAGTATCATAGATGCAAAGCGAACACACTGATCCCTATCGTCATCTTTGGGGTACGCTTTTATTTTGAATGTCTATGTTAGCGTCTAACAGTTAAGAGAGACACATGATGATCCATGTTTTATGGTTGTTAGAAGTTTGCTTTCAGAGTTTTCAGCCAGACAGACCTGAAGTTTTATGAAAAAGATCAAATGAAAAGATTTCTGTCTCTGAAGTTTAATTTATCCCATGTGCAGTTTTATGTGTGTTAGTGGAGTCAGATTAAAATAAACCCATATAAGACGTTTTTAAATCATAATGCTTGAATATTTTTTGGCCTACCCATCATGCATCTGTTCTGTTCCCCAGGTTACCCCTCTCCACTGGGAGGCTCGGAGCACGCACCCAGCCCTGTCCCAGCCAACGGCCCTCCCTCTGGCCCCATGATGCCTGGAGGTCCCTCTGGCCCTGGGGCGGGCCCCATGGAGGGCAGCGGGGACCCCAATCAGGGAATGGGTCAGCCTAACCGCGGGGGACCCCAGGGTCCAGGTGGACCCGGTGGCGCAGGAGGTGGACCAGGTGGTGCAGGTGGACCTGCTCCTTTCAACCAGAACCAGCTGCACCAACTCAGGGCTCAGATTATGGCCTATAAGATGCTGGCACGCAGTCAGCCGCTACCGGAGCACCTGCAGATGGCTGTGCAGGGGAAGAGGCCCATGCCGGGGATGCAGCAGCAGCCAATGCCCAACATGCCACCATCTGCAGGGCCCGGAGGTGGACCAGGAGCTGGTCCGGGACCTGCTCAGGCCAACTACAACAGACCACATGGTGAGTTAAGTGAAGCTGTCAGGAAGCCTCGTCAGCGTATTTTTGCGATCGGCCTCCTAACAAATGAAACATCTTTAAGTTTTAATCAAAGACAGCAGAATATTTGAAGCTCAGCAGAGACACCTGCTGGCTGTCCTGATATTTGCTAATTACCTGAAAACATCACATTGTTTTGCTTGTTTCAGGTATGGTAGGTCCAAACATGGCGCCTCCTGGACCTGCAGGAGTTCCCCCTGGTATGCAAGGCCAGCCTACCAATGGACCCCCCAAATCATGGCCTGAAGGTAGACTCAGTCTGGAGTCTCACCTCAGTCAGCACTTTGTATGTTTACATGCACATGCAGTCAAACTGACCTCCTCTGATTCCTCCTTCTTCTAGGACCAATGGTGAACGCCGCCACCCCCTCTAATCCTCCTCAGAAACTGATTCCGCCTCAGCCCACCGGCAGACCGTCTCCCGCTCCTCCTTCTGTTCCCCCCGCTGCCTCCCCAGTTATGCCTCCTCAGACACAGTCCCCAGGACAGCCCGCCCAGCCCCCTCCCATGATGCTTCACCAGAAACAGAACCGCATAACCCCCATCCAGAAGCCCCGTGGGCTGGACCCAGTAGAGATCCTCCAGGAGAGAGAGTACAGGTGAGACAGTGTAGAGCGGTGGAAGCTCACTGTTCTGTTACCTCATCTGCATGTTTATAACAACTGCACCTCAGCTATGTTGGTATTTTATGTGTTAACTTAAGTTTTATATTCATTTCAACTTGATTTCAGTAGGTTACATAGCCTGGAAGAATTCCCCATACCGCAGCACATCAACCCTCCCTAGATACAGTTCACACAGCTCAGCAGAAAAACACATACAATACAACTCTAAAATAAAAACCATTAAAATACAAATTAAAAACACATAAAACCCAGTTAGTGGTACCGTGATCATTCAGACTGTCTGTGCCTCTTTAAAATCAGCTTTTACTTGACTTTAAAAGTATTTCAGTTCTGTGAGTAAGTAGTTCAAACAAATACACAAACAACAAATACGTCTGTGGTTTTGTCTCACTGCGATGACATTTATAGGTGCGTAGTATTTCTGCAAGTTGGATGTAACGAAGGAAGATGAAGCAAAGAGCATTGTCACAGTGTTGTCTCTTTCTTTCAGTTTGCTGTTGCAATATCTCTTCTCAGGAAGCCGAAACAAAAGCCTAGCTTCACTTGTAATGTTATCAAACAAAGAGAAATTGTTTCCCCTTGTCCTAAATTTATACTAGAGTACTTCCTTGTTTTATGAAAGAAGCAAGCTGTGTGTGTTTGACCAATCAGCAACAGTCATCTGTGCAAACTCCACCCCAAAAGTTCAAAAATAATGTCTCTGGAACTTAATTTAGAGACCTGGGGCCTCATGTACAAAGACTTGCGTGGATTTCCTACTGAAACATGGCGTATGCTTAAATCCAGAAAACGTCGTAGGCATAAAAATATCCAGATGTATGAATCTGTGCGTACACATGAATCCAAGCACATTTCCTTTGTACATCCCAATCAACGCGGAATTGAGCGCACATGTTGGAGTACCCGGCCCCTCCCTGTCCACACCCCTATTTAAATATGCAAATCATATTTAAATGAATCCTGCACCTAAGATTCCCCTCTCTGCACGATCAGAAAACTAAAACAAAAGAATGAGTAAGGCGGGAAAAAAGAAAAACTTCAGAGTGCAAACTAGAGACGCTCACTGAAGTGGAGGCGCACAAAAATGTACTTTTTGGCACGCTGTCCTCCGGCATCAATACAAAACGCAAGGTGAGTGAGTGGGAGAGTGTGTGTGAGGCTGTCAATGCTGTGGGGACAGAAAAGCGTACCCACGCAGAATTAAAAAAGAAGTGGTACGACATTAAGGTGGACGAGAAGCGGAGGAGGGCTACCCACCGCCAAAGTGTGGCTAAAACAGGCGGGGGGACAGGAGAGGAGGAGCTCACCCCGTTTGAACAGAGTGTCGCCTGGGGTCAGTTGAAAGCAGACGAATAATTATGTGAACTGGATTTACAGTTTCCATGTGTTAATTTTATACACCACTTACACGGATCACACATTATTGTTGTAAATTAATGCAGAAGTGCACCGGGGAAAAGGTGAGGCTGATTAGGAAATGTCACACCTTACGCACAGGTTTATTGACATGAGTACTTTACACACAGAGACAATCAGGGGCTTGTTAGAAAGCTCTGAAGCTGTAGTTTAACCAGCAAAAAACAGCAAGTCACTAACTTTAACCACTGACTAGTACTGATGCTGTGAAGACTAATTAATATTAATATTAGGACAATTAAACAAATAAACTACCCACCAAGAAGCCACCCATCGCGCACAGTGCCAGCTTGTAGTCTGTTCCCAACCATGCTGTTACTCAGAATGTATGAATCGTGCGTTAAACCAGGCCACCTCGCCACAATGTTGGTTAATTGCATTTGCGCATCACATATGATCTGTACACTGATCGAATGAAAATGCTTCCTGTTGACATAAACAAATTCATCCTGTGATTGTGCTTTTATACTGTAGTCATGTGTGTGCAGTCGATAGCTCCGATAACATTAGGAAAACCGGCTGTCGTTGTAAATTGCACTTTAATGTTGGCCTGTTCAGCTATGGGAATTTGATATACCTGGCTGACATGCGGATAATTCCGTCCCACACAGCTGGCATGGCTCGGCTCAGGGTCGACTGGCACAGTCCCGATCGGTCGGCCAGCTCCCTCTGGAATGCCCCTGGAGCTAAGGAACCCCAGCTTGGTCAGAACCTGTATGGATACAGGCAGCGCATGGCTCCTCGCTGTGTCGCGCTGCCGGCTGCAGCTCTGCGCACAGTTCCAGGAGGATTGGCCTCAGGAACCTAAAGCAGCTGATGAGCCAGTGCCATCTGTCTCTGAACACACGCTCTCTTCATATTGCGCCATTTACAAATCTTCTACTACTGCTAAAGCAGCCGTTGTTGTTAACGGTATTTTCGGCACCACTTTGCGCATGCTTTTATATCCACTCAACTAATTGCAGACACGTGGCTGTGTTAATTGTTCATCAGTGTTAATTGTTGATGTTTCTCTGATGTGCACATCACTCTGAGGACTAATTGTTTTCACATTTATTTATTATAACAGTTTCCCAGCATCACCTCTAAGTGTCGCCAAAGGATCAACATTGGTAGAAACGTGCGTACGCCAGCCATGAAGTTGGCGTGAGGAACCGCACATTTCCACGGCCATTTCACTCTTGATACATCTGAACTTTGCCATGGAAAAAGACGTACGCCACATTTTTGTGCGTACGCACCCTTTGTACATGAGGCCCCTGGTCCCTGTGGTCGAGACGCAATGAGTTCCTCAAAAGGTTCCTAGTTCCTGGGGAAAGTTCCTGCAGTCAAAAGGGGCTAAAGACTTAAAGTACTGCAACTAAATGCACGCTCACACACCCATAAAGTAGATAAACTGAAGAGAAGTGGACCTAAGACAGAACCCAGTGGAATTCCGGTTTTACTCTCTAAGAAAAATCCGTCTCATTGTTACTAATCGAAAACTGATAACACTAGGGCTGTCAGCAAATATTCTAAATTCGAATTTAAATTTGAATTTGAAAAAAAAAATGGACCTTCGAATGTGAAAATTGATATTCGATTGTGGAGAAAAAAAAAACACCACTGCAGCTGTCCTCTTTGCAAGTGGGAGGTGGGAGCGGCCACGGAGCTGCGCGGCACTGCGCAGCCGGTGTGGATGACACAATCGGTTAACATGGGCGCCGAAAGGAAACTGGCTTCCCTTCTCAGCGCTTCGAGGCTATTCGCAGCGCTTCCGCGGGCGGTGTGGCCTGATGGGTCAGAGAGGGGGGGCGAGCGAGAGGTCCGCGGTCGTTTATAACGTGATGTTATAGATAATTGTTTTATGTGTTTTAATGTGTAGGTATGTAAATGTTTTCAAAGACGTTTATGTTGAAATAAAAATACCTACAAGTAGTTATGTTTCCTTGTATTAATACATACAGAAGTATATTTCCTTGTATTAGTTTGCCCTCTTGTGGACATAATGTGAAAAAAAAAATTCGAATGGTTCGAACCTATTAGTTATTTTTAGAACGAATATTCGAACGTCATTTTTTAACAAATTTTGACAGCCCTAGATAACACACAGTTTTTAGTTACAAACAAGATTAGAGTCACTTTTACCACAGTGACATATTTTACCTTGTAATTGTGTTGATGAGAAAAAGTAGTGGTTTGAATTTGTGGCCGTTATTAATACAATTGTTTTTTAAATGTGTATTCTTCAGACTACAGGCTCGTATTGCTCACCGTATCCAGGAGCTGGAGAACCTGCCGGGCTCTCTGGCCGGTGACCTGCGCACCAAAGCCACCATCGAACTCAAGGCCCTGCGGCTGCTCAACTTCCAGAGACAGGTAGCTGCAAGAAATGTTTGATGAACACACAACTGAAGCTCATATTGATCCTCAGACTCCAGCGTCACTGGTCTGTTTGTTGATACAGGATTTAATATGTCCACTTTCTGTGCCTGCAGCTGCGTCAGGAGGTGGTGGTTTGCATGCGACGTGACACTGCTTTGGAAACTGCCCTCAACGCAAAGGCCTACAAGCGCAGCAAACGTCAGTCTCTACGTGAAGCCCGCATCACTGAGAAGCTGGAGAAA
The DNA here is from genome assembly GCF_041903045.1 of Epinephelus lanceolatus. Taxonomy (NCBI): domain Eukaryota; kingdom Metazoa; phylum Chordata; class Actinopteri; order Perciformes; family Serranidae; genus Epinephelus; species Epinephelus lanceolatus. Next base: position 38,551,021 of record NC_135751.1, read on the forward strand.
CAGCAGAAGATCGAACAGGAGCGGAAACGACGCCAGAAACACCAGGTACAGCGTGAGAAACGATGTGTATGGGTGTGGCGGTTTATAGCTGGGTACTGGGAATCAGAACACGTCATGTATGGTGCTGTTTTTAATTTTGTTGTCCTTCCTTGGTTCAAGTGAGAATATTTCTTCACATTATTTGTAGAATCTGCTAACAGTGGTCTTTGTGTGTTCTTCTGTCAACAGGAATACCTCAACAGCATCCTGCAGCACGCCAAGGATTTCAAGGAGTACCACCGCTCCATCACAGCAAAGATCCAGAAGGCCACCAAAGCTGTCGCCACCTATCACGCCAACACTGAGCGCGAGCAGAAGAAGGAGAATGAGCGAATTGAGAAGGAGAGAATGCGGAGGCTGATGGTGAGACTCCAATCTGTTAATGAGACACAGAAATACAAAATGAGTTTGTTTTTGCTTTTACGTGGATGGGGAAATTTATTCAAATTCTGCACAACGGTCAACTGATTACATTTTTGTACATTTTCCTGGGGAGGTGCATGTCAGGCTAATGCGTAGGGTACACATCTACACAGAGCTTTAACCGTAGATATAAACCTGGCTTTAGTCATGGGAAAAGAAGTAACTGACGAACATGTAGCCATAGCGTTTGGCAACAAAATTAACCATTTAATAATAATAAAAATTGTATTTTTATTAGTCCAACACAAGCATCCAACATCTCTGTGAATCTTTTCCCAGGCTGAAGATGAGGAAGGCTACCGTAAACTCATCGACCAAAAGAAAGACAAGCGTCTGGCGTACCTGCTACAGCAGACAGACGAGTACGTGGCCAACCTCACGGAGCTGGTGCGCGCCCACAAAGCTGTACAAGCTCTCAAAGAGAAGAAAAAGAAGAAGAAAAAGAAGGTAAATGTTTATAACAGGCATTTATGAAACATCTCTTTGTGAGTTTAAACTGCATTTTTACATGTACTTGCGTTCTTTATTTCCAGAAGCCAGAGGCTGTGGAGGGTGGCGCTCCTGCTCTGGGACCTGATGGAGAGGTGAGGTTAAAGGAGGAACACGTTTCCTTTAATAGGTTGTCAATAATATTTTTAACGTGCAGCTTGTTAATATACCTAACAATTCTTCTCTTGCCTTTCAGCCTTTAGATGAGACCAGTCAGATGAGTGACCTCCCGGTGAAGGTCATCCATGTTGACAGTGGAAAGATCCTGACTGGGATGGATGCACCGAAGGCGGGCCAGCTGGATACCTGGCTTGAAATGAACCCGGGGTCAGTGTCAGGTCTATCTAATGATAACTGTCTGCTGAATTCAGTGGTTTAAATTCTAACTGTAATGATTGAGGACAGTTTTCTGGAACAAAGGGAAACCGTTATATCACTGAGTGTTACGTCAACTAACGTCGAAGCCATGTTTTATCAGGTTAACAGTTGTCCTGTAGCAGAACAGCAGAGACAAACCCACCGTATCTCTGCAAATGTTTTTAACCTTGTCAAAAACGTTTTGTTCTTTTATAGATACGAAGTAGCACCGCGCTCAGACAGTGAAGACAGCAGTTCAGAAGAGGAGGATGAAGACGAGGTACGTAACACAGTGATCTCTTCCTTGAAGCAAAATGGCCGCTTCGTGTAATATCCGTCAAACAGTTTTCTGATCTCCCTGTTTTTGACGTCAGGAGGAGGATGAGGAGCAACCGCATTCATCTGCAACTGCAGCAGAAGAGAAGAAGAAGATTCCTGACCCTGACAGTGAAGACGTGTCTGAAGTGGACGTCCAACACATCATCGAGTAAGACGCAACCACTCAGATTTTGGTGTTTTTAGATCCTACTTTAAAGGGAACGTATTACACTCATTTTCAGGTTCATATTTGTATCTGGGGCTCCTACTAAAACATTACTCTGATTTCCTTTTACTGTCTGTGCTGGAACACATGTATTTACCCTCTGTTTTAGCGCTTGTCTCTATCAGCCCTCTATTAGCATTTGCGGGTCTCCCATATCTTAGGGTCTGCATCATCATAGCAGCCATAAAATGAGTGTGATGGAGTATGACAGCACTCTCTACTGGGAAACATTATAACAAAAATCTTGACAACCTGACAGCAGGAGTATGATCAGAAATCGGGGACAAACTAACATTGGCAGCCAAGATTACACGATTCCCTGATGTTAGTATGTAGCTACATGTAGCAGTGTACTTGCAGCCAAGGAATAACTGTGTATAACGGCACTTTCTCCCGATACAAATCACCAATAAAGCTTCTAAACACAACCAGACTGTTGCCGATTTCTGATCATATTCCTGCTGAAACATGATCAGAAATCGGGAACAAACTGACAACATCCGCAACCAGGTTTACACGAATTCCTGATGTTAGCATGTAGCAACATGTAGCAGTGTACTTGCAGGTGGAACATAAATGTTATAGAGTACAACCGTACTTTCTACTGTGAAAAAGCCGGAGAATGAGTGTAGAATAGTATAATCATACTTTCGTAAAACTTCTTACCTCAACTGGACATGTTCCCGCAGAAATATGATCCAAAATCTGGGAGAAATTATCAAAACCAGCAACCAGGATTAGATAACTCCCTGACGTTAGCATGTAGCTACATGTAGCAGCGTACTTGCAGCTGGAGAATGTTTGTAATGGAGTATAACAGTATTTTCTACTGTGAAAAATGATCAGTAAAAGCATCTAACCCAAAATCTTCACAACCAGACATGTTCCAGCAGGAATATAATCCAAAATAATGGAGGAATTAACAACATTGGTAACCCAGATTACATGATTCACTGACGTTAGTATGTAGCTACCTGTAGTAGTGTACTTGCAGCTGGGGAATGACTGTGTATAACCGCAATTTTTCCCATTACAAATCACCAGTTAAAGCTTCTGAACACAACCGGACATGTTCCAGCAGGAATATGATCATAAATCAGGAACAAATTAACAACACTGGCAACCAAGCTTACATTATTTCCATATGTTAGCATGAAGCAACATGTAGCTGGAGAATGGCTGTAATGGAGTGTAACCGTATTTTCGTAAAACTTCTAACATCAACCGCACATGTTCCAGCAGAAATACGATCCAAAATCTGGGAGAAATGAAAAGATTACATGATTCCCTGACATTAGCTTGTAGCTACATGTAGCGGTGTACTTGCAGCCGAGGAATGACTGTAATGGAGTGTAACAGTATTTTCTACTGTGAAAAATAATCAATAAAAGCGTCTAACCCAAAGTTGTCACAACCAGACATGTTTGAGCAGGAATATATTCCAAAATCATGAAGAAAATAGTAACCAAGTAGGTCATTCCCCAATGTTAGCATGAGGCTACCTGTAGCAGACTACTTGCAGCCAGAGAATGACTGAAAAATCACCAATGAAACTTCTTACCTCAACTAGACATGTTCCAGCAGGAATATGATCCAAAATCTGGGAGAAATTCGCAACATCAGCAGCCAGGATTACATGATCCCCTGACGTTAGCATGTTGCTACATGTAGCAGCGTACTTGCAGCCATAGAATGACTGTAATGGAGTATAACGTAATTTCTACCATGAAAAATTATCAATAAAAGCTTCTAACTGAAAATCTTAACAACCGGACATGTTCCAGCAACAACTTAGCATGTAGCTACATGTAGCAGCGTACTTGCAGCAGAGGAATGACTGCAGTGGAGAATAGCGGCCCTTTCTCCTATCGAAAATCACAAAGAAAAGCTTCTTAACACAACCAGACATGTTTCAGCAGGAATATGATCCGAAATGTGGGAGAAATTAACAACATCGGCAACCAAGATTACATTAAATCTGTCATGAGCTGACGAGCGAAGAGCTGAAGAGCGTAATAGGTCCCTTTTAAACACCGTCTTTGAATCTATAATAACTTAAGTTTCACAAAGATACCTGTAAGACATGAATGTGTTAACGTATGTTTTCCTTTCATATTTTGTTTTTATTTGCAGTTTTTCATCCTCTCAAAAAATATCTCACTGTATTTTGTCCCACCAGACACGCCAAGCAGGATGTCGATGATGAGTACGGTAACGCAGCTTTCAACCGAGGCCTGCAGTCCTACTACGCTGTGGCTCACGCCGTCACTGAAAAGGTGGACAAACAGTCCACACTGCTGGTCAACGGGCAGCTCAAGCAATATCAGGTACATGACCGAAACATGCTGTAAACAGTAGAGGGATGTTACTCATGAGGGAGTCTGAAACTGAAGCTAACTGTGACCCGTTCCTGCTCAGATCAAAGGTTTGGAGTGGCTGGTGTCGCTTTACAACAACAACTTGAATGGCATCCTGGCTGATGAGATGGGTTTAGGGAAGACAATCCAGACCATCGCCCTCATCACTTACCTCATGGAGTACAAGCGCCTCAATGGGCCCTTCCTCATCATCGTACCTCTCTCGTAAGCCGAACACAACTTTAAGAACAAGAAGTGCATTTACAGACAGCTGTCAGAGTTTTTATGTTCATGTGTTGAGCAGAGTAGAAACTTTTCTGTTGTGTCTTTTATTTCCAGAACTCTATCAAACTGGGTCTATGAGTTTGATAAGTGGGCCCCATCTGTCGTCAAAGTCTCCTACAAGGTCAGTGGCGCTTTCAGTCTCTTGATAGGGCTGTAATAGTTCACAGACGTCACAGTTCGGTTCATACTCAGATTTTGGAGTTGCAGTTTCGTGCCAGTATAAAAATATGGAGCATTTCAAACACTTGTGTATTACTATTACTTCTGTGCACTGGACTGTGCAAAACATGAACTGTTACAGCCTTACTGTTTGTCATGACTAAGAGTTTAAAAGCACAGTATTAAATGTTTTATGATTTGGCTGATTTAAGCGGTTTTGTCATTAAACATGATGATAAATCAGCTTTGTTAATTTTCAGGGGTCTCCAGCTGCTCGTCGTGCTTTCGTTCCCATTCTGCGCAGCGGCAAATTCAACGTGCTGCTAACAACATACGAGTACATTATCAAAGATAAGCAGGTGTTAGCGAAGGTAAGGAAGCATCCTCACGTCAAGACAAAATGTATTCATTCATTCATCAGTTTCTCAGTCTTTGTTTCTCTCTCTGACGTCTGTGTTTCCTTCCAAAGCTTCGTTGGAAGTACATGATTGTAGACGAGGGCCATCGCATGAAGAACCACCACTGTAAACTGACCCAGGTCTTGAACACTCACTACTTGGCGCCACGCCGTCTGCTGCTCACAGGCACACCGCTGCAGAACAAGCTACCTGAGCTCTGGGCGCTGCTCAACTTCCTCCTGCCCACCATTTTCAAGAGCTGCAGCACGTTCGAGCAGTGGTTCAATGCCCCCTTTGCCATGACCGGAGAGAAGGTGAGTTGCAGTCCAGTTGGGTGGTTGTGGAGTCCTAAGGGACTTCAATAGAACAATGAGCTGCAGTAAAATGTATTTGAATGTGTCCTCCTCATCCTCCTGTCTCTTTTAACCTCAAGGTCGACCTGAACGAAGAGGAGACCATCTTGATCATTCGACGTTTACACAAGGTGCTCAGGCCGTTCCTGCTGCGCCGACTCAAGAAGGAAGTCGAGGCTCAGCTGCCCGAGAAGGTCAGCTTTGGTTCTCTCATGGAGATGAAATTACATTCTTGCATTAATATTTATGTCCTAGTAGTTTTCATAATTCAGTGTCTTATGTTTTCTTCTCTTCTTGTTTTTGGTGTATAGGTGGAGTACGTGATAAAGTGCGACATGTCAGCTCTACAGAGGGTTTTGTACAGACACATGCAGGCCAAGGGTGTCTTGCTCACAGATGGGTCAGAAAAAGACAAGAAGGTAAGAAGAAGATGATGTCTTTTGAATTTAATCTGCGAAACCTTGCATTTAAAGATATTTAAAGTAACACTCAACACACAGTCATAATTAAATTGGAAACTAAAAGGTGTTCTGTGTTTCTTCCTCTTCTGAATGTTGTAGGGTAAAGGTGGCACGAAGACCCTCATGAACACTATCATGCAACTGAGAAAGATTTGCAACCACCCCTACATGTTCCAGCACATCGAGGTAACAAACAGAAGATACACCTTGAATATTTTTCTCCAAACTGCACGAGAAGAATAAACACATTAACAGAATGAATGTGACCGATTTGTGTTTGTTTTACAGGAGTCTTTCTCTGAGCATCTTGGGTACTCTGGTGGGATCGTTAGTGGGTACGTAAAACTTGAAATTGCTAGTGTTTGTACTACATGTGCGTCTCTTGTTTTGGAGTGTGTATGTGTTGCTTACTGGCTCATTCCTCCTCCTTCTCCTCCTCCTTTCCAGCCCCGACCTGTACCGCTCCTCTGGGAAGTTTGAGCTGCTGGACCGCATCCTGCCCAAGCTGAGGGCCACCAACCACAAAGTGCTGCTCTTCTGTCAAATGACGTCCCTCATGACCATCATGGAGGACTACTTTGCCTACCGTAACTTCAAGTACCTGCGTCTGGACGGTGAGACACCTCTGACTGAGTGTTTGTGGGCCTCGTTGTCGTCTAATCACAGGGAACAGTTGAGTTTCACTTCCATAACGCTCTAATCTCTCTCCTCCCACAGGAACCACCAAGGCAGAGGACCGTGGCATGCTGCTGAAGACGTTCAATGACCCGGCCTCGGAGTACTTTGTGTTCCTGCTCAGCACCAGGGCAGGAGGCCTGGGCCTCAACCTGCAGTCTGCTGACACCGTCATCATCTTCGACAGCGACTGGAACCCACATCAGGTATTTAAATATGTGCTGGCATCAACATGGGTCTCAGTTATGAAGTGAATATACTGAGTCAGATGAAATCAGATTTTCTCTTGTAAGATCATAGCCCTTTTTACACACAGATCCCACAATATTGCAGCAACAAAATCCCTTCATTACGTCACCTACAGGTTGTGTAAAACAAGCCTATGTCTCGTTGCAGAAAAGTTAATAATTGGAAAATTTAAAACCCAGCGCCCTATGCTTCTTTTGCCTGTAACACTTCTTGTATGTCTCGGCTGGATGTTCCATATGTCTGAAACCACTGGATAGTAAAATGCAACAGATGTGTGTCGTGTTTGCGTTCTAAGCCGGGCCATCTCTTGAGTTTTGATGAGTAAGCAGTCGTCAGAGGTGAGAACAAGTCATTGTTTTGCAAGTCACAAGTAATTCTCAGGTCTTTGTACTCAAGTTCCAAGTCCTAAACTTTGAGTTTCGAGTCCTAAACAAGTCATAATACACTCTCAACCAAATGTAGTGCCATCTTAACAACAGGGTAATAACATTAGCTAAGCATGAGCTGTGTTGATCTCAGCCTAGACTCTCAGTTCTTTGTGCAACTGCAGATGTCGAAAGTTTGAAGTTGTTGCGACTCCGTCTGTAATTTTTGACCCACACATTTTGCATACTGCAGTAAGTTATTTGTTGACCACATGTAGTGAACTCATCTTTGGTATCATTTTCTCCAACTGGCGCTCAGTATTAATATTGAGGAAAAGTAACAAAGAAATTCATTATTGGTGTTTTCCTGTTTTTCCAGTCACCTCACAGACTCCACCTAAAACAATCAATATATTTTTCCTCCCACAGGACCTGCAGGCTCAGGACAGAGCCCACCGTATCGGTCAGCAGAACGAGGTGCGCGTGCTCCGCCTCTGCACCGTCAACAGCGTGGAGGAGAAGATCCTGGCGGCCGCCAAGTACAAACTGAACGTGGACCAGAAGGTCATCCAGGCCGGCATGTTCGACCAGAAGTCGTCAGGCTGCGAGCGTCGGGCCTTCTTACAGGCCATCCTGGAGCACGAGGAGCAGGATGAGGTCGGGGCTCGAGGAGGCTGCCGCACTAGGGGGGCGTGGGTGGGTGTGATCTGAACCCGTCACCATATCGCCCACCCACCCACATCCGCCTGTGTGCAGCCCCACCTCTGCATTCTCTCCTTTTATTTCTCCTCCTCTTCTTATTTCCCTCTTTTCTCAGGATTTCATCAGTCCAGACTTTTCTCCTTTATGTCTCTCTGCTTCTACACAAACCTTTGATGGTTAATATGATACTTTATCCTTCACACTAATAGAAAACCTTTACCCTTTTTATTCCTCTTTTCTCTCTGCTGCTTTTGTCCTGCTTCTGTGCTTCCTTGCTTTTTAATTCAAACATTGAGATGTTCTTCTAGTGAGAACAGTGAAATTAGTCATGTAGTACAGATTGAAAGGTGATATTTGCTCTGCCTCTGTAAGGTTAATAATAGCAGGGGTGTCATGATTCTCCAAATCCACTGCTCCATTCAACTTTTGATAAAAAGGTTTCCTCCAAAAATTTAACGCCATGCTGTTGTTAAACTTTTGAGTCTTGATTCATAAAGATCAACATGTCGTTGGGTTTATGCCCTGACAAACTGCCATTTATTTCTTCTTCTTTTTATTGCTCATTACCTTCTTCCCATGTTTTTAAAAGAAATCAAACTAGAATTGGCTTCAATGCTCAGGTTTCAAAGGGTTAAACTTACCCAGTGCGGCTAATACAGGTATCAGAAACAGGAATTAAGGTGAAAGCTTGTAATAAGTGTTGAAATTTCATTTAGACTTCATTTTTGTCAACAACTACAAAAAACTCATTTCTCTAGCAAAGTTTTTTTTTACAGGTTTAAAGGATGATTTATCAGAACACACTCACTGATCATTTAAAAAAAAAAACTTGAAATCTCAAACTTTGAGACCTTTAATAAATAAAGTAGTCCATACCCATTGAGTGTACAGTTGCCCACGTACAGTTTCACATGGTGTGTGTTTGGGATACAGGTCATAGGAAATTGCAGATTAAATAGTCAACTGAACCCATTAAGAAGAGCAATGTATTATTTTTGAAAAACGTGGGACAGACAGAATGACTGACTGACAGAATGACACACTGACAGTTTCGGTGATTATGTACAGCATACCATACCATGACTTAGTCATACCAAAAATTAGAAAACTACACCAACATTGGTCCACAGGGGGAGCCACAGCGATCGGTCGCATTTTAGCCATTTTGAATCATTTTTCTGTTGTTATAGCGCCACCCAGTTGCCAATTAGAGTTAAATTTCTCCAGTCACCTTGAGGCGTCCTGTTCTACATATCTACCAAGTTTAGTAAAAATCCATATGGCGGTTAGGCCTAGATAAGAAATGAGCTCTCTAGCGCCCCCATTTTGTTTGATGGGGTCAGTAATGGAGGGGTCCCCTCAGATTATGTGTGGTCATATGCCTACAAAGTTGCGTGGTGATGGGTGAAACCCTTGAGATGTTATACACCTTTATGTGATGAGCCACGCCCTCCGCAATATTCATTGCCTTATAGAAGCTCAGTTTTAGTAAGTTTTCCAACTTTTGCCAAGAGGGAACTTTAGATATTGGTCCCTAGATTATGTTCACCCAGTTTCATGCAGATCGCTCAAACTTCCTAGGAAGAGATCCATTTGAAGTGTTTTTCAAAAAATTCAAAATGGCGGAAAATCTATATAAGCGGAAGTTATGGGTTCTTGAGGCAAATGTGTTCCTCATGAGGAGAGGCATCTCTGTGCAAAGTTTCATGTCTCTACGACATACGGGGCATGAGATATGCTCATTCAAAGTTTGACATTTCAATCGGTTGCTATAGCGCCCCCCTTTGGCCAACTGATGTAATATTGCTTCATTGGCATCCTCCCATGACCCTCTACCACTGTGCCAAATTTCACATGGATTGACCAAGTCAGTGAGGAGAAAAACGTGGAACAGACACACAGACAGAGTTTTCATCATTATATAGTAAGATGAGACAACTGGAGGTTTAAACTTATTGACTGCTGAACTACAGCTCATGACTCTGACCAACGGCTCCGATGTGAGTGTTTTGCAGGCTAGCGAAACATCCTGATGCAGACTATTTACTGCTATTCACCAGTAAATAGTGAGAGGTCGTAGCGTTATTGGAATAGGAAATACTCTGGTCTCGTCAACAAAAACTAAACACATTTTGTCATGTTTTTATCATCAAAAATCTATTTTTAGCTCATCATAGTCTCTGTGACTTAATAACACCCACAAGTTAACATAATCCTTAAATTTTAAATTCATATTTCCTGTCAATATATAATTTGCTAAGTATGTTACCCACACTGTATCTGCTACTTTATATATATATATATATATATATATATATATATATATATATATATATATATATATATATATATATATATATATATAAAAGGGGGCTTCCACCGTGGGGTATTGATCATCTTGTAGGCATTTATTTTGCCCGAATCAGCTGGCGGTTGTTTAACTTTATCCCTTACTCGGGCTGCTGTGTCTGTACATGTTAACCTACCCATGTTACAAAAAGGTTACGTTTCATGGCGCTGTGCTGGGTCCGAAAACGGAAGAATAAAATTAATATACAGGGAGAATCGTCAATCCTGCTTTTGATTTTGATGATTAAAATTGAAGCTCTTTAAATCAATTAACAATGAAAATCGTGACACCCCGTATTAAACAAAAGTATGCACTGAGTTACTTTCCTTATTTTGTGTGAGTGAGAATCATTAGGTCAGGGACGTGGCTCTGAGGTGCCACAGAAATCTGCCGTTGGTCTCTCGTCACTTACTCATCTCATTTGTCTGCAGGAGGAGGATGAAGTGCCCGACGATGAGACCGTCAATCAGATGATCGCCAGAAGTGAGGAGGAGTTTGAACAGTTCATGGTCAGTCCCAGTTTATTTATTTATTTTAAGGTTTAGTGATCAGGGACAATGCACATTAATAAAACTTTTTTTTTTTTCTTTTTAAATGTAAACATGCCAGAATTAGCCAAAAGGCTAGTTCCTTTAGAAACTTTTTAATTTCATTATCTGTCTCCACTAATCCCCTGGCTGCTTTTTTTTTTTTTTTTTAAATTCCAGCGTATGGATCTAGACAGACGCCGCGAGGAGGCCCGCAACCCTAAGAGGAAACCCCGTCTGATGGAGGAGGACGATATGCCCAGCTGGATTCTGAAAGACGACGCTGAGGTTGAGAGGCTAACCTGCGAAGAGGAGGAGGAGAAGATGTTTGGCAGAGGATCCCGCCAGCGTAAGGAAGTGGACTACAGCGACTCGCTGACTGAGAAACAGTGGCTCAAGGTGGGATGTTCTCATGTTTAGATGTTGAACGTGAATCAGTATAAAATAAGTTTTAACTTGATTAACCTCATTGATTATTTCTCTTAATCACAGGCCATCGAAGAGGGAAATCTGGAGGACATCGAAGAGGAAGTGCGTCACAAAAAGACGACCAGAAAGCGGAAGAGAGACCGCGACCATGACGGCGGCCCAGCCACGCCCAGCTCCAGCAGCGGCCGAGGGCGGGACAAAGACGAGGAGGTGAAGAAAGCAAAGAAGCGAGGTCGCCCGCCTGCCGAGAAGCTCTCTCCCAACCCTCTGTCCCTCACCAAGAAGATGAAGAAGATCGTTGATGCTGTCATCAAATACAAAGACGGGTGAGGACTTTACCGGAGAGGTTACGTCACCCTCAGTGACGCCATCCAGAAGAATTGTCGGATATTATAAATATGATTGTCCCTGAGATCGGAAGAACACACAAGAAAAAGTAGTGTGGCACAGATGTGCATCGGGAATTTCACAATAAAAGCGTATCCTAAAAGTGATGCTACATATCGATGTTTTCACTTAGTGTCAATGATATTAGATAACTGAATAAATGCATCAATATACATCAATGATCCTTACACCCTTGCTAAGAATCCAGCTTCTTTCATGTGTCTGCAGTAACGGCCGACAGCTGAGCGAAGTCTTCATCCAACTGCCTTCACGTAAAGAGCTGCCTGAGTACTACGAGCTCATCCGCAAACCAGTGGACTTCAGGAAGATCAAGGTGAGGACATAAAGCGACACATACCTGCTCTGTATGTTGAGGCTGTTACCTGTTATTCCTCTGTGTGTTCTCATCTGATCATCTACTGTTTGTTCCCTCCTCCTTCTATCAGGAGAGGATCAGGAGCCATAAGTACCGCAGCCTGAACGACCTGGAGAAGGACGTGATGCTGCTGTGTCAAAACGCCCAGACTTTTAACCTGGAGGGGTCTCTGGTGAGTTAACGAGGGGACACACACACACACACACACACACACACACACACCAGTGCATTTACAAGAAGTCAGTAGGAACAATGGAGAATGCTCAACAGAACAGTTATAATCTGTTTGTGTTCCAGATCTACGAGGACTCCATCGTGCTGCAGTCTGTCTTCACCAGCGTGAGACAGAAGATTGAAAAGGATGACGAGAGCGAAGGAGAGGAAAGTGAGGAGGAGGAGGACGATGTAGACGAAGGCTCTGAGTCTGAATGTGAGTGTCAGAGTGGCAGTGTTTTGTGTGACAGGCTGAGGGGAGGGGCACGTTTACCCTGAGTGTGTTCATGATGTTTGGTCTCTGTCAGCTCGTTCAGTGAAGGTGAAGATCAAGCTGAGCCGGAAAGAGAAAGGAGAGCGAGGAGGAAAAGGACAACGACGGAGGGGCCGCGGTGCCCGGGCTAAACCTGTGGTGAGCGACGATGACAGCGAGGAGGAACAGGAAGAGGTGAGAAACAGGAAACAACATCCCACTGAGAGGCAACAGGTCAAAGACTGAACATACTTTATCTGATTGAAACACTGATGATGCTAAATTAAAGATGCTCTCTTTGCCTTTGTGCTAAATGGTAAAACGTCGCCCTGGTTCCCTCGTCAAAAAGCCAGCGGGATTTCCCGTTAGATTTTGGAATATGGCAGAAAATAAGCTCTGTGGCAAATAAATGTTTATGATACTTAACACGTTTTGTTGAGTAAGATAATCTTCACAAATGAACACCACTTAAGTGGTTTTTGAAGTGTAACTGAAATCCCCAGAAGTAAAAAGCTAACGTTATATACAGCTGTGAACAAAATACACCATGGTTGCATGTCTTAATGTCACCACCTTAATGAGGCTGTAAAATTGTGTTCGGCGTGGTGACGTTCTATAGTCTCATTTAGCTGCTTGTTAGCAACTGCCTTTTTCAAGACACATAAAAACTTAAATATTCATGAGCGAGGTATTTACTGACGTATTTTATGTCGTAGAACAAAACTTGAAAGTCTCTTAAACTTGATGTGTTAACCACAGACCTTATTTCAGGCGTCTCACCAAAAACTCATGAAATAAAACCACTGATTTTGAGCCGGGAGCGCTAAAATGTGAACTCATTTTCGGCTTTTAGAACTCATGCCTGCAGCACTCTGTAAAGTCAGTTTAAGTTTTTGTCTTCTAATGCAGAGGGAAATAGGTTATCAATCAATTAGTCCATTCAAAGAAACTAATTGTCAGCAATACTGCTAAACATTGATACTCCAAACATTCCAGCTCCTCAAATGTGAGGATTTTTAAAACATCGTAAATTGAATGTCTCTTAAATCGCTGGGTCCGATACAACAAGGAATTTTATGACATCACCTTTGATTGGGAAATTGTGAATGGCATTTTTTACTATTCTGACTAAGGATGCATGATACTGGATTTTTTGCCAATATCTAATATGCCGATATAACGCAACTTATTTGGCGATAACTAGAGTTGTACCGATACCAATACCAGTATCGGAAATGCCTCCGATACTGCCTAAAATGCGGTATCAGGTATCGGCGAGTACAGCCTATGACCAATCCGATACCACGTAATGCCTCACGTCATTACGCATACGCACGCTACAGGCAAACGAAACGGAAACGGAGTGGAGTTTAAAAAGCATTTTACTGTAGCATTTAAAATGTCTTTTTTACCAAATTGTGTGGCTGCACTTTAACCTGTGTCTTAATCTGTGTCAACACTGGATAATAATTAAAAAAAAGTTTTATGGCATTCATTCTACTATTATGTATTTATTTCTTAATATTTTACATAGAGTTTTAGGAGTTGAGACATACAACAATTCATATCCCATCCATTTTATTTTTACCCGCTGGTATCGGATCGGTACTCTGTATCGGCAGATACCTAAGGTTCAGGGATCGGAATGGGTATCGGGAAGGAAAAAGTGCTATCAGTACATCTCTAGCGATAACCAGTACTGATAACAATATATATCAACTTTTTCCCCACCGAATTTTAGTGACCATCAAACCTCTTGTGTAGTGAAATTAACATCATATTAGACATGCATACTCTTATCATGACGGCCCACCAGCAGATGGAGACATGAACTGCTTATAAATGTATGCCATTTTATTTATTGTGCAAAAGAAGAACAAAGCATGTTGGATGATTCTTGTTCGACATTGTCGTGCATCTCTATCTGTGACATATTATAAACTAAATTAATACAAATAATAAGAGACAGATTCAATGATAAAGAATATAATCACTGGGTGCAGTTTGAAGTTTCTTTTTCCCAAAGGAGTATGGCAAATTTCAGTCTGTTTTTTTTTTTTGTTTTTTTTTTTAAGATTTAAACCAGTGTTGTATGTAGAGGTCAAGTCCATATACATTGAAAGTATTTTTAATTACAAACTAAACTGCTTGGAAGCATTTGCAGTATAGCTGAAGCAATAAGATAGTGGCTGATTTAAAGAAAACCAGTTACAGCATCTCAACTGTGAGAGTTTTCTGCTTCTCTTTGTTCATGTAGTTTGTTTCTGTGATGGTAAACTGAATATCTTTGGAGTTTAAACTGTTAAATAAGATATTTGGAAACATCCATTTGGCCTTTAGGGAATTGCAATTGGCATTTTTAAGCATTTTAATAGACCAAACGATTACTCAAGAAAATACTTTGCAGATTAATCAGTAAAAAAATACATGCTGGTGTCCATGAACCAAAATTTCAAAAGACGTACCCAAGTCCCTGTGTATCCTCTGTGAAGTTCTGTTAAATAATAAAAGTGCATCTGTGTTCCAGGAGCGCTCGGCCAGTGGCAGTGAGGAAGACTGAAGTGAACCACTCCTGATTGGACCAACGGCCCACTGAGCCCCTTGACTGGACTTTATATATTTTACTTAGATACAGCAGGGAGACAGTTGGTGGAAAAGGCCTAGTTTTACCTAGATGAGCTGATTTTTAGTGAGACAATTGTATTCTCATTAAAGTATACCATTAATTAAAAACCAATTAAAAAAAAAAACGAACTAAAATATGAAAGCTATGAACCATTCACTTCCATATTTAAACCATTTTCCCAGTATGAATAGTAGTGTCTCTTTGCCTTTTTTGTTTTCTCCTGTAAGTGGAACATTGACAGAGCCTGAATTATCGACTGATCGTGGGCCATACAGACAGCTAACTGTTTTTTTTTTTTTAAAGTGGTATTAATTTTGTCGTCTCTTACTTCAAGACAAAGCGTACATGTGAACCAGGAGTCACGACGTTCCCTGAAGTCCCTTTTTGAATGCATGTCGTGCGTGTCTGTGGAAATGCACCTGGATGTGTCTTCGCTATTATCTGTGTTTAATTTAAGACTACAAGCGGGATCACGGTACATCCCACCCTGCAGCCCCTCCCTCTCAGGTTGTGTATGTAAAGGGGGAGGGAGGGATAGGACCATTTTCTCGTGTCGGTGTCACTGGATTCCCAAAAAGTACAATAAAGGCATCTCATAATTAATCTGTGGTCTTTGCCTCGTTTGTCGAAAATGCACCCAGATGGTATTAATAACTGCACTCGTCACATCTGGACACTAGATGGCCTCATGAGAACAGGAAGCTGCACACCCGAGGTTTGTTTCCATCTGCATCCATCATTTACTCAGCAGCCAACTGTAAAGGTTTATATTTTGGTTTTTAGATGTACTACTAATACTATACAGCTATACCTCCACAGCCCCGTCAGATGAACTCAAATATCCCTCAGTCAACACCCAAATGTTTCCATTTCAACTGAATGAAACTGGATGCTGTCCTTCATGGTAATCATAGAAGCTAGTCTTAATTCAAACTATTAACGTTACTTTTAGCGAAGTTAACTATTTCAGCTGTTTATTTCTTCATTTCTTTTAGCTAACTAACTGAACTGTTTAGCCATTACTTTTGGCTAACATGTATTTCAACCACCATTCATCCATTATCCATAATTTTTTTGCTAATCAATTTATTACTTCTAGCTATTTCTACTGTTAATCTATTGATTTTATCTTAGTTAACTATCTTAACCTTACATCCATTTCCTTTAGCTCACTATTTCGGCTGCTAATCCATTACTTTTAGCAATTTGAACTGTGAAGCTATGACTTTAGTTAATTTAACAATTTCAACTGTTATCCATTTCTGCAAGTTAACTTCTTGAACTCTTTAGCCATTTCTTTGAGCTTACTATTGTAATCCATTACGTTTGGCAAACATTATCTATTTCAACCACCATTTATTCATTATCCATAACATTTTTCCCCAATCTATCTGTCACTTTTTGCTACTTCTGTTTATCCATTAATTTGATCTAAATTAACCATTTTGACCCGATATCTATCTATTTTAGCTAACTGTTTCAACTGTTAATCCATTCCTTTTAGCTTTTTGAACTGTTTAGCCATTATTTTAGCTAACAGTTTTTAACTATTCATTCATTACTTTTAGCTAACTATCTCAAATTGTTTATCTGTAATTTTTTTTAGCTAACTACAAAGCTAAGCTAATAGCTCTTTTTAATCTTAGCTCACAAAGATTAGCTTCAGTTTACTTTTTCAGTTGTTTAATCCATTACTTTTGGCTGATGTTATCTGTTTCAACCATTTATCCATTATCTGTAACATTTTAGTTATTGTATTTATCCAACACTTTGGCTAATTCAACTGTTTATCCATTTTGTTTTGCTAAAGTTATCTATTTCAACCACTAATCAATAATAATTTATGACATTTTTATCAATGTATTTATTATTTTTAGCTATTTCTGCTTTATCCATTATATTTTAGCTAAGTTAACTACTTTAACCCTATATCTATTTCTTTTAGCTAACTGTTTCAACTGTTTAGCCATTACTTTTAGCTAACTATCTCAACTGTTTATCCATAACTTTTAGCTAACTACAAAGCTAAACTAATAGCTCTTTTTAATCTTAGCTCACAAAGATTAGCTTCAGTTTACTTTTCCAATTGTTTAATCCATTACTTTTGGCTGATGTTATCTGTTTCAACCATTTATCCATTATCTATAACACTTTATTGTATTTATCCAACACTTTGGCTATTTCAACTGTTTATCCATTTTGTTTTGCTAATGTTGTCTATTTCAACCACCATTCATTCATTATTAATTTTTGTCAGTGTATTTACTTTTAGCTATTTCTGCTGTTTATCCATTATATTTTAGCTAAGTTAACTACTTTAACCCTATATCTATTTCTTTAACTGTTTCAACTGTTTAGCTAATATTTATAGCTAACTATTATAACTGTTCATCCATTACGTTTGGCTAATGTTATCTATTTCAACCACCATTTGTCCATTATCCATAAATTCCCCCCCCCATCTATTTAATACTTTTAGCTATTTCTACTGTTTATAAGTTAATTTTAGCTGAATTAACCATTTTAACCCTTTATCTATTGATTTTAGCTAACGGTTTCAACTGTTAATTCATTCATTTTAGCTATTTTAACTGTTTTGCCATTACTTTTAGCTCATTATCTCAACAGTTTATCCACTCTTTTAGCCAATAGCTCTGTTTTAGCTTAAGATCAGCCTTAGTTTACTGTTTCAATTGTTTAATTGATTCCTTATTGGCTAATGTTACCTAATTCAACCATTTATCCATTATCAGTAACATTTTAGCGTCTCTAATTATCCATTACTGTAGCTAATTCAACTGTTAATCCGGTCATTTTATCTTACGTTATGTAGCTATTAAATACTTTACCTATTTAATGTATTTATCCCATTTTCTTTAATCTTTGCAAAGGGTAAAAGGGGTCCAACCCGGTACCACTTAAAGCTGTGCAATCTATTTATCCATTACTTTTAGCTAACCTTCTCAACCATTAGTACTTCTAGCTCATACATTTAACACTTTTTTAAAACTCATATTTTCAGCAAACTATTTCAAGTATTCATCGTACTTGCAGTGCCTGCTTCACAATTTTTAGCTCTCTTTTTCAAATCCATTACTTTAATGATACCTGGTTTTTACTTTTAGCTAACTCAACCATCCACTACTTAGTTTTGTTCAGATATATCTGCTAACTTGCTAACTAGTTTTGATGCATTTTCAAGGCCAGCATACTGTATGTAATGTGAAGATGTGTATTTTTTTTTTAATCAAATATAAAAATCTTTTTTTCTCCAAGTGGTTGAGTTATTCCAAAATCTAAACTAGCAGTAAACTATTGCTAGCTATTAGGAGACATGATCTTATTTCTCCTGTGGCAACACATTTTCTACAACACAGCCGCACAATTTCTAGTCTATGTCCCCAAGGTGTTGAGAAAGTGCATTACAATAAGTGAGGTGGCAATCTGGATCAGTTGCTTTTAAAATGTGAAGCATGTTGACCACATAAATTAAACACACCTTCGCCACACTTAATGAAGATAAACCTCAGATGTTTCTTTAGAAGTTAATTTCAACTGTTAGTTAGTTTGATACAATCTGATTTAAATTACATTGGAATTGGAATTTTTCGTTTGTTCCTTTGGCTGGATTGGTGTGTTTTAATTTCACCATTAGATGGAGCCATAACATGTGAAACAGACACAGGTGACAGTGCAGGTGAAACAGACGATGACCTGATTATTACCAATGATGTGATTATCTTATAGGATGCCTTGTTATGTTTGAAAATGTTTTGAAGTGTGTAAGAAGTGGTTTGAAATCCAGCATTCTTGTTTGTCCCATGATGAAGACACATATCGAATTATTGGGCTTTTGATTTAACACAATGTTGTTGAAGAAAGAGATTAATGAAACAAACAAACGTGGTCTTCCTCCTTCAGCCAGGTGGGATTTCCAAGGCTGATGGGGTTAAGGGTTTTTCTTCGTCTGTTCCTCCAAAATCTTTTCATATACTCTCGAAATATGGAAGCACACACTTCATATTAAAATTTGAACACCACCAAATTAATAACATTGAAATATTTTACTTTAAAACCATGTACCTGAATTTGTTCTTAATTCACCTCTTTAAAATTAAAATACAACATTTCTTGATTTGCAATTAGAAGAGCTTAAATTTAATTTTATTTTTTTCAATGTTCACAAATTCAGGTCCAAAAATTCAAGTTTAAGTATTAACAAAAAACAAAAATGCAAAAAAAAAAAAAAAAAATTGCACACAAAAAAATGCAAAAAAATAAATAAATAAAAAATTGCAAAAAAAAAAAAAAAAAAAAAAAAAAAAATTGCAAAAAAAATTTTAAAAATTAAAGATGAAAGATGTTCAAATTCAATAGCTTAGATTCAAATGAAGAAATTTAAACAGCAACATCTGGGCTACCCAGGACAGGATAGGCAATCAAGCCTGAAGGTTTTGACCAATCAGATTTGACTGCTGTTCTATTTGATTTTTTCATTTTGAATTCTTAGATCTGAAATTCAATTACATCTCAATCTTTAGTCTTTTTTGTGTGTTTGTTTCTTTTTTCCTTCTTTTTAAAATGATTAACGTGAATTTTTGGATCTGACTCTAATCTGGAAAGCAAAATGTTCCAATGCTATGGATTCAGTGGTGTTTATATATTGATTTAATATTTTATATTATAGTATTTCAATATTAAGTATTCAGTGGCTGTTAAAATTCAAAACCTATGTCACACATTTGCTTCCATGTGATGGCAGCTACAGGAGCACCCACAGTTTTACTTCCTGATCTCTGATCCTCAGATCTTAAGTTTCCCAACACCGTCCTCGCTCCTCAGAGGTGACCTCTTGACCCCGGCACATTCTCCTTTTCCTCACGTGATTCGTCAGCACCTGAACAAACATGATGGGTTATGATCTGCTATGAATTTGCTGTGTGGGTGATTTCTCATGTCTCGGCTGAGTTTCAGAGTTTCAGCATGATTCTCCCAGTGGTCTCATTTTCCTGTGTGAACGCGTGTTTGTACAGTTGCGACTGTCATTATTTCAAGATTCATCGGGTGTTTCCAGTGTAAATATTTACATCTGTGTGTGTGTTACTCTCCTAAAGATTACACAGGAGCCTTGTGAGATACAGGATATCTGTCCTGACCTGTCCTTCTAGGAAATGATTGAAACTAACAAGGACACCCCACAACCTTTTTATTGTTTCAACACAGTGTCTTATCTTTTTTTCTGGGCCAAGGGAACGAGGCCAAATGTAAATTCTTCCAAGAAACAGGCTATTCACCGAGGAGCACTCCCTCTTGGTGCAGCCACTCCCTCTCCACGAGCCACAATGACAGCAGGGAAGTCCAGGAATGTGTCCCTGTACTGGCAGGTGGCGTTTTCATGGCATGCTTGATAGCTGAACACACAGAAGTGTTTCTGACACATTTAACATCAGCTATGTCCTCATAATTCAACGTAAAATCAAACTCCTGCTCTCACCCCACAGACTACATCTCCCTTGCTCCTTCTCTTCTGGAGCAGGAGCCAAAAACACGCTCAGCTGCATCTGGAAGAATCTGATTTGACCTTCAGCAGAAGAGAAAGAGAGACGGAAAATCAGTTGCAGCCAACTCATTGTTTGTTTTTTCAGGAGGAGTGAGTATGTGAAAAGAGCGGCATACTGGAGGAACCAGAAACTGTTTTGAGAGTGCGGGGAGAGGAGGGTGAGACTGATTCTAATGAGGGAGACAGTTGTAGTGGGGGGGGGGTGTCTTCTACGAATACAAGGCAGCGAGAGGCGCTTCACCTCAAATGCACTCGTTGATTCTACCAGTGAGGAAGGACTCAGATCATTGACTCAAATAAAATTAATACCACAATCAAGTGTTATATGTCATATGAGTCTCTGTTGCAGGATTGTTTTGTACGCTGTCGTCTTTAGTCTTTGTAATCATGCATAGTTGCCCCTGTTTTATGTTTTTATGGCTCACTTATTGCATGTGCACCAAGTCAATTAAACTTCAGGGATATCAATGTGTCCATTCAGGAAGCACAAGTGATTGTGAATCAGTTTCAGCTGCTTTGGTGCAAATCAAAGTGACAACAGGTGCAGTGGAGAGGCAAAAGCAAGACAACCCCTGGGCCGTAGAAGGGCATCAACCCAGCAGCAGGACCGGTATCTGCTCCTTTGTGTGAGGAGGAACAGGAGGAGCACTGCCAGAGCCCTACAAAATGACCTCCAGCAGGCTACTGGTGTGCATGTTTCTGACCACACTGTCAGAAACAGACTCCATGAGGGCGGCATGAGGGCCCGTCCTCTAGCGGGACCTGTGCTCACAGCCCAGCACCGTGCAGCTCCATCATTCACCAGAGAACACCAGAATTGGCAGGTTCGACATTGGTGCCCTGTTCTCTTCACAGATGAGCGTAGGTTCACACTGAGCGCATGTGACAGGCGTGAAAGAGTCTGGAGACGCCGTGGTGAACGTTATGCTGCCTGTGACATCATCCAGCATGACTGGTTTGGTGGTGGGTCTGTGATGGTCTGGGGAGGCAGATCCTTGGTGCATTGATGCCATTGACTGGCCCTCTGGTTCCCCCTGACCTAAAACTGAGCACCTATAGGACGTTATGTATCATGTGTCCGACATGACGCCCTGATCCAGGTCTGGGAGGAGATCCCTCAGGACAACAACTCATCTGCCAGTAACAGGAAATTGAAATGCTCAAGTAAATTACAAGTACCTGAAATCTGTACTTGAGCAAATATACGTAGTTACGTTCCACCACTGGTTTATACGTACAATTGCTTTCTTTGTTAAGGCATACATCAGGAGTTTCCACCTCTATCTTTTTGATCAGGGGTAAAAGAGAGCAGGATGGTGTGTGTGTGTGTGTGTGTGTGTGTGTGTGTGTGTGTGTGTGTGTGTGTACATGTGTGTATGTTTTGGGGCCCGGCATACACAGTAGCAATCCGCCAACATGTCATCGGGACATTAGAGGTTAACTTCGGCACAGTTTGGAAAACTTTTCATGTTCCACTGTCGGTCACTCAAAAGACCCAGTTTTAGCAGAGGCCTGAAAATTCCTTGTCACTTCTTATTAAACGTAGCCCGATGTGCAGCACAGTGGGGTCAGAGGTGGGTCAGAGATGGGTGGGTTCGCTCTATGAGGAGGGCTGGCACTGGACAGAACATGTATCCTGTACAGTTTGTGGCTCTGGTGCTGACTGAAGCAGCAGCAGTGAGACTGTGTTGATGAGTCCTCTGTGTGAGGTCAGTCTAAGCAACACTGCTGGAAAATAACATTTACTCTAATATGAAATTTAAAGGTTCTTCACCTGAGTATTACCATTTCCCCATGATTTACACTTTACTGCATTTCAGAGGGAAATATTTACTTAATAAAGTAGAAATGAAAATACTCCTCTGACATAAACTGTATGAAAATAATGGACGTAGCCACTGTGACCCATTGGTTTGTGGACTCCTGTTTTGAAGCCTCAAATTTGGCATTATGGCCGTCGCCATCTTGGATTTTGCATTAATAGCTATGGCTAACTGTGATAATGTTAATGCTAATTTTTGCTAGCGAATAACAGGTTTGAGACCTTTGAGACAAAATGCACTTACTGGTAAAATTGAATATCTGACTCTGTTGTGTTCACACCAAACGCGAATTTTCACTTTGCGTTACTCGAGGGAGTTTGAATGCTAAAATATTTTGTGTTGACTCGCTTCATATGCTCAAATTCCCACGTCATATGTGTGTTAAATCACTGAATCAGTGAACTTCCGCTGGTACATCCTCGGTTTCATACACCCCTGGAAGATCTCAATGATTGACTGTTGCGGTGCTAATCAGTCGCTGAAGTTCAGTTTTTTCAATGCTCGCGAATAAGCGTATCACACAAAATCTCGCTACTCGTTTTATTTGTGCCGCTTGATTTGCGTCATTCGTGTTGCATCCATTGCGTTTGACTTTACATGTAATTGACTCGCGCAAATTATTTTATTAGCGCACGGAAATAACACAACATTAGAGGGTGTTGTCGCACAACCAAACACTGAACAACACTTTTTTAGATAGCTAAAATGTTACAGTTAACGTTCATGAACGTAATTCTCACTAAAATAGTGACAGCTACGGCTACGCCTTTACTCTGTGAATCTGGGGTTACTCCATCATTACGGTACCTAACCAATGTTTTTGCATATGATGCCATACATTGGTGTCCTGGCCAGATTTAGGGCAGACAACTGGAAGCAAAGACTACCAACACTGTCCAATTTTGGTGAGCCCGTGCAAATTGTAGCCTGAGTTTCCTGTTCTTGACCTCAGCAGGTCGTCTTGACCATGTCTACATGCCTAAATGCACTGAGTTGCTTCCACGATTGGCTAATTAGCTATTTGCGTTAACGAGCAGTTGAACAGGTGTATCTAGTAAAGTGGCAAGTGGAGCCCGGTCTCACTCTGAAGTCGTCGAAATCCAGTGCTTGGGCAGTGACCTGTGGCGCCAGCAACCATTGAAAAAATGCATCCTTTAACATCAGCATGCTACATGGCCGGATGCCATTATAGTTTAACAGTGCCCGGTGGCATCATGAGGAAATGCGGCGGGAAAAAGTCGAAATTTAAGGCAGCAAAAGTCTGTCTGGGGCAGGTGGGAGTGGTGGAGGATGGGTCCAACAAACATCGACTTTCACCTGAGAGAGTGGTGTTCGCGTTCCGGAAGATTCTAAAGCCAAACCCTGTTCTTTTTTCCTAAACCCGACCACGTGTTTTTGTTATTAGTGCTTTTATTTTGAAAGAGACTGTATGTAAACGTTAAATTTCCTTTGAAAACAGAAGTGTATTTTGAAAGAACCAAGGCACCCTTGGACATCGTATGTGGACGTCATTACCAAACGTCAATATGTGATGAGGTCGGAGTGAGAATGTGTTGGTTGGTGACAGATTTAGCTTCTATAGACTAATGCTCTGGAGGTGTCAGTATTAGACTGAGACTGTTTAATGACCAGTTAAAAACTCCTTGTAGCTGCTTTCAGTTTGCCGATAACACTTCAGTGTGTAAAAGATCTGGGTGGTTAATCTGTACATCTGTATCACATAAACGTTGCCTCTATTATTTCCATCTGGCTGCTCCCTCTTTACTCCACGACCACTGTACATATTTTACATCTGGCAGCACCGTGACGGCCTTGATCCTTGAATCCATGTGTAGCTTCTGTGAGGCAGATCTTCAGCTCTGGGAGGATTCCTCACGTGCTCGCTTCGACTGAGACTAGACATTTAAGTTTCCTTGAAATTTCAAGTGTTTCTGTACACACTGGAGTGACACTGAAGGTCACACATGATCAAATGGATTCGGTCAACACAGACTCTCCATAGGCGGCTCCACGTTATCTGAATGAATAACCCTTCCTGTGATAGTAACAGGGTCAATGTATTTACTCTTCACCGGGACCAGCTTGATATTTCCCCCGTGCTTTACCTTCTGTTGTTTTAAACCAATGTTGATGTTCAGGTGCCTCTTCCATGAAGCACGTTCAGAGAAAACATCTGGATTATTTATCTGTTTTCAGTTCCTGTCTGAGAGGTGTATTCCTGAGCTATATGACGCTCTCGCTGCTGGTTCAAGGCTGTTGTTTTGAAGTTTATCTCTATACATGTGCTTTATCTCCTGCTCTGATGTAAATCTCATTGTAAACTTATGGACCCGGCGATGTTTGAGACTTTGAACCTGAAATAACATGTTGGGGTTTTTATGAGAGGTGAGCGGCCTCAGCTCAGGAAGTGGTGACGTGAAGATAAAAGCTGCGCTAATGATTTTATGATATGTTGTTAGTGTTAGAAAGTTTCACTCACCGGTCAGTGAGTCTGTTGTGTCTTTTACCTTCTGTTTTTTAGTTGATTAAATAGATGACACAGAGGAGATTAACATTACATTTATGTTTTTGGAAGGTGACCACAGACACATTGATGTATGGAATGAACCGGTATGAACTGAACTGCTGCATCGTGTTGTCCAGGTTGTTTGGTATTATTTAAATATTGAACGTCCGCTGGATTCGGCCAGCTGCCAGTCTTATAGACTGTCACACGCCACATCTGGGGACAACATTTGGACTTCAAACCAGTTGATTTGGAACATCTTATTTACTTGTTGGGGGGACATTTGATGCCCCCAGTTTGGTTTGATAACAGTTACATTTACCATGACTTAAAGGGAGCTGTCCTCGTCAGGGGTTAGACTGAGGTTTGGGCTCGAGACTCGACAATAGAGAGGTGAGAGGAGATGACGATCAGGTACCCACAGCCAAATAGGATCCACTGATGACTAGTAGCTATCAATACAGTTATCAATATTCTGTCACACATCCCATGAAAAGACCAAAACACCAATGGACCATCTCTAAATACAAACCAACTTCTTCAGTCTAACTGTGGCTGTACACTCACTGAGGATGTAAATGTTCAAAAATAGATACTTTAATTTTTTCATTTGCCGTGGATTTGTAAAATGTAAAACAGACAGGCCTTGCTGAGTCTTAGTGCCAATAATAGAAGAAAAGTAAAAGGCAATAGCACAATGTCATAAAATTATAATATTTTGAAGGAAAAAAAAGTCTGTGAAAGAAGGTTTCAGGAAAAAGTCATAATATTTTGGAAAGGAAAAAATTACAATTTTAAAGGCGCTGTAGATAAGAATGTGGCCAAAACGGTTACTGCACTCAAATTCAAAATACTGCCGCGAGTCGTGTCCGCCCCCCCTCCCCTACAGATTCGAGGTTGCTGGACAGCGGCACGCTGGAGACTGATTTGTTTGCCCACGGGCGGCTGCCGTGGCAGGGCCGCGTCGCTGAGTCCTTGATCTTCGGTTTTCCAGCGGACCGTTCAAGCAAGTCCGGCTTCTCTGCTGCTAACGCTGCTGCCAGGATACAGCTGAGGAGGAGCCGGCTGCTAATGCTATGTACCGGGACACTGCTAATGCTGCTTGCTGTGCTGCTGTAGCTCAGTCGTAACTGTAACTGATGCTGAGACTCTACTGACTGCGTGACTGGTAGACGGTGGTGGGTGGCGCAACAGGCCAAAACACAAATTCAAAACATAAACATGATTTGCGGACCGTAAAAATGTTTTTAAAATGCGAATATTCTGGCTGTGCTATTGTTGTCGGTGAGATCAGTATGTTATATGAACATTATTCCTTAGTCTCTGTGACATATTAGGAGGATTTTACGACTATTTGCTTTAGATTTCTTACATATAGCTCCTTTAAAAGAAAAAGAGAAAAAAATTTAGAAAAATATATGCACTATATATAGTCCATATATAGTACAGTACTGTGCAGTTATTATTTTTGCTTGCTAAAGACCTGTTTGGACTGTGGAGATATGTGGGATAAAAACTGTATGATTTCTAATTTTAGAAAAAATTGACAAAAAATATTTCCATATATAGCGCTGGAATACACAGTTATTACTCATACTTGTGAGCAGGTCTGTCACTATTACTACTCACAGTAATAGTTTTGGTCCTCTGGTATAATTTAGTGACAATAATATAAATAAAAACATTTACTAATACTTACAGAATTAAAGTAATATTCAAATGTAATGTTTTTGGGCAAAAGATGGTCCAATTTCAGGATTTTTTTTAATGCACTTTGAGATAAAAAATAGTCAATAAATATCACTGTACATTTAATGTTTTACTTGCAAAAGAAAACATATAATAAAAAAGCTATTACTGATAAATGTGTGCCAAATTAGATGACCTTCACTTTCGTTTCTCAGAATATTTTTGTTTTGATTCTCAATCACCCCTCCCCCCCAACCTTGACCTTAATTCTCCTTGTGGTGCCCCTGACTAACTCTCATCCTGGTCTCCCAGACCTCTGTCTACGCCCCTGTTAACCATGTCTTGGTGAGGTTAGTGTTGACCTCTGGAGAAGTAAACTGAACACGTGGACCCAAACACAGTCTGAGCGTCTGTGCGCGTCTCCAGTGCCTCTCTGAAAGGGTTAACCTCATCGTGGATCCATCTCCACACTGAGCTCCGCCCCCAATTGTTGAGGCTGTTTGCCTCAGAAATCACACCACTCCAGATCCCGCCTTCCCCCTCTCGGGCCCCTCTGGGCACCACCCACCGCTGGACCACATTGAAATGGGTCTGATGTTGTTGTCAAACAGTACAGTGTGCGGGGCATCCCTCCTCAGGAGCATCTCCAACAGGACAGCCTTCATTGTACTGGTGTCAAACAGCAGCCACGTTACTGACAGCCTCATAACACCAGCTCCCATTATCATCATCACCATCATTACCATCATCATCATCACAGCAGGCTCCAGTGTGCATGCATCTCCCAGTGCGGCTGAAAATCATGGGACGGTCGCGCTTTGCGTCATTGTTGTTTCTCCTCTGCTCCATCCTGCAGACAAGTAAGTTCACTCCATTTGTCCTAATTAAATCGTTAATTAGCTCCATCTGTGAGCTGGCAGCTGTGTTAAAGAAAGGTAAAAACACTCCCGAGCTTCACTTTGATGTTGTTTGATTCAAATATATGTTAACATAACGTTATAAATATGATTTTCAGTCAGCGTTCAGTGTGTGTGGGTTTAAATTGCCCACTCCTCTGACAGCGCCGGATGCAAGGTGATGGGGGGAGGGCGCAATTATTCGCAGAATGTAGGTCAAATCTCTCCGCTGCCACAATGAGAGTTTCACCCTGATGCAGCCTCATAACATCCCATAATTTCACCCTGCATCCATCACTCAATATGCATTTTTTAATAGCTTAAAGTTGCACATTTTGTATATATTTTTTTTTATCCGTGCCGCTTTTGAATTAGCTGCATGTTTTGTGCTTTTCATTCAGTGGCGCTCAGCTCCTGCAGCCAATGAGCTTTGAGCAGTGTGAATACAGTCTGTGCAAAGATGTCAAGCAGGGTTTCTGAAAAGCCGGTTTTTGCCATTCATAATGTGAGAGTTGGCGCCACTTGCATTTAAATAACTGTGGGGGGAAAAAATCTATACAGGGGGCTGCATTGGGGGGTTTCACCAGCATTAATGTATTCACCCTACATGATGCAACATCCAGCCTGTTTGCAAGAGTCCCTTTATCCCCCATCATGTTTTACCTGAAACGCCCCACATTGTGGCGATGAACCCCTCTGACTCACCCGCCAATACAAACACACACATTGTCTCCAGCCAGCATTCCTTTCTTGAGTTTTGGTTGGGGTGAAGTCACCGTCAGACCTGTTCCCAGAGTTCTGGGAAATGGTGTGTCTGTGTGGTGAAACATGTTGGAACTGGTTGTCATCCATCTGCATTTCCACACCAGTCCCAGAGACATGTGTAGTATTGAAACGTGTCCCGTCCCCCCATGTTGTGAAATGGTTGCCTCCCACACGTGTTGGACCAGAGAGTTAATCTGAGGAGAGACTCGTGATCTCAAAGTGAGCCCTTAAAGTTTTTAATCTCTCTTTGGGTTCGACTTTCTGACCACCTGATAGGAGATATTGTTCTTAGATATTTAGTCCTCGCTTAAGGGCCGATCAATTAAACACACCCAGGCGTCAGAATTGGGCAACAAACATGAGCACGGTTGTTGTTTCCCCGGCATGGATCTGTGCTCAATCAATAACGCTGCCATTTAGTCCAGTTCAAGGACTGAACTCAACTGAGCCCATTGAGTAAATAACCAGCGTGAACTTTGGGGTGACGTGTCGTTGTGTTCAGGGAATATGAAGTTAAGTGAAAACTTCCACCATTCAGGGAAAAAGGAAAGTTTGAAATCTTTAAAGTCGGAACATTTGAGTGTTTTTTTGGTCTGTGTTTTCCACAAGGATATCCCTCTGATAAGACCAAGTCTGTCAACATGAAACTGATTATTATCTTTATGGCAAGGTCAGCGATGCACACCCTTTCACATGAAGTCATAAAGATATGATTGGGTTAACAGTCGGTAGTAGATTTGCTTAACAGCCGCTACACCTGAATGAATGCAAACATGTGGGCCTGATCCCAGTATTTTTACACCTACCCTTAGTTTTCGAGCACCACCTTGCCCCTCAGGACAGAGATACAAGAGGTAGCGGTTGAAATCTTCAGCTATGAAATGGGACAACCCTTCGAGACCCTGATATGTCATTAGTTGTTGATGGCATTTGCGTAAACAGATGCAATTCACAGTGACATTTGCCATTTGTTTGATGGAGATAGTAAAACATGGACGATTGCGATTCCTAGTGATTAGCAGTACCTGCTAATGTGTGCTCACTTTTTTCTGTGATAACTTAAGATCCAGATGTTCAGGAGGTTTCTACCAGGAGCCGAATTATCCACAGATGTCTCTTCCTCTCTAAAACGAAAACATTGATGATTCAAATCGGTAAAAACACTGAATAAAGCAGTAACAAATAAGTATTTCTCGGATGCTGTGCGGCTTGTCTCAGATGAGTTAGCCAAGCTCAGCTGTGTGCTCACCTTTTTTCTCTGATAGCTTCCAGATCCAGACATTCAGGAGGTTTTTACTAGGGATGCACAATATTGGATTTTTTTTGCCGATATGCCGACTCATAACTTATTTGGCCGATGACCAATACCAATATATCCACTTTTTTTCCTCACCTAATGTTAGTGATCATCAAGTCTCTTCTGTAGTATAATTAGCATCATATTGTGCATGACATGAAATACAATACTTCTCAATGTATCCAAGATTGATTCATCGAGCAAAGTAAGAAAAAGCATGTTGGCGGATTCTGATAGTTCCCTTTAAAGCCAATATTGGCCGATATCAATGACTTACAGATATTACCGTGCATCCCAAGTAGTGGTTGAAGTCTTTCCGACAACCCTTCAAGACCCTGATATGTCATCAGTTGTTGATGGCATTTACGTAAACAGATGCAACTCACAGACAATTCGTAGCAATTAGCAGTACCTGCTAATGTCATGCCAATATCATAAAAGAAGCAACAAGGGGCAAAATATAAAAGATAGACAGGCTGAAAGTCTGATTTCACATTATTGACTGATCTGTTCCTCACCATAACCAAGTGCTTTTTGCATGAACTTAACCACACGTTAACCACTGCGTTGTTGATACGTAAAGTTTCAACGTATCTGCTACATCAACTGGTCCAGACACGGGGTCCAGATTTCTCTCTCTTCATGAGCTCAAGGTCCACACAGTTTCACCATCACCATCATACTTGCGTTTGGCCATGCCGTCAAGCTAGTTTGCTGTCACTGTCATGTAACTGTCAGGTAGTCGCTAACTTTACATCGTGAAACAGCATTTCAAAATAAAAGCTCTGAGCTAGAAATTCCCAGTACTTAAAAATAGTCTGCTTTACTAGCTTGATACGATTGTGAGTCACTTGCGGTCCATTCAGAGTGGACCAGTGACCTACTTTTGAACCACAATCCACCAGTTGGGAACCACCGATACAGAGCACTACTACAGTGGCAAAATCTGCAGAAGACATAAAGTCTCTCTTTGTTTAAGTAAAGCATCAGCTGTGACCGATGGCACCAGGTGTTTGACCTCACCAGGAAGCTGTTATGATTTACTGAGCTGTCAGACATTCACAGCAATGCATAATTTACGGTTTGTCTTTCCCTCATCCATTCTTAAAGAACACAAACTTATGAAAATGTAAATACTTCATGAGACTGTATTTTCTTGTAGAAAGCTCTTACTGTATCAGGCTTTGATTGACACTAAACACCTCCCTCTGCCCCATTTAAGAAACAGGTGGCCATCCAGGGTTTTGAGCCCCCGGGCCAGAGGGAGGAATGGCCTCCAGTGCTGTTTCATGTAGTGCTGCCTCTCTGATGTACGGTCTAATTGCTCCGTCTGGTTCAGTGGCTTCATTGGGTCCATTAAAGGTGGGGGGCGGGGAGGGCGCCGCCGCCGTGTCTTTAAACTCATTCCAAATGATCCTGCCGGCAGAAATGAGATTTCTATTGTGTGTTATGAATGTGCCGTATCAGCAGCAGCTCCCTGATAAAGGCTGATAAAGGCAGGCGCACATACAGTAAGTGTCCCAGTTTGACTCATGTTTAACCATTTATCCGCCCTAGTTAAACAAGTCCCAACAGGCACATATGTGTGTGTATAATGCCTGAGTGTAAACTGTAACTCCAAGCCTCTATCTCCTCTGGCGGCATATTTATTACCATCTTTGACATCAGTGAAGACGCGGCCCCGCCCATATAATGAACCCAGAAATGCACCCGAGTAACAACTTCTCCAGCAAATGAAAGTTTTTTAGATTACATTTGTCTTGTCACACGAGGCATTGCTCTATCTGCTCTTAAAAAAATAAAAATAAATAAAATGTTTTTGCGCCCACCATTGTCAGTCTGTCCGTTAGTTGGTCCACTGCTTTGTCCTGACTGAAATGCCTGAACAGTTACTGGATGGATTACCATGAAGGTTTGTAGGGACTAGGGTTGCAACGGTGGAAAATGCCGCAGTTTCACAGTATTACAGAATTATTATTTCAGTCACAAACACTTCAGTCAAAGAAAACTTTATTTCCATTCACAGTATTATACTGTATTTGGCGGCATGGCTCTGTTCTGGGGCCCCTCTGCTCTTCCACGTGCATATGAGGAAAGCCTCAAGGCGTAAGAGAGCCCACCTCACTGTCCTTCCACGCCTAAAATGCATAATTTCACAGCAGCATTTCTAAAGAATTACGATTCATGTTTCGATGTTTTGGGGCGTTTTTTTGCAATGAAATTGTGGATCCAAGTGAAAATTGCAAACGTAGCTGCCATTTTGTTTTTATATAACTAATTAAAAATTGAAGGCAGCTTGTTCTGAGTTTTTGACCCCGTATATTTAATCTAACTCACCTCGATTCTTTCAGCATGTGCAACAGATCTGGATTCAACAGCCTCTGTCGTGGTGATTTGTCGTATCTGTTGTCGAAGTGTTTCAGACATTCTCTGGGTGTGTTTGTGGTAGACAAGTGTTGGTCAGTCGATGCCGTTTGTGCACATGGTGCAAAACAGTTTGCCTTCGCTTTCACGCAGAACATCAGGGACTTACCTTGCGCGGTCTTTAGCAGTAATTTTTGTCGGTAAATTTGAGACTTTCATGTTGCGCATGTCTGTAACTCCACAACCAGAGACAAGGAAGTAAGTTTGGTGAGGTTGCGGGTGACTGCTGTGATTGGTGGAACTCACAGGAAACTACAGTGACTGGTCAAAGTTGCAGAAATTTTGCAGCGATTTAAGTAAAAAGTGCAGGATTCAACAGGATTAGTTGTAGGAGGTAGGTAGGAGGCCCTGGAGCAGACGCAGGACACGCTGGAGGGATTATATATCTCATCTGGCCTTGGAACACCTTTGGGTCCTCCAGGAGGAGCTGGACAGCATTGCTGGGGAGAGGAACATCTGGAGTGCTTTGCTTGGCCCGCTGCTTCTGTAACCCCGGCCCTGGATAAGTGGACGAAAACGGATGGATGGTTGAATTTGTGTTAACTGTTGTGATAGTCAGTACAGTTCTTGTCCTCCTCTAGCGTGCCTGTAACATTGTTTAATAGAGCTCTGCAGAGATATTATTCCATGTGGCCTCTTTTCATCTGCAGCCACGTCTGTGTTTACAGAGTCTTCCTGTATCGGCCGCTGATAGATGATAACTAAAACATCGGCCCTTTTAGCTGAACTGTGTGTTTATATCTGTCTGTCGTAGATGCATTGACAACATGTGGAGCCAGGCAGTTCCAGTGTGGGAATGGGAAATGTATCACGGCACGATGGGTGTGTGACGGCACGGACGACTGCGGAGACGGCACTGATGAACTTCCTGGTACCTGCAGTGAGTATCACGTGGCAGTCAACATGAGAATAGACTTGTTCTTGCTTTGCTTTGTCAATCCCACAATCCCTCAGTGTGATGATTGTGTAGTCTCAGTTACAGTTGTCTGTGTTCTTCACTTCCAGTGTCCAAAACGTGCAGACCGACAGAGTTCAGCTGCGCGGACCGCCTTAACCAGTGTATACCAAGCACCTGGCGCTGTGATGGAAAAGCTGACTGTGAGAACGGAGCTGATGAAGACAGCTGTGGTGAGCTGACAGGCTGCGACAGGCCCACACATCTGTCTGACTGTTTCCTAAATCATAAGTGATTTATCTTCTTACATTGCTTTCAGCTTCCTTCTCTTGTTCTTCTTCCCTGCTCTGAAGTGTCCCTGGTTTTCATCACTCTCCGCCTCCTCTCTTTTAGCACCAAGGCAGTGCACAAACACCGAGTTCCACTGCAGAAACGGCCAGTGCGTGTCGTCTTCCTTCGTGTGTGACGACGAGGCGGACTGTGATGACGGCAGCGACGAGGCCTCCTGCCCACGTGTCACCTGCAGCCCCACGTCCTTCCAGTGCAACAACACCGTTTGTGTCCCCCGCCTGTGGGCCTGCGACGGCGACACTGACTGCGCAGACGGCTCGGACGAGTGGCCCCAGAACTGTGGTACGAAGGCGCCCAACACTGCTCCCACTCATCAGTGCTCGTCACTGGAGTTCCACTGCGGCAGTGGAGAGTGCATCCACGGCAGCTGGAAGTGTGACGGAGGAGCTGACTGCCATGATCGGTCGGACGAAGCCAACTGTGGTGAGTACTGATTACAGAGTTCTTCTTTTTCTCTTGATCACATGTCGTCATCTCTTGTACTCAAATTTACCTGTTGCATCCTTCCAGCTCGCACCACCTGCCGTCCTGATGAGTTTGAGTGCGGTGATGGCACCTGCATCCACGGCAGCCTCCAGTGCAACCATCAGTACAACTGCAGGGACATGAGTGATGAAATTGGCTGCGTCAACGGTATGTTTCTCCTGCACTACCCTTCTTGTCGTGGTTGCTTACAGATAAATACCTGTGTCTATAACCCCTGGATTCAGGTGCGACTTCGGTGTGGCATCGAAGCCGCAAAAATGCACGTGTAGTGTAGTTTTGACTGAGTTGTGATGCAGTTACACAGAGCAAATCAAGCCAGGTAGGAAGTTGAACGGTAGAGTCCGGTCAAATTTCAAAATAAAACCCTGTAAATATACATATAAATGCAAATATAGATATGAATATGTTATTAAGATGAATTTATTTTAAATCTTTGATCCATATCACTCATAACTGGACTCTTGTCTAATGTTTTTAGTGCTTGTTTATGTGATGATTCAGTGGTTTCATTGCTTTGGAGTGACCAACTTATCAGACAGTATGTGATTTGGGAGACGACCATTGAGAAGAAGCATATCTTGGCAGCTTCAGTTGAGAGGAAGTCCCTGATAAACAACCTGAAGTTTGATAAACACCCCCACGTGCAAAATTACCAAACAAAAACCAGTCTTCATGGGAAACTGTTATACTGCTACAAATCACAGCAGCAAGATTAAAGGGAAATAAGTGGACTTTAAAAGGCATTACATCTGTCTGTAGGCCACAGGACAACAAAGTAGGAAATAACAATGATAAAAGCATTTAAAACAGACAAAAAACGAAGTACATAGCCTGTAGACTCATGGTAGAAGCACAATTATCAAGGCAAAACGACCAAACAACAAATCAGCAAGCCTACAAGATCGGGTGCTTTGCTTCTGAAATGCTTCCAGTGTGGTACGACGCACAGCGAAGGACGAAACAAAACAAAGTCAGGGCCGGAACGCCCAAATCCAGGCTTAACTGAATCTCTTTTCCACAGCGACCCACTGCGAGCCCCCAACTAGATTCAAATGCCGAAGTGGGGAGTGCATCAGCATGGAGAAGGTGTGTGACAGGAAGCGTGATTGCAGGGATTGGTCGGATGAGCCTCTGAGGCAGTGTGGTGAGTACAGAAGCCTCTCATCCATAACTGTCTGCTTTAATTACCACTGTTGTGTATCTAATGAGGGTGTCTGCAGCCAGAGAATGCTGCACGTCCTCAGAAAAAGAAAGATGGTGAACCTCTCCTTCTTCCCCCTGCAGGCTCCAACGAGTGTCTGTACAACAACGGCGGCTGCTCTCATATCTGCAAAGACCTGAGGATCGGCTACGAGTGCCTGTGTCCTACTGGGTATCGCTTGGTTGACACGAAGCGCTGTGAAGGTAACAGCTTCTCACGCTTCAGTCAGATTAACAAATGATGGTGCAATCTGTTTACTCTGATGCAACCTCTGCCATGTCACCGCTTATGTTGCCAGATTCAAAAGGTTCCCGTAATTCCTATGAACACGATGACTCAGCATCCTGTTTCATCACAGTCATGTTTAATTTCTTTTTTTGCCCTCTTCTTTGTATCAGATATCGACGAGTGTGCCAACCCCGACACCTGCAGCCAGATCTGCATCAACCAGATGGGCAGTTACAAATGCCAGTGTGAGGAGGGTTACCAAGTCGACCCGGCAACCAAAGCCTGCAAGGCCATCGGTAAACACCAGCTCTCTGTGTTCTTTCCACAGTGTCTCCTGATTTATTATGCAACAGACACAGATACAGATACATGAACATGAATCATTTTATGTTTATATAGATAATGAATGTAACTCCCTCATTAAACCCTACTAGTGTGGATCAGTCTGGTTGAGGCTGTTACTGAAATTTAAATTCTTCACATTTTGTTGCAACTGTTTTGAATCATTTTTCAAAAGAAGATAGATCTGTTTATGGACATACTTGTGGAAACAGTACACATGGTTTCAGGCCACAGATTGGGTGTTTCATAACAGTTAACAGACATTTGAGAGTTGGCATTGTTAGAAGCCAAGCCGTCAGCTTCCATGGTGCACTGCTAGTTGGATATCCCAATTGCCAGAATAATTGTTGGCATTGTATGTTTGTGCAAACCATAAATATGTTTTGTATTTGTATGTTATTATGTAGCGGATATGTTGAGACTTAATGTTTGTTTACGCCGGGGTTAGTTTTAGGCACACAAACCACATGGTTATGGCAGGATGTTCTCATGCACTGGTACCAGAATTCGTATATAACCCACGTAATCCCGCAGGCTGCACTCATGTGACCAGTATGCTAATGGGAATAAAGAAGGAAGTAGTAAGGTAAAAGCGAACATCCGTGTTGGGAGGTAAGTTGTGCTGGTAGATGGTCAAACAAACACAGGACTTTCCCCCAGGAGACCAGTGTTCAGAACTGTGTGTGTGAACTGTGTACATCATCATGTTACGTTAGGTATGTAACGTGACAACATCCAACCGTAATTTTTTCCCCAAACCTAACCTTACAGGTAGGGGCACTAATTAATTGGGTGCTAATTCGTTAGAAGAAATATTGGTTATGGTCAGGCAATGTCATCTTGTTTTTTGGCCTTACAAATACCAAGTTTGGTTGGCACATTCCTTTTTAGAAATGCAGCGATGTCTCAGAGAAAAAACAACCTGTTTTGTTGTTTGTTGGCCTCAAACAGTGGTCTGCAGCTTGACTGGCATTTTGCCTAGGTGACATGCCATCCACCATCCCCTCCACCTCACAGTGACAAAGTCAGCTCATATACTACGTCAGTTTAGAAATGTTGATATGATACGTATGAAACGTACCACTCTAACAAACTCATGGTTTGCAGAAGTGTACAATGCCAACATTCTCTTCTGGCGACTGGACTGGACTACATGCCACAGACCTGTAAAGCCTGCAAATGTTGATAGAAGACAGTTTCCTTTGATAGGGTTAGAGAAATTAAGACATCTGTCCAATTACAACATTGGACTTGTGGGAGAAACCAGCATGTAGTTTAGTTCACATTTTTCACTTTCACAGCAGGAAGATAAATTAAACTTAAATTACTTCTCTTGGTTATCACAATTTTTGTCCGAACAAGTACACAAGTGAAAATTATATGAGGATATACAGTACAGGCCAAAAGTTTGGACACACCTTCTCATTCAATGTGTTTTCTTTATTTTCATGACTATTTACATTGTAGATTCTCACTGAAGGCATCAAAACTATGAATGAACACATGTGGAGTTATGTACTTAACAAAAAAAGGTGAAATAACTGAAAACATGTTTTATATTCTAGTTTCTTCAAAATAGCCACCCTTTGCTCTGATTACTGCTTTGCACACTCTTGGCATTCTCTCCATGAGCTTCAAGAGGTAGTCACCTGAAATGGTTTTCCAACGGTCTTGAAGGAGTTCCCAGAGGTGTTTAGCACTTGTTGGCCCCTTTGCCTTCACTCTGCAGTCCAGCTCACCCCAAACCATCTCAATTGGGTTCAGGTCCGGTGACTGTGGAGGCCAGGTCATCTGCCGCAGCACTCCATCACTCTCCTTCTTGGTCAAATAGCCCTTACACAGCCTGGAGGTGTGTTTGGGGTCATTGTCCTGTTGAAAAATAAATGATCGTCCAACTAAACGCAAACCGGATGGGATGGCATGTCGCTGCAGGATGCTGTGGTAGCCATGCTGGTTCAGTGTGCCTTCAATTTTGAATAAATCCCTAACAGTGTCACCAGCAAAACACCCCCACACCATCACACCTCCTCCTCCATGCTTCACAGTGGGAACCAGGCATGTGGAATCCATCCGTTCACCTTTTCTGCGTCTCACAAAGACACGGCGGTTGGAACCAAAGATCTCAAATTTGGACTCATCAGACCAAAGCACAGATTTCCACTGGTCTAATGTCCATTCCTTGTGTTTCTTGGCCCAAACAAATCTCTTCTGCTTGTTGCCTCTCCTTAGCAGTGGTTTCCTAGCAGCTATTTGACCATGAAGGCCTGATTGGCGCAGTCTCCTCTTAACAGTTGTTCTAGAGATGGGTCTGCTGCTAGAACTCTGTGTGGCACTCATCTGGTCTCTGATCTGAGCTGCTGTTAACTTGCCATTTCTGAGGCTGGTGACTCAGATGAACTTATCCTCAGAAGCAGAGGTGACTCTTGGTCTTCCTTTCCTGGGTCGGTCCTCATGTGTGCCAGTTTCGTTGTAGAGCTTGATGGTTTTTGCGACTCCACTTGGGGACACATTTAAAGTTTTTGCAATTTTCCGGACTGACTGACCTTCATTTCTTAAAGTAATGATGGCCACTCGTTTTTCTTTAGTTAGCTGATTGGTTCTTGCCATAATATGAATTTTAACAGTTGTCCAATAGGGCTGTCGGCTGTGTATTAACCTGACTTCTGCACAACACAACTGATGGTCCCAACCCCATTGATAAAGCAAGAAATTCCACTAATTAACCCTGATAAGGCACACCTGTGAAGTGGAAACCATTTCAGGCGACTACCTCTTGAAGCTCATGGAGAGAATGCCAAGAGTGTGCAAAGCAGTAATCAGAGCAAAGGGTGGCTATTTTGAAGAAACTAGAATATAAAACATGTTTTCAGTTATTTCACCTTTTTTTGTTAAGTACATAACTCCACATGTGTTCATTCATAGTTTTGATGCCTTCAGTGAGAATCTACAATGTAAATAGTCATGAAAATAAAGAAAACGCATTGAATGAGAAGGTGTGTCCAAACTTTTGGCCTGTACTGTATAACTGCTTAGAAAAATAAATAATTCAAATTTCAGTTTGACAATAAACAAACATTCATAAAAAATTTACTTATAAAAAATAAATAACCTACAAACTCTGGTTTTTCAGGTACGATAGCCTACCTTTTCTTCACCAACCGTCATGAGGTCAGAAAGATGACGTTGGACAAAAGTGAGTACACCAGAGTGATCCCCCGCCTGAAGAACGTTGTGGCTCTTGACATGAACATGGCCGCCAAAGAGATCTACTGGTCCGACATTTCCCAGAAGAAGATTTACAGGTGAGCGAGAATGAAATCAGAATCAAAGCAGTGTTTTTGTTTCTTTTACTCCTGCTTGACTCTTCGCTTTCATCCCAGAGCTCAGATGGACTCGGCCGATGACCCCACTCATCACAGCGTAGTGATTGGCAGTGGCATCGATGCTCCTGAAGGCATCGCTTTTGACTGGATCCATGGTAACCTGTACTGGACTGACAGCATTCGCAGCACCATCTCCGTGGTAACCGCTGACGGTAGCCGGCGCAAAACTCTCTTCCACCAAGACTTGTCTAAACCCCGCGCTATTGTGGTGGACCCCCACAGCAAGTAAGTCTAACAATACTAGTACAAGTACAGTGATGCAGAAAATCTTCATACACTCTCCATTAAAGCTGCACGATAGGAGGGAAATATGCGCCAACGTTGTTAAATATTGTGAAATTTACTCAGGATAAATAAACAGATATATTAAGATAAGTATGTTTTCTTTGTGTATAATCACCTGAAAATAAGAATCACTGTGCTTTTGTTAGTTTGAGACTAAGGCGAGTTACCCGACAGCACGTGAACCCTGAATTACGCTGTATCTTTACCATGTGAAAATGACAAAAGCTCTCTGGTGCCCACTGAACTACCACTACACTACTGAGAGGAGTGGATGTGCAGAGAAATGAAATTGGCAGGAGGAGAGCTCGTTAAGTCAGCTATTAGCAGTTAGCAGCTAGTTATCGTTGCCTCTAAGCAGGTGGATGCATTGATTTACATTGTGAAGCGTTCAAGCTCTATCCAGCACTTATTTTAGTGAGAAATCTTAATTTTTTAAACAGTTCATCTCTCATTTCCACTCTGTTGTCCTACTTAAACAGCACAGCTAACCTACGCAGGGCAGTAGGGATAAAATCTAAAATATAAAGCTTGTATGGAAATACAGTTAATCTTCATGGATTATATTGATGCCGAATTGACAAAAATACTGTCAACATTTGATGCCTTTTATCTTGTGTGTCTTGAGTTACGTGTTTTTGCGGATATGCAAGGAATTTTTAAAATTCCATATTTCTTAAAGGGAGTTTGGTGTAATATTTTCCACCAGAAGCAGGATGGGAAATAATCTCAAAAGGAATCTAGTTGTAGTCTTGAAAATCGTGGCTCTGCAAGATCCCCAGACTTTGCAAAGTCCTATAGAGTGTGATTTAAACAACTTGACTTGTCTAAAGGAAGGTATTGATTTCAATGTTTTATTGACACATCTCTGTCCTCCCAGCTTCATGTACTGGACTGACTGGGGGACTCCCGCTAAAATTGAGAAGGGAGGTTTTAACGGAGTCGACCGCAGCGCTCTGGTCACCGACAACATTGAGTGGCCCAATGGAATCACACTCGGTAAACTCTAACATTCATGTCTCTGGTTTCATGGTGTCATTTTTTATCTATCCAGTGAATGCTAGTGGTCAGACCTGTTGACCCCCCTCTCTCATCTGCTTCCTTCCCAGACCTGCTGAACCAGCGGCTCTATTGGGTGGACTCCAAGCTGCACACCCTTTCCAGTATCGACGTGCAGGGCGGTGGTCGACGCACCCTCATCATTGACGAGCACAGGCTGGCTCACCCGCTTGGCCTCACTGTGTTTGAGGTACACGTTTCCCTCCTGATAAGCTCTGTTACACATCAACCCAGAGCCGACTGTCAGATACAACATGCCTCCTCACCACACGTGTAAACAGTAGTATTTCTCACCGCTGTGACTCAGTGCTCAGTCTCTGAAATACTAAGCCTGGTTGTTTTTTGTGCTTCTAGGAAAAAGTGTTCTGGACGGATGTCAGTAACAGTGCAATCCTCAGTGCAAACAGGCTGACGGGTGGTGACATCACACCACTGGCAGAGCACTTGTCATCGCCAGAAGACATTATTCTGTACCATAACCTCAAACAACCCACTGGTAAGAGACGCCGCTGCCCCAGACTGATTCAGAAATCAGACGCCTGTTGACCCAGGTTCTTTGTTTGCATCAGATTATGTTTGTCCTTTTTATTAAATACTGAACGCTGGCCAAATGTTTTCATTCACTGCCAGTTTGACAGAGGTTCCTCCCTGACCACAGCTACATAGCAGCTACGTAACACCTGCAATAAATTTTAAGTTTTGATCCTATTCATTTACTGGTATTATTATTCCAATGCTCAGTAATGTCTTTGGTAAAGTATCGCATAATTTAAAAGCAGCAGCCAGAAATGTCCATAGTATTGCATGCTTAGGTCCTTAAGTCAAACTGTTGCATTTGTATGATAATGTTGATAATGGCTTGAAAACATGTTAAACACTTAAACTAAAGTCAAATTTCATTGTTTTTTACGTTGCAGGAAGGGACTGGTGCCAGGTATCCGGCTGTGAATTCTTGTGCCTGGCAGCTCCTCAAGTGGGCAGACACCCCCCCAAATACACCTGTGTCTGTCCAGACAACATGATGTTAGCCAGGGATATGAGGACATGTGTGCCTGGTGTGTAAAGGATCAAAGACAGATTATACAGTAGTAGTGTAATATCTTAAAATGATCTATGACTATTCGCAATGTTCAAGCGGTCCTATTTCTGGCTCTCACCCTTCCCCCTCTGTTTTTGTTCTTCACCAGCTGTGCCAACACCTGCAGCTCCCGTGCTGCCTCAAGTCCCTGCTACCAACCCACCCCCTCCTCGGCCAACAGTACCAGCCAGCACCACACCTACACCCCAGGTCCACACCACACCTACACCCCAGGTCCGCACCACCACAGTGCCCGTTGTAATCACCACCACTGCGGCCAGGCCAGCGCCACGCACCACCAAGCCTCCTGTAAGGACCACCACGCCTGAACCAAAGACCCCGTCACCCCGTCCAGTGAACCCCAAAATTCTCCAGACCACCACAGAGACTCCAGTCACTTCATCAGGCAAGTACCATCAATGTGTTTGGCATTATTACGATTATTAAAGTTCAGATTTTTTGAAGTGGGGTTGAATGAGGTGCTTATCCATAGTCAGTGTGTTACCTTCAGTAGATGGGGGTCAACACGCCCCCAGTTTGGAGAAGCAGGCTGGAGTACTAACATAGAAGCTGAGCAATGTACTGCTGTCTCACGAGATGTGACTTGTTGGACCTAACCAGAAGCTGTTTGAGCCTTTGATATGGATATGGAATTGATAGGGTTGATCAGACATTGCTTTATTTATCATTTATTAGAAAGCTATTCACAAAACAAGCTCTGGATTGAGCTTCAGATTTTTTTTGATCACAAGATTAAAAGATTGAACACGAGTTTATCACGAGTATGGAGACTCGTAAAAAGTACATAATCTGTACTGGCTACTTTTTTTATCCGGGTACTCGGCTCAATTCTAGTAACGGATGATTATTTAGCTGATTTCAAAAATCAAGCAGAAGGTAAAGAGACACTTCAGACACTTAAAATAATAATCTGAGCTTGTCTGTGGCAAACATGACCACTTTAAATGGACATACAGCTGTGCGGCAGCTGGCTGCAGCTATCGCTTAACATCAGGAAATGGGGTCCAAGTCAAAAATTGCCGAAGTTGTCCTTGAACTTGGGGCAGCTATGTCTCAGAGGTAGAGCGGGTCATCACTAATCAGAAGATTGGCGTTTTGATCTCTGGTTCCTCCAGTCCATTTGTCAAAGTATCCTTGGGCAAGATACTGAACCCCAAATTGCTTCCAATGGCTGCGCCATCGGTGTGGAAGTGCATGTGGATGCTTACTGAGTAGCAGGTGGCACCTTGTGTGGTAGCCTCGACCACCAGTGTGTGAATGGGTGAATGTGACGTAGTGTAAAAGTGCTTTAAGGGGTTAGAAGGCTAGAAAGGTGCTATACAAGTGCAGTCCATTTAACGTCGCTGAACACAGGAGCTGCTGGTCTGCTGCTGCCTCAATCACTTATTTTGTTTGTTTTATTGTGTGACTCTGGCGTTTAGAAGGGTTAGTTTGGATTCGCAGTGGACTGCTAAGCTTTTGCGTTGCCACTCCTACTGCTTCTCCAAACTGGGGGCGTGCAGACTTCCATCTGCTGTATTCAATACACTGTACCCGCACAAACCTATGTCAAACATCGGAACTAACCCTTAAAGGTCAAACTGGCAGACAAAGTTTGTTTTGTTTGAGTGCATTGCTCTCAGCTCTGACACACATGTATATACAGTGCAGGCCGGCTTCATGTATCAT
Source organism: Epinephelus lanceolatus (assembly GCF_041903045.1). Classification (NCBI taxonomy): domain Eukaryota; kingdom Metazoa; phylum Chordata; class Actinopteri; order Perciformes; family Serranidae; genus Epinephelus; species Epinephelus lanceolatus. The sequence goes on from NC_135751.1 coordinate 38,593,992, forward strand.
TAACTTCTCTTCATGTGTTTGCCTCTCTGCAGATATCCGACATGAATTTGCTGCTATACCCGACGCTGCTTCGCCCACCCCGATCGCCCTGTATATTGCTCTACCTCTGGGTGAGTCGCTGTGGCAGCTGCTGCAAAGGCGGCTTCTTCACAGAATATAGAAATTATCTGAAATAATAAAAGCATCATGTCTCATCATCTCTCTCCCCATGTCTGCCTCATGTAGCGATTGTCTGTCTGGTGGCTGTTGGTGGCGTGCTGCTATGGAGGAACTACAGGCTGAAGAACACCAACACGATTCACTTTGACAACCCTGTTTATCAGAAAACCACAGAGGACCAAGTGCACATTTGGAGGAGCCACAGCCCTGACGGTTTCTCCTACCCAAAAGTGAGTCTAGTTTGACAGCTTATAGTTCGGCCTGAATTTAGTACACTTTATTGTGATCAGCACACACAGGCCACAGTATATATTATCTCTGACATCCTTTTATTTGCTGTCCCATCAGAGACAAATCGTGAGCTTGGATGAAGAGGCAGACAACCCGGCCTTCACAGAAAACTGAGACACGTTGCGCAGAGTGGAAAGAAAAGCCTCGATGATAAGCTACCTTGGACATCCATTTGTATATTTACCTCACACAGCACAAAGATATGGAAGTCAAAGCCAATATCAGAACCACTATATCCTCACAGACGAACAAGCGCTCTGCAGTGGGAAAACCAGGATCAGACGTATTTTCAGGTTGCACATTTTTTTTCCATCAAGTTGACAATCCATTTCTCACCAGATCTTACCAAATCAGCAGATGATGGATTCTTTAATCCAACTTTTTTTTTTTTTTTTTTTTTTTTTGTTAACTCGCTATCCTAACTGTGATGCTGATGATATAGCTGCTATGTTTACATGCACACTAATATTCTACTTTTATTTTGTATATTACAGTTTCCGGATTTGATTCTGGTCATGTAAACAGCGTTTGAAGTGGTACAGGACATGTTAGGGAACATTAATCAGAGTATGCACGGCTGCATGTTAATGGGAAAATGAATTGAATATTCATTTTTATTAGCCACAGCTTAGTAGGAATATTGTATTTTTCGGAATGGGTGAAAAAAAGGAATATTTTGTGCATGTAAATGTAGAAGTTGTTGAGGCTTCATAATGTCTCGTTTTTCATGCATCAGTTTAACTGAGCTCATTTAATACAACTTATAAATAGGAATTCCCTCTAACGCAGAGAAACTCAACTTGCGACCCTCAACAGGGTGCTGGGTGGCCCGCTGACTGTTTTTTAATTGGAGAAGAAAACAAATTGATTCACACTGGGATTTTTTTGTACTTTTAATGTAAAATAAGGTGCCAGAGTGCACAAAAAAACATCAAAATAGAGCTTGTGCATTTAAAACAATTGCAACTGGAGGATCCCTCATTTTAATAATTATTATAATAATGATTATTATTTAAGGTGGCAAGGTGGTACAGTGGTTAGCACTGTCGCCTCACAGCAGGAGGTTTCCAGACTTGAACCCACTGGCTGGGGCCCTTCTGTCTTCCTTCCACAGTCCAAGGACATGCAGGTTGGGACAGCCCCCCCTGCGACCCTTGACAGGATACAGACAGTTACAGGTAATGATTTAATGAATGAAAAATTATTTATATATTAATTATTGTTTGTTCATTAAAAATGCAATCCTCCTGCCATTTTGCAAACGTGGCACCAGAGCAAAGCAAGTTGAGTATCTCTGCTGTAACGTGTTTTAATTCACACACGTGTTGTAAATATAATTTTTGTCTGTTCGTGGAACATTATCAAACCTTATTTGCTTTGTTTTTTGGCCACTTTCAAATCTGTACGGTAAATAAAAGGCCACCACCATCTCCAGACGCTATGCTACGCTACGCTATGCTTAGCTCAAAGACTGGAAACAGGGGAAACAACTAGCATTGTGAGAATTTGGTAGTTCTCACACTTTTGTGATAGGTGTTTTATTTTTGTTTTGTTTGATTATTTGTGAGATTTAGAGATGTCGGTGGACATATTTTATCACATTTGGACAGACCTAGGCAAGCTAACCCTTGTTTCCACTCTTTGTGCTAAGCTAAGCTAAGCTAACCAGCCGCTGGCTCCATCCACATATTTATCAGATATGACAGTGGTATTAATCATCTCATTTAACTCTCGACAGGAAAGCAAAGATGCATATTTCCCATTATGTTATACTATTTCTTTGATCGTGATGAAGCTGGAGCCAGGAGGCGCTCACCTTAGCGCTAATGCTCATTGCTTTTAAGCTTCACTTTCTGTATGTAGCAACAACAAAAAATAATGTTCACCTAATAAGTGAGCTTTAGAAATGCTTGTTGGTGGATTTAATTACATTTGGACAGAACCAGGCTAGCTGTTTGCCCTGTTTCCAGTATATATGCTAAGCTAAGCTAAGCTAAAGTAAGCTAATCTCCTTATGTCTCCAGCGCTGTACTTACTACCGACATTTCTCTTTGTTGTTGACTTTTATCCCAAGACAAACACTAACACCAGAGCAGATTTAAAGTTGAGTGTACAGTGGCTGAATGTAATACTGACAGGAATTCTGCATGTGCCAGTTTAACCAGTGTGACCTCAATAAGTCTTAATGATGTGTGTGTCGTTATGAGTTCAATACCAGTCATTGCCTCAGTCGTGAAGCACAAAAAAACACATACATGTGATTAATGTTTCATTAGGTTGAAGGAACAAAACTACTTGGTTAGGTTTAGTGGGAAAAACTCTTTGTCACACTTAGAAAAAGATTGTGTTTTTGGTTAAAATTTGTACATTTGTTAAGTATGAGGCGTAAGTATGTCATGTAATGTCATGTGACACAAGTACGTATTGTTAAGATAAGTAAATGTTAACTTCGGGTTTCAAACAGGACACAAACTGCAGTCTCCTGGCTGAAAGTCATATGTTTGTTTGACTTTCTCGCTTTTTACACTACATATAGGGTTGCATGATGATGTTTAACCAGGAATTTCGTTTCAGTTTTTGAAGATTGCAGATTACAATTAGAATACCGTCAGTGTACATCGCTCAGGAGGTTTTTCTGGAGTCGAATTATCCGTAGAGTTCTCCTCCTCAAAATCCGATATCTTATTATTAATATAATCTCTCACAAAGACTCGCTCCCTATGTAGATATAAACAGCTCACTCTAGGGTAACAAAAACACAAAGACTCTTATTTTCAGGTGTGTATGCACTAAAGAAAATACACTTATTATATTCAATTTCTTCCAGTACATTCCCCTAAATCCTACACTCTAAACCTTTAAGAGGTTGTTGTCATTTCACTTATTTTTGTGAAACCAGGCTGACCCAAAAGGTCCTAAACACACTGCTGTAGCTGACCTCTAATAATACTCACTGTGCCTTGATTTATACTGTGCTCTGTAATAGCCTTCAGATTTCACATATCACCATATGGTAACAACATAAGGTTCTTCAGCAGCTGTCTTTTGTTCCTTAGTTTCTCTGAACCCTTATCCAGCTCCATTCTCTTGATTTGTGATTGGCTGTCTGAGTACTGGGGAGCCACCCCTAAATTTTCCTCCCCTACACCCCTCTTGGGGGGACTGGTGCATTCCTCAAAGACTGAGAGGCTTTGATGCAACCACATGTGACCAGTGGGGCCATGTCTAATTCTCTGTACCATGGCACGTGGCCTGTATATTTACATCCTCCCCCAGGACCAAAACTTGCCTCCCACATTCCTGAAAAAGAACCATGTGCCCCATCATGGTTTTAAAAACACAAGTTGCTTTGAGCTCCTTTATTTGTATCGCTGACAAATGTGTGCCTTTTTAATTACATGTTTTGCTCACGTTCATGTTGGTGTTATTGAACTCAGTGGATATGTATAAAATCAGTGTGTCTTCCTGTTTACAGTTAATTGTCTGAGGGATGTTGCAGTGTTACTTTCAGGTGAGGTAACACCTAACAAAGACGTTGTATTGAGTTAGGTTAATGACTGTTGTGAGGCTTTTAGAAAGAAAACACAAGTGTCTAGTCAAGCTGTACATAATGTCATTTCACATTCACCAACTAACAGTGCAGATTAAGCATGTAAATATAATGTTCATAAATGTAAATATTGGTTCTTTACTGTTTTTTGGTAATAATGTCACTGTTTTAGACTTTGTTGTAAACTTTAAACATTTGCTGTACATAAATAAATGCTTCTATTTATTATAGAATCACTACCGTCTGGGTTCCATTCTTATAGACTTATGACTTTTGGCTACTTTGGCACATTGATCTTGTAAATGTGGATAATGTTACAGGGTTTTTTCTACATACCATTTGATTGTTAATATTTAGGCCTTTTTGTCAAGTTGAATTAGTAGCCTACCTAGAGTGGCAGAAGCTGTGTGTTAAAAACTTTTATCAGTTACTTTCAGCTAAACATGTCAACCGTTAATACTTTAGCTACCTATTTCATCTGTTTATCAACTACTTTTAGCTAACTATTTCAGCAGTTTATCCGTTACTTTTAGCTGAGTATTTCAACCGTTTATCCATTAATTTAGTCAACTATTTCAACTCTTCCATTAGCTACTTCTGGCTAACTGTTTCAACTGTTTATCCAGTACTTTTAGCCAACTATTTCAACCCCTTATCCATTAGCTACTTTTAGTTAATTATTTCAGCTGTAAATCCATTACTTACTGTTAAACTATTACTGTTTATTGTTTAAAATGTTCATCTATCAGCTACTTTTAGCTAACATTTTCAACTGTTTCTTCGTCAGCTACTTTTTGCTAACTATTCAGCAGTTCATCCATTACTTGTAGCTTATTGTTTAATGTGTTAAACTTACTTTAAGCTAACAATTTAACTGTTTATCTTTTAATTTGGTTAACTATTTTAGCAGTTTGTTCATTACTTTTAGTTAACTACTTAATTGTTTAGCCATTAGCTACTTTCAACTGTATCCATTATCTACTTTTAGCTAACTAAATAAATAGCTGACTATTTCAGCTGTGTCCAGTAGTATCCTTTAGCTAACTGTTTCGACTGATTATCCACTTGCTGCTTTTAGCTGAATATTTCAGCTGTTTATCCATTAGCAACTTTTAGCTGACTCTTTCAGCTGTCCATCCATTAGTATCCTTTAGCTAACTGTTTCAACTGTTTATTAGCTGCTTTTAGCTAACTATTTCAACTGTTCATCCTTTAGCTACTTTTAGCTAACTACTTCAACTGTTCATCCATATTAGCAAACTACTTCAACTGTTTATCCATTAGCCACTTTTAGCAGACTGTTTCAACTGATTATCCGCTAGCTACTTTCAGCTAACTTTTTCAACTGTTCATCCATTATCTACTTTTAGCTAATTAAAAAATAGTTGAATATTTCAACTGTGTCCATTAGTATCCTTTAGCTAACTGTTTCAACTGATTATCCACTAGCTGCTTTTAGCTGAATATTTCAGCTGTTTATCCATTAGCAACTTTTAGCTGACTATTTCAACTGTTCATCCATTAGTATCCTTTAGCTAATTGTTTCGACTGTTTATTCCTTAGCTGCTTTTAGCTGAATATTTCAGCTGTTTATCCATTAGCAACTTTTAGCTGACTATTTCAGCTGTCCATCCATTAGTATCCTTTAGCTAACTGTTTCAACTGTTTATTCATTAGCTGCTTTTAGCTAACTATTTCAACTGTTCATCCTTTAGCTACTATTAGCTAACTACTTCAACTGTTTATCCATTAGCCACTTTTAGCAAACTGTTTCAACTGATTATCTGCTAGCTACTTTCAGCTAACCTTTTCAACTGTTATATTAGCCACTTTTTGATATCTATTTCAACTGTTCATCCTTTAGCCACGATAGCTAATGATTTCAACTGTTTATCCATTAGCTACTTTTAGCTAACTATTTCCTATGCTTTTTATCTATTACTTAAAAAAAAAAAACATTTTAAACTAATTTTCATACATGCAGCTATGGGCATTCACTAAAGGTCAGCATCACATCAATTTGAAATCCTATTTAGCTGAGTATATTCCTCCTCAACCTAAATATGTAGATATATATTTTTAATCAAGTTACAATTGCTATTTTTTTTTGTTTGTTTGTTTGTTTTGTTGGTTGAGTTTAATTGAGTTCATTAGCTGAGCTACAATCTGTCCAAATACTGTGGCTCCTGCAGCAGTACCTTATGGCTGGGAATCACTGCCTTAAAATAGTTTGCATGTGTAACTGAATGTTTATTTGGACTCTTTGTCTTATAAGAATTTCAATTTAGCAGAACTCATGTAAAGTGAAAACACACTATAAGTCATGGTTGTGATTTATTTTTCAATTGTTTCGAAATGTCTTTGCAAAACTATTTGTGTATTAGTGGCATTGTTTTTCCCTTTATTACAGGGTGTAAAGCCACGTCTACCTTTCCCTGTCTGTGTTGTTATCATGTGTTTGAAATGCTGCTTAACATGTGTGGCGGATGAGTTTTGAATGATGTACAGCAGCATGTGTCCACTGTTTTCCATCCAGCAGCTGTGGTATGCGGACATGGCAGAAAACGTGAAGTGGGGTTCACTTTTTTTTTTACGTCTCTCTGTCTTCTTCCAGGAGGGCTGGCTGTGTTTTGTAGTTCTTTGGAACCCCAGACCTTCTTCCTAGAAAGTCTGGCTGTCTCAGTGAAATTCAAAACCCCTGTTTCTTAGAAATCCTCCAGCAGTGTGAGACCACAGAAAGGAAAAGTAACAACAGTGTGAGTGTGGGGAAAGTCTGTATTGTATTTATGCACATAAAATAGATAACACATGGATGGGAGCTGGAGCATATTATACACATATTGTACACTCTAAATATGGTCATTTATGAACAACCTTCATAGTTTGGTAATATTTATTTATTTTTTACATGATGAGACCGAGCACTGTCAACTTGGGTAACATACTAAATTGTCAGGGGATGTGTAGTATGTTGAACTGATTTGTGTTTGTACACGGGCAAGCAGTTTTCCATGACTCCAGGCACAGCTTGGTAGACATGTTCATGAGCAGTTTGTTATGTGTTTATTGATGTTTTCCTTAAAAACAAGGACTTTAATTTGCACTTTGAAAGATTTAATGAGTTTCAAGTTATCATACATGAAGATTAAATCACTTGTGTGTTACAGTCTCGTGGCCATACCTTCCATGAGCAATGTTTTGCAGCTGTCTGAGAGGAGAGGGGGGAAAAACGGCTTCGTGAGCCTGCTGCCAATCTGTGGTCAAACCCATCATTATATATGTCACGTGTAAAATTCAAGGCTGAGGAAGAGAGGAAGTGTTTAAGTGATAACCCAAACAGGTGAAAGATGCAGTGACATGTTCGTAGACATGTGGGTAAACACGCAGATATGAAAACACACAGTTTATGCCAACTCTCAAATCTCCCTCTGACAAAATACACTGTATATGACTATTACGACATCCATGCCTAGTGTGAATCCTTCCCGATTCATGGCTGATTTTCAACTTCTCATTGTCCAAACAGTTATAAAGATTCCTGGGGAACAATTTGTTTTCACAGACCACAGAAAACGTCTGTTTTTCTAAGAAAAGTTTTGTCTGAATCTGACATCATTAATCATTAATATAACCACAGAGGTCATGCGCGGCGGACTGGATGATTCCAGTAGGTCCCACAGATGAATGGAATAAATACTACGGGAGTCATGTTTTCCACTCACTGCATGTGTTTTTCAGATTGAAAGAAAGACATAAAATCCACTTCACTGAAGACAGTTTTTTCTGCGGTGATTTACTTTTATACTTCTGACTCCACTTCATCCATAAAGCTAATATAGTATTTCTTCTTTGTTCACATGTTGGTGTAGATTAAACATGCCATTTGTACAATCACACAAATTCATAATGGTAATATTTCTGAGCAGGTTCCAGTAAGTTCCACCTGATGTTCGATCTGCCAAAGTGTGATGATACGACATCAATGCTCACCTGATACTACATAAACAAAACCAGCCAGTCGGACCGTCACTGACCTTTGCTCAGACTGTGTTTGGATGTATACCACTCCTATTTGGGAGGCACACACTCCTCACCAGACAACAGCTTGACCAATGGTGCTACTAATGATATTTGATTAAAGTTGTTGATAGAGGAGTTATAATGTTTTATAGGTAAATTCCCAGTATCCACCCACTCTTAAAGGAACATATCCTCTTAAAGTTTGTCTCCTCAGAAAATCCTCTAGTTTTAACAGTTTGTTTGTTCATAATTTGGGGGTAATTTATGCATTTATTATATATGAAATGAAAAGAGAGACAGGAAATGACATGCACAGAAAAAAACGAATAACAAAATGTATTTAATGACTGATTAAATTGGCTTTTTATTCAGATTTGAATTTTCCTAATTTGTCCAAAACTCTATGAAACTATGTTGTATTGAATGGCTCTGTCGTTACTTTGGAAAATTTGATTTTAATATATAAAATTAAGATTTGCATCTATGATCACGTAATGATATTTAACTCCAGTAACTATATGACTCCTTTTGTATTTAGTGCTGTGTATTGGTGTTGAGAGCCTGCTCTCACTCCGAAGCCGTCAAAATCCGACGCTTGGGCAGTGACTTGCGACGTCAGAAAGCAACGAAAAGGTGGCTACTCTTCAGTGGGATATTTATTTTAATTTAGCACGTAAACTTTGCAGGGTTGGTGGTGAAAGCAAATGAATCTGTCCACACACTATTAAATCATCTATTTTCCTCCGAGACTCAGTGCTAGTCACTGCTACTTAAGTTCAACAAAGGCAAAAAAAAAAGGCACCAGTCTGTAGACATACGACGCACATCACAGTTGATGAAATGTTAAAAAATGTTTTAATTCAATATACAGGCTGCACATCTTTACAGTTGTAGAATGCAATTATCACTTTAGACCTACAACAATGACAAATGTTTAAAATTAACAGTTACTTGTTTCCATATAATTTGTGTCAAAACCAGAGGGAGCCATTGGAGAGGGTATATAGTCTACTTAACTTAGACCGGTTGTCCTCATTCGTGGACCGGTTTTTGGTGCCATCTAGTGGCAGTAAGAGCACAATACACTAATCCATGTAAAAACAAGATGGCAGCCATCTCCGCCAAGTCAGTCTGCAGTTGACCCTGACACAAAAGAGGACAAAACATTTATGGTTGAAACTTGATTATTTCTGATTAATAATGTTTGCAGTTTGATATGACAACAAATTTGACAAATTTTAGCGACAGTAACAAGAAAAGACGCTGTTAATTAGGAAGTAGGCCTACTTGCTTGAAGACACTGTGACCTTATTATCGTCTCATTTGAGGACATTGGAACTGTATTGTCATCTCGTTTGAGGACATTGGACCTTCACTGACATCTTATTTGAGGATATTGGGACTTAATTATTGTTGACAATGTTTAGTGTTTTTATACTTATTGGGTCCTAGGGTACTGATGGCAAATAGCTAGGAGAAATTAAAAATGCATACCAAACAAAAGCTCAGGTCTCAGGAGGATATGGCGAGGAAATTAAGTAGTGAGTTTTACTTAATTATAAAAAGTGTAAAAGAAAGTTAGAAAACAAAATGTTCTGAATGTTAGTGAAATAAATCATTTTCTCTATAAATTAAGAAAATTAACAACATATTTTAGAGATTTGCTTCAGTCTGTCAAGGTAAAAAGAAAATAAATAAAGAAAATAAATAAAATAATGATCAAAATAATTCAAATATTATAAATGATTAAAATAAATAAAATATTAGAAATAATCAGTTATAGTAACTGTAATTAAAAATTAAAAATAAGCAAAATAACAATTAAAATAAATGAAATATTATACATACTTAAAATAATAAATAAAATAATGAAACATATTATAAATAAAATATTATAAATAATTAGTTATAATTAATATAATTAAAATATTAAAAATAAATAAAATAAGTAAAATAAATGAAATATTATACATACTTAAAATAATAAGTAAAATAAATGAAATATTATACATACTTAAAATAATAAATAAAATAATGAAACATATTATAAATGAAATATTGTAAATAATTAAAGTAATAATTAATATAACTAAAATATTAAAAATAAGTAAAATAAATAAAATATGAATACTTAAAATGATAAATAAAATAATCAAAGATTTTAAAAATGAAATATTATAAATAATTTAAGTGATAATTAATATAATTAAAATATTAAAAATGAATAAAATAAGTAAAATAAATAAAATATAAATACTTAAAATGATAAATAAAATAATGAAAGATTCTAAAAATGGAATATTATAAATAATTTAAGTGAGAACTAATATAATTAAAATATTAAAAATAAATAAAATATTATAAATACTTAAAATGATAAATAAGATAATTAAAATATCATAAATAATCAAAATATAAAGTGGTGAACAATGTCAATCAAAATTTGATTAGAGGAAATTAGTATTAGCGCGCCCCCTGGTGGACAGTGTACGTCATCTATGACGTGAGGACCGGAAACTACGTAGTTCAGCTTTCCACACGCGCATGCCTTAGCGGGGATGACTTCCCTTTAACAGCGTGTAGTTTTAACTGTATCATAAAGCTGTTTTCTTTATTAAAACCATGTCGGAGTTAAAAATAAACTCCCAGTTCGCTCAGAAATACGAGAAATACCGACAGAAGGAAGAACTACAGAGACGTGAGTGTCACAGCTAGCTAACCACGGCTAACAGGCTAACAACACAACGTGGGGACGTGTAGCTAGCTCTGAGTTGTGTTCTGCGATGTTGTGATATTTGTGGGTTTAATATGTGTGTGTTGTGTGTTGTTGTGCAGTGAAGGACAAATACGGAGATCGAGGAGATGAGACTGAGTCGTCCGAGTCCAGCTCTGATGACAGTGAAGTGGTTAGCATCGCTGCTTCTTTCATATCTCAACAAGTGTCCAAGCAACGTTTAAAGTGCATCATGTTTCCTGACTGAGTTTTATTTCCCCTCTCAGGAGCTGGACCCTGAAACTGAGAGGGATTTTTACAGGACATTGTCACTGCTGAAGAAGAAAGACCCAAAGATCTATCAGACAGATGCTAAGTTCTTCTCAGAAGGTGAGTGTTGTGGACTACAATCATTGGTGTTGCGTTCAAGGTTTCAAGGACATCTTTAAGATACACATCATTTTATTTCAGGTGCATCCATCAGTGATGAGAAGCCGTCAACCTCGAAGACAGCAGTGAAGCCCATGTACCTGAAGGACTATGAACGTAAAGTGATACTGGAGAGGGAGGGGTGAGTGACCTGCTGATGTGCCATCATTTGTTTTCAAGTCTTTTTCTGACACACACATATACCATCAACCTGCTCTACAGTCACATTTCTGGCCCCATTCTTCTTGACTAATTTACCTGAAGTGACGCTTAATTCGAAGTTAAAACTTAGACTAGTTCACTAGTTTTTAATTGAGAAAACATTCAGAATTAAGCAAAATTAAATGTAAATGTTTAAATATTGTTTGAAAAAACTCTGCATGTATTATACAGTGTTCCTACGGTCATGGAAAACCTGGAAAAGTCATGGAGTTTTGAAGTAACAGTATCCAAGCCTGGAAAAGTCATGGAATTTTGTTGTGTATAATGAATGTGTCACACTAATTCTCAGTAGATAACCCTCCTAGTAAGGTACGAAAACTGCAAATTTATTTTCTGAGGGTGACGGCATGACGTTGCTCTAATATCCGTGGATGTGTGACAGAGTTATATTAACCATTGCATACGCATATTTATTTTCAGCTTGCATTCTGTCTCTCCCTTAATGTATGCTTACTAGCAGGACTAACAGGCTTGTTCAAGCAGCCCTCAGTCCGCACAGGAAGTCACCAAAACTCTCTCATCCCATTAAAACAGTCCAGTGTTAATATACAGTAGACTCTGTATAGTTTATGATGAATGTATTCAGTCTGTGACGACTAAACTTCACCATCAGTCACACAACATGTTGAAATTCAACAAAATTTAAAAGTCTAAGAGGCCGTTTACACGTGGCCGGCTATTTTCATAAACGGACATTTCACCCTCTCCGTTTTCAAAAAGATCTTCGTTTACACTTACACGTGTTTATATACATAAGAGCATGCCAAACCTGTAGGTGGCAGTGTAACGAGAAGCTCAAGCCTTCAAAGTATTCATTGTCACCATAGCAACATAGGTCGCACTTTTGACACAGGCGCAAGTTCTGGCGCATACTGTGATGTCGGCTGCCTATAACTCAGTTTATCTCCGTTTATCTCAGTTTACATGCAAACGCACAACTGGAGTTTTCCAAAAATCTCCACTCTGGCCGGAGTTTTTAGAAAGACTCGTTTTCAAAGGAGAAATCTCCGTTTGCGTGTAAACGAAGGGCACAAACGAAGGAAGATGTCTCCGTTTATCAAAATCACTGTGTACGTGTAAACGGCCTCTCAAACGTCATCTTGTTGAGTCGAAATCTAAACCAATCAGCTGTTAGATCAGATCAGAGCCAGGCATTTCCCATCATGCTCTGGGTCTTGCAGTTGGTGGAGAGCAGCTGCAGCGTCTGGCTCTAAAAACTGCGGGCACCTCGCTTTCATGAGATTTTCACTTTCCACTTTTGGAGTTGGACACAAAACTAGGGGTGTCCCCGACTAAGAATTTTCATAGTCGAATCTGATTTGACAGATTTTTCCTTTAGCCGACTAATGCCTGATTTATGGTCCTGCGTTAAATCAACGACGTCGCTACATCGTAGGGTACGTGGCTACGCAGGAGGCTCGCCATAGCCCCCGGTGTAGCATGACGTGCACTTCCCCAAAAATGTAACTACATGTTGAGGCGACGCAGACCCAGCGCAGACCGAGAGGGCTGTGATTGGTTTGCTTGGTAGCAACGCATTTCGGGTTCCGTATTTCCAGATTGCACCATCCCTGCCATCTTTAAACATCTTCTGTTGCAGTATTAAGGCCCATTTATGCTCAATGTTTAATACGGATATGGACGGAGCCATCTGTCCGTGCTCCGCGTTCATTTCTCTGTGGCCGGAAAAGCCGAAAGCTAAACAAAGAATCAACTAGAGACAACGATAACCATTCAGGAAAGGAACGCAGCCTCCTACCGCTCTGGCGGTGAATTGCACTGCGACGAAATGGAGTGACGGAGAAGTTCGAAGGGTTCACGACGGCGTCACGGCAACGACTTAGGTAGATCGTAGGTACGCCACAGGACCATAAATCAGGCTTAATCGTCGAATCATGTTTTTTTCCCCCTCATTGATGAATGAGCTCATTTGCGTCAGTTTCTGCTCCAGAGAAAAGAGCTAAAATACCCAAATAAACAAATTTAATTTTTCAGTTGGTATTATAAGATGATAAATTATAACTAGTCCATACCCAGGGATGTGTTATGTATAGAGGAATAAGAAATAGGTCAAAGCAATGAGGAGGAAAACGGATGATGACAGACGGACGGAGGGACAGAGGTTTCTCCATTTAATAGTAGGATAAACATCCAAAAACATCATCAAAAGGTTTAGAAACAGTTTTCCTTCTTTCTGACTTCAAGTTACTTCATTAATCAACTCAGGTTCATACAAGTTCATCCACACGGACCGCGGGTCACCGCTCTCAATCGTTTGGCCACGTCGGACAAAAAGTAGCCAAATAAATAATCAGAGTTCATCAAGAAAACAATCAGCGGTGAAATTCGTTTCAAGACACTTCAGGTAAACGAATAATCCTTCAAAAAGGTTTGATTTGAGAGCACATACCTCCTCTGAAGTGTTTGTTTATGCGCTCCGCCACTGTAAATCACCGTAGGCCTCGATGCTGCTCTGATGGTCCTGCAGCGCACCCACTCACCTCCGCTTATTTGGATCGAGCAACTGGGTGATTTATTCAAGCGTAGTAATGATTATGCCTACTGATTAAACACACGCGTCATTTTCAATTTTTTATTAACAGAAATTAGGCTGCTGTTTGTATCAAAATAGGCTATATATCATGAATTACTAGAAAACAAATACATTCTATGTCAAATCAAGATGTTCAGCAGCAGTGAGCACCCCCATATAGTCAGAATGGTACGGTCTTGTTTCATAACCACATTTTGCGACGATTCGACGGCGACACTGGCAGTCGAATCAGACTTCTCCAAATCGAATCACTGAATCATCGACTATTCGGGGTCACCCCTACACAAAACTAACTGACATGCATTGTGCAGCGATTGCTGATGATCAAATCTGCGCAGGCCTGGCTCATCTCGAATGAGCCTAATGTTTGAATAGAGTTTGAGTCCGATATGTTTGAGAAGCGCTGAAGAAAAACAATATTACAGGTCCTTGAAAAGTTGAAATTTTGTCCATGAAAATGTGTGAGAGGCTGAACAACAACAACGGGCTCAGGCTGTTAATCTCGTCACTGTCGGCCAGTCTGTTCATATCAAAACCTTTTATTAAACAAGTGTTGAACCTGTTGCAGATTCATTATTTCTCTATTATTTACCTAATCTCTGATTTTGTTTTTACTTTACAGTAAATACGAGGATGACGATGACAGTGATGACGAGGAAGCCGTCAGGAGAATAGAGGTAGACCCTGATATGAAATAATGTTGCTCCCTCAGGAATACAGATGTTCTTAATGGTGACAGATGTTTTATTAACTGTTGATGTTTTCTTCCAAAGAGAGCTGCCTCTCCGAGCTACATTCAAGAGCAGCGGGAGCTGAAGGAAAGGTGAGACTCAAACAGTCTGCAGATGTCTGGCAGAATAATTCTTAACAGACTATAAAGGGAAACTAAAACTTCTCCTCAGCTTCCGTAAGTTCGTCCAGGACAGCGATGAAGACGACGATGACGACGGTGAGGGAGAAGTAGTGTCTGAGCTGCTGACCAGGAGGGTGAAGACACAGGAGGAGAAGGTCAGAGGCTGTTATCAGTTACTAGGGCTGCACCTAAGGATTCATTTTTATTGATTCATCTGACTTTCCTTTTTTTAATCTAAAAATTAATTTACCAATTGTTCATTTTTTTATTCCTCAGTCAATATAACAATTAATTTACTTTTTGAAATAATATTTAAATGTTTATTCAGTCATATTTTCTTAATAAGAAATGAAGGCAAAAAGAAACAAAGCAATGAGAGCTGCACATTTTAACATTTGTCTGATTTACAAAAGCATCAAAAAAGGTCAGGATGAACTCCTGCACTCCTGTGTGTCTGCAGGATAAAGAGGAGGCGGACTATGTGGAGTGGCTGAAAGGCCAGGCTGACCTCGAGGGTCCGGAGGAGGTGAAGGACATGGTGAGTGTGTGTGAAGTATGATGATGGTACAAACATTTTGAGGTTTGCTCAGTGATGACACTGGTTTGTGTTGAACAGAAATATTTAAGGGACTACTGGAACGACCCGCAGCTGGATGAGAAGGAGTGTTTCCTGAGAGACTACGTCCTCAACAAGGGCTACCTCGATGAGGACGACAATGACGACCGGTACGTTGCTGCCTGTGTGGATCTCAGTTTTGTTTTCCTAGTGAGCTGTGAGGTGGCGGTGACATAAAACATTCAAACTCACGTGATGTGTTCAGGATCCCAACCTACGATGAGGTGGTCCAGGATGACGTGGAGGATTCTGAAGAGGAAGGGGAGACTTTCTTGGAGAGGCAGGAGGACTTTGAGAGAAGCTACAACTTCCGCTTTGAAGAGCCTGACGCTCAGCAGATCAAGACGTATCCCCGCAACATCGCCACGTCTGTACGCTCCAAAGACGACCGCAGGAAACGCAAAAGGGAGGAAGTGAAAGAAAGGAAGCAAAAGGTGTGTTTCACATTAAAGAAAATTTAGTGTAAACCTTTTTTTCTCTCTGCTGCCGTGTATTAAATCACAATATGTCCTCATTCATTAGCTAAAATAAACCTGCATTTCCTTTGCTTCCTTTCCCAACGACTCTTCCAGGAGAAAGAGCAGAAGCGAGAGCAGCTGAAGCAGCTCAAGAACTTGAAGAGAGGTGAGATCATGGAGAAGCTGAAGACGCTTCAGGAGCTGACCGGCAACGAGCAGCTCGCCTTCAGCCAGACTGACCTGGACGGAGAATTTGATCCACAAAAACACGACCAGCTCATGCAGGTGAGCGGAAACACAAACCGCCACAATAACATGGATACATAAAAAGTTTTTTAGAGCTCCAGACTACAGCCTCTTCCACACATGCACTGCAACCCTGAACTTCTCTAGACTGTAGGAGCTGTATGTGAGAACACAAATGTGTTGATTATGTTTCTATCATTAGATTGGTGCAAAACTGGAAGAAAACAAACAATAAAGGGTAAAAAAGAGGTCGTTTACATGAAGAGGGCAACGTAAATATCTAACTGGACAGATTCAGGAACTTCTGTTGGAAGGGGTGAACGCTGAAATTCAAGGAACAGCAAGAGACCAAAGAGACCAGTCTGCGAGAACGCATCTAAATGACAATATGAGGGGTGTTCCAGGTAGGAGGTTCAACAAACTCTGAGTCTAATCCTGAACTCTGAGTTGACTTACCTGAGCTGGGAAACTCTGAGTATCCGGTTCCAGAACAGCTGATTTGAATTAGTTCAGTCAACTCTGAGTAGGTACACCTTGAGTTAAGCACGTGCACAACCACAATAAAAAGCCATCATCAGCGGAGCCCCGATACCTCGAGTCACCATGGCAACCGGAGAGAAAAAGCTTCAACTTATTTTACACCTGTGGAATTGGAGGTGCTCATGAATGCCTACAGAGAATATGAGCGTATATTTCGTTAAAAAAAAAAAAAATAACACCGTTAAAGTTGCCAAGGAGAGAGAAGTGGCGTGTGAAATTTAGCAAGCAGAATCTTCTTTGACGCGATATTGGTGGCTTAGTGCGTAGAGCAGGCGTCCCATATATATGGCTTTTACTGCAGGTTTCAACTCAACAGGTTCGACTCCAGCCTGTGGCACCTTGCTGCATGTCACTCCCTTTGTCTCTCTCCCCCTTTCACGCTTAACTGTCCTGTCAGTTTAAGGCAAAATCCTTGCTAATTTCTGCAGCTATTTTAAGCACCTATAGATGGTTGATGACTTATTTGAAATTTGAATCTCACTCTGAACTGACATCAAAACTTGAGAGCCGTGCCATTAATTTACATTTAACCACACTTAATTAAAATCGTAGCATACAGGTGAAAAAGTGGTGGAGTGGTTTTGAATAAAATCTGATTTTCATGTGGGTGCAATCTCACAGGGGGAAAACGCACTTGAAAGCAGCTTAATATGAAAAATAAAAACATCATTCAAACAGGTAAGGCATATGTGACTTGGCCATGACTGTACCTTTCTTTAGTTTTATTCATATTTGATTTATTAAACAAAGTATCTTAAATAGCCTGTCATTCAGTGGCTATGTCATTATGTACTGTAGGCCACCATTGTCATATCAAAAGCTACCGTTCACAAAAAAACGTAGCGTGATTAGGGTTGGGATTTTAACGATTCAGATTCTTTACCGATTCCTTCTTAATGGTCTGATTCCTTACCGATTCCTCTTACAGATTCCTACATTATATTCATTATACTTGCTATACTTAAACAAGTATATAATAAACACAAATGCAATCATACAAATACTAAAACTTTATTCTAACTGTTGCACAGTACAATTAGATGAAAATACACATTTGTGTGCGGTGTGTATTTCAGATTTAGAGCTTGTATCATCTCCCTGAGAATATATAACAACAAAAACTAATTCTCTGATTTCTACAGTAACACTATTACCTCAAATTAACCACAGCAATGTAATAAAAAATACTTATATGCATTCATGCTTGGGCACTGTTATTTACATGACAACACCTGAACAGAACACACACACACATTGGCTGTTTGTTTCTATCGCTCCCCTTGCTGGAAGCCTCGGACCTCCCGCCACCCGCTCCCGTCTCAAACACGGAGGTCTCCCTCTCGCTGAGCACCCACGGCGCACGCCCGGCCTGTTAAATAGCCTGTAACCATGACAACTGTGTGACACAAACTCAGTGCTTTAGTGATTAGATAATGTCGGGCTCGGTCGGGTTCAGACAGAAATATGCGGCCCGTGCCGCACTCTAATGGAAATGCGCTTGATTTATTTATTTTTTTTTTACAATCTAGGAACCGTTTGCAGGAACCGTTACGCCAAATGTGATGGAACCGGTTCCGGAACTGGAACTTTGGACCCGGTTCCAAAAAAGAACCAGATCCGGATCCCAACCCTAAGCGCGATGCACATTTGCTCTGATGAGAGCGCACGTCTGTGGTGTGTCAGATTTGATATGTGTGGCTGGTAAATGATTGAGTAATGAAAAAACACAACCGTTCAAACAGATATTCATTGGGGAAAGACAGCACACCTAACGGGGGCCTGAAGATCCTCTCCCAGCGTAAGGCATTGTGAATTCTGCCTCGATATGGATCGGATTTCCCACATACGGACAACCCATGTGTGTCTGCCAGCTTGCTTCACGCTCGGCAGTAGCGAGGAGACAGAAAACCTGCCTGTGAGCAGGTTAGGTTCACAGAGTCAGTTGGCATGGTGATTGACTCAGAGTTTGACTTACCTCTCTTTCTGGAACTGAAAACCCAGAGTTTCCCTCATTTCAGGGTTAACATACTCAGAGTTTTCACTAAACCCGCTTTCTGGAATATCCCTCAGTTCTCTCTCTTACCTCCCTTGATTTGTTTGTGTTTGTATGGGCCGTGTGGATGTGGCCATGTAAACTCCGCTCTCACCGCCTCATCAGTGAAATTTAGCGGCGATCAGCTGGCTCTGATATCTGTGAAATTGTGTGCAGACTCCACATCCTTGGTGCATTGGCATGCTCAAGGTGCAGACCCTCTGATTCTGATATCAGCGGTGTATACGTCACCACGACCACTTGGATCATACAAACGCAAACAAAGCGAGAGATTGATGAAACAGGGAACTGGGGCCTGTATCACGAAGCGAGATCAACCTTTCCTGGGTTACCCAGACCTATCCTGGGTTGACTAACCCTAACAATAGCAATCAGGATAATCGGTATCACGACGCTGGATATCAACTCGGTAACTCAACCCAGGGTTGCTTTATCAAGAGCCATGAACGCGCACGCAGCGAACCAATCACAATCATGAGAGAAGCGCAGCGTCACTGAGCGCCGTATGTGAGGGAAAAAAAAGTATTTCTTGTGAGGATCAGAGATTAATTCTACTAAAATATGAGGAGGAGGAAAGCAACATTAGAGAAAAGGCCAACACCGTGGCAGCTGCAGGAGGAGGAAACATGCGTGGCAACGCATAACGGGATGAATAATGTTTAGCTTTAGTTTAGATTAGTTTATTTGCACATGATGTTAAAAACAGACAGTATAAAATTTACAAGATTAAAAAAAGAAAAGTGCCGGAGAGGTCAGAAGCCACTAAAAGCTTATCAAAGAAATTCCCCTGTGAAAACATCAATGAAATCACATAATAGAGAAGAAAAAAAAACGTGTCAGGAAAGAAGAAATAGAGGAGGAGAGAGGGAAAAATCAAGACAAAACAAGGTAGCAAACAAAATGATGTGTAGGTTAAATGACTCATCACTGGTTCAAGTAGCTACAGTACCTGTACCTGTACATCTGACACTGATCACACCCTTGAATCCCATGAAATCAATGCTGCGCAGATGAATTGCGTGTATTACAATTATCGTCTAACATCATTGCGTCTGATAAATTGGTCTTTTTGTCATTACGTTATATATGCTACAATAAAGCTTAAAGCTGACGCCACAATTAAATCATATCAACACCAAACTGATAGTCTGAATAAAATCATCCTGATATTGAGCTGTGTTAGAAATTAACAGCTGCGCAAAAATATACTTAGTCTCCCTCTTTAAAAAACAAAAAGGAAAATCCCTCAAACACCATGAAGTGTAGACATGATAGGCTACTTTCCACATTTCCAGCAGCAAAGCTGTCAGTTAGGCCCATTATCTTTAACAGGGATCATTTCCTCCAACAAAACAAAACGTTGGCACTAATTAATGGTGCTATTAAGTGTCTGCAAATGATCAGTTTCTTTCTTATGAAGGGGTGGGATGAAAGTTCGACTTCTTTCCATTCCTTTTTGAACACTCTTTTCATTGTTTGTTATTGTTGCTTTCTTTTCTTTTTTAATGTTCAAAATAAACTTTCAAATCAAAATCAATCAAATGAATTAAACTTCCCGTCATGACTGGGCTGCATTTCTGTCAGCAGAGTCATTTTTTTCCGAACAGCTGATTGGCCAGTGGGTGGTGCTTTTTATAGGATCAGATTCAACCCTGAACTTACCCTGCTCCGGAGCAGGACAGACGTTCAGAGTAAGTTACCATGGTGATCTACCCCGATAAGAACTGAACC
Source organism: Epinephelus lanceolatus (assembly GCF_041903045.1). Classification (NCBI taxonomy): domain Eukaryota; kingdom Metazoa; phylum Chordata; class Actinopteri; order Perciformes; family Serranidae; genus Epinephelus; species Epinephelus lanceolatus. Next base: position 38,614,427 of record NC_135751.1, read on the forward strand.
GGCTTTGTGAGACCGAAAACCCAGGGTTAACCCTGAAGTTACCTCGCTGAGACATTAACCCTGCTTCGTGATACAGGCCCCTGATGAATGCCTTTTAGGCTTTCATGAAATGTTGCGATCATTACTGTTTATGCAGGCAGTTATTTATGTATATTTATTACCTATAACTAGAGAAGCTACCGTGGCGTCTGCCCTGCACCCCGACATTGTTGTTAGTTCTGTCAGCTGACTGTAATGTGGTTGCTGCTGCTGGCTGACAGATCACACTCAGTTTAAACAGCTTATCGACCCTCACTGTTGCATGTTACACGGTACGGACCCACAGACAGACCTGCTAAATGTTAGAAGCACTGATGCAACCAAGGAAAGTGTCTAGTCAAGCTGTAAGGGTTTGAGGGGGCGTTGACGTCTATTTTCAAGTCAAGAGCTCAGTTTTCTGATTATTCCAACACCACCTGAATGTGCTGTGAAGTCTGAATTAGAGCTACCTTGTCCCAGCTCACTCAGGTGTGTTGAGTTTAACTCGTTACGCTGCTCAGGAACAGACCCAGCTGACACAGGTGGACTGTGTTTGGCTAATTAGACCTATCCTCAGAGAAGTCAGAGGCCGTTTACACGTACACAGTGATTTTGATAAACGGAGACATCTTCCTTCATTTGTGCCCTTTGTTTACAAGCAAACGGAGATTTCTCCTTTGAAAACGAGTCTTTCTAAAAACTCCGGCCAGAGTGGAGATTTTGGAAAACTCCGGTTGCGCGTTTGCATGTAAACTGAGATAAACAGAGATAAATGGAGTTATAGGCAGCCGACGTCACAGTATGCGCCAGAACTTGCGCCTGTGTAAAAAGTGCGACCTATGTTGCTATGGTGACAATGGATACATGGAAGGCTTGAGCTTCTCGTTACACTGCCACCTACAGGTTTGGCATGCTCTTGTGTATATATACACACGGGTAAGTGTAAACAAAGATCTTTTTGAAAACGGAGACGGTGAAATGTCCGTTTATGAAAATAGGCGTCTCAGTTTAGGGTTTAAACCAGACAACATTTCTGTTGGCTGATGAAGACACAACTACCACTGCTCTTTACCAAGAAAACACACTGATGGCTTCTTTTTCTAGATACATTTGAACTCATCAGGGACATTTGCTTTAATTTGTCCTTCCTGTTTGCAGAAATTCTTTGGAGATGAATATTACGGAGAAGAAGAAGAGGAGAAACCTCAGTTTAAGGATGATGATGAATTTGAGGGTAAGACTCTGTTTGCCTCTTGTTAGCTGATGTGAAGTTTAGTCTTAAAGTCATGTAGAGAAGTTTCATAGGATTTAAATACTTTTTCATTGCTTAGTGTGTTTGAACACAGTTAATTGCATTGAGGTATCAGACAGTGTGAAGATGTAACCCATGGCTTCTTGTGTGTGCAACAGAGCACTGGAACTGGGACACGTGGACAGGAGAGGATCGAGATGAGGACTATGGTGAAGAGGAGTATGATGAAGAGGAGAATGACGCCTCTGGGCCCCACTGTGATGATGAAAACTTCATTGTGAGTCGTTTTATTTTTACTGAGTGATGGTGACAGCGTGTTGGTTACCTCTGAGATCAGCTGTACAACGTTTTTTTGTTCTGATAAAAAGAAACTCGCTCATCAAATGTTGTTTTGGAACAGATGGATGCAGACTACGACCCGACCCAGCACGCCGCCTCCAAGAAGAAGAAGATAAAAGAGAGGAAGAAGATGAAGAAAGAGGATCTGCCGCAAATGGGCAAAAGGAGAAAAAAGTCTCACTTTGCTGAAGTCATCACCAAACACAAGCCTGTGTTTGATCCACGTAAGTGTTGGTCAGAGTTGGTTTAATATCACATCAGTATCTAACATCAAACCAGTGTGACAGACACCTGAGCAGTGTTAATTTTAGTTAGGTTTAGTCTTTGTCCTGAGATGAAAATGCTTATTAGTTTTAGATTAATTTTAGTTGATGAAAGCTCAAAACATTTTAGTCATTATGTTTTTTATGTTTTTTTATCTTTAAACTAATCCAGTGAGGCTAATTCATGTCAGGAATTAGAATCAAGGTGACAGGTTGTATGAAAATTTCATTTAGACAATTTTCTAAAACTACAAATAATTTGTGCACACTTCCAAACTGTCATTTCTCCAGCAGTGTGTGACAGGTTTAAGGGCTGATTTACGAGTACACACTTACTGATCATCATTTGAAAAGCTCAACATCTCTCTATTTATGCTCTCAACAAATAAGTAATGTGAGCCAACTAGGATTTGTCCCCAGGTTCATTGTAAACTCTGACTTATCCATGTGACTGTTACGAAGCAGAAACATAACGTCTTTCTTCATGTGCAACATGTTAGCTTTTAACTTTCATCTCTGTCAGAGAAAACTGATCTGAGTTCAGACTGTTTACTTACAGCACAGCTACACTCACAGATAACTGAGCTACACTCACAGATAACTGAGCCATCAACCCAGAAACCTTCTACAGTCCGGACTGAGTGGAGTCCGACGGCCGCTGGCTGCGAGCGGAGCTAGCTGCTAACAGCTGCCGCTGCAACTAACAAACTCCACAAATCCATTCAGCAGCTCTGCCATCCACAGTCAGACACACGCGGCTGATTGTTTACTGCTGAATTACAGCTCACAACTCGCACTAACAGCTGATGCTGCTCCAGTGTGACTGTTTCTGCTGGCTACTGACTATTTACTGGAGTTTACCAGCCTGTGGCTCCTGTGGGATTTGAAGATAAATACAAGCACGGCCGCTCTCGACTTTCAATGTCTTATAGTCCATCATTGACATTTCATCACGACTCATCTTAGTTTCTTTAATAAAGATCTGATTTTAGCTCGTCATCCTCTCGTTTTCGTCATGGAAAAAGGCCATTGACGAAAAATTTTCATCATAGTTTCCGTCAGTGAAATTAACACTGAACCCTGGTGTCAGTGAACCACCTGCCACTGAAACATAACTATCACAGGTCCTCCTCTGAACAGTTATCTAACTGTGGACTGTTTGTGTTCCAGAGGAGAAATCCTTCGAGCAGTACCTGGATGAATACTACAAGCTGGACTACGAGGACATCATCGACGACCTCCCCTGCAGGTTCCGCTACAGGCAGGTCCTCGCCAATGACTTCGGCCTGACCACTGATGAGGTGAGAACAGCAGCGCTTCACCACCTCTGGGTTACTGACCATTCACTAAGCTCCGCCTCCTGTAGTTACTGTTCCTCTCAAGCTCCTGTTGTCACACAGCACAGAATACAGTTTACAGTGATTTGCCATCAAAAACTGTTGGTAATGAATAAAAAGCCGATTTCATTTAGACAGAAGCAGCTTCTTATTGCCAGCTGATGTGACGACCTCCATTTAATCAGCTGTATTTAGATAATGAAGCAAACTGTAGCTCATCCCAAACAATACCTTTCGGACTCTTTAAATTCAGAATATCTCTGATTACAGCCTCATACACATCACTTCAACAAGGAGAAATCCAGAGCTGCTTACAGCTGCTGAGCCATGATTGGACAGTAGCTTTTCAGGGGCGCGCTCGAGAGAATGGTCCGTCTAATATCGTTAAAACAAGATGTGAACAGCAGATATAAAGAATGCTGACTGGATGTTGGTCGGTGATGCTGCAGTGATGAGACGTGAGGTGACTGATCTGGTATTGCTCTTCCTCCGGGCAGAGCTCTGACCAGGGAATGATCTCAACTTAATCTTCTCTCTGAGCAGAACCACACAGCAGCAAATATTTAACTCCTAAAGACCTTTACACACCGGGCGGCGTGTTGAATAAATGTCACAGAAATCCAAAATACTGGCCTGCAAATATTTCACATAAAACTATCAGTGTTTCCCTACCATTATATTCATATTTTATACAAGACAACAGCTTTCATTAAAGATCAGTCAGATATAGTCAGGGCTTCACATCTGTACATGGGTCAGTGACAAATAAGGGTTGGCAGGATGAGCAATCCAGAAATATCTTCAAAAATAGTTTTCAAAGCATGCATCAGATTTGTTAAAATGTACATTCTGTGTTTTTGTTGGTTTTATGTCATTTGAAATGACATTTGCACCATTTTTTTATGAAAAGTAAGACTGAATGCTCCTGAAAATGTCAAATGGTGTAACCACGAAAGAATGATAAATATTAAATATTTTATCCACCTACAGTAGATTTAAGTGTATTTAGAAAAAAATCTTTATTTCAAAAGCATTGAAATAAGATTTTTGGAGTATTTCTATATATTTAAATGTTAATGCATTTTGGCAATACTGAGCAGGACATTTCTTAAACACCCCTTTTTTTCTAAATAACGCGTGACAAATTATGTAAAATTTGTTAAAAAAAAAAGTGTTGCACTGCAGAAGTAGATTACATTTATTCCACATTTTACTCCACATTTATTTTCCTGTATAATATTTTTTAGGAAAAAATACCAGTTACACCAAATGACACTGGGTTGTGTCAATTGGTGTAACTGGTATTTTTCATAAAAATATGATACACTGCCTGACCATGTTCCTTCTACAGTCAAACACCATTGTTTGGTGAAGGAACTGACAGAGAAAATCAAATGACAGTCAACAAGGTTAAGTGAACTTGGTTTTTTCATGTTATTTCAGTTCAGAAAAAAGAACATCTGACAGCAGTGAGCTAATTTCTTCTACTGTAAATTCTTTGCTAACAGCAATCATTTAATTTTAAAATTTAACTCATGTTTTGTGTTTTAAATTCTGATAAGGGAAAAAGTGACCTGACGACAACAACAGCTTGTAAGGACGCAGTTGGCCCTTGCTGCAGCATTAGCATTCATTTGCATTAGCACTCTATGACGAGCCACTTTTTCCTTGTTAGGATCTGGCACCTAATGGGGAAAATTGATTTTATTTATTTAGTTTGATTACTTTAGTTTTCTATAAATGTATCATATATTGTAATGAAATAGCAGAAATGTAAATAATTGTATTTTACAGACAGAAATTTTAATGTTTGAGTAACATTTCTACTTTAAATGAATTATTGGATTTTTAGGTATTTTAAAGCTACTGTACAAGTTCAAAAGTATTTTTTTTGTAATACATCTTTAATTAGCATCAAACTACTGATATCTAACAAATTACTGTCATAAACTGCTGATATTTGACATAATTGCCTATAACAGAAAGGCTCTTAATAGGAGTCTAATGGTGTAACCAGTTACACCATTAGACATTTCATTTTAAAATCAAATTTGACAGGCATTACCATGGACACCTGTGTAAGCACATGGCCTTAGTCTCAATATTTCAAACATAATTTTTAAAGTAAATGTTCATTTTAATAATTTTTATGAATTGTTTTTCTAGGGTCATGCCATTTGACATGTACACTTACCAAACCTGGCCAGAGTCTAAAAACGTCAATTTATTAGTAATTTTAAGAGATTCTAACCTTGTCATGCAGCAGTTGTGATCATCAGGGGTCCTTCTCTCTAACACCATTTCCTGTCACATGGCCTTCTTTACTATATTAACAAAACGGCCTCTTGAATAGTGGTTACACCACTTGACACTTCATGTAGTTTACTTGACTTTCATGATTCCCCAAATTAAATTTCATATTTAGGACAATTGTATTCCATTACCTTTATTGAATATAAAAAAGTAATAATTTAAAGATCATGCCAAACTAGTTGATATGGTGTTTTATTGAGAATTTTAGTGTTTTTAAGCAAGTTTAATTATTTGGTGCAAGTTTTTATGGTTACACCACTTAGACATTTTTGCCATTATCCTCTAATATATTCTCTCAAAATGTATTAAAAGTAGAAATTTTATACTGGATCCACACAAAATTAAAGTTTGTAAGTTAATCGTACATTTATTTTCAAATTTTAACCCTTTTAAATTTGACTAAACCATATGGACACAAAAAAAGTAGCGTCACTTCATTGACCCACATGTTATTTTAAGAATCCTCACATCTCACTGACCACAAGTCTCTGTGATGCTAAATACTTCAATAATTAAAACAGTCCAATGTTATTATACAGTAGACTACATACAGTTTATGATACAGTTTAAATGGCCAAAAATGTGAATAATTGTGTTGCAGGACGATTAAAGGTGTGCCCCTAAATTTTCTGCTTGTGCTCCTAAAATGTTTCAGTTAGGGGCTGCAGTGCTTCAACTAAAAAAAGTCAGTCTGGGGCCCTGAACTTGCAAGTTAGTGGTTAATTGATCCAAGTCAGTAGGTACACTGAGCCATGTGGGGGTAACTTTACCAGAATACTTCTTAAGCAGAATTAAAACAACAGAATAGAAAGAACTTAATTCATGCCCATTATTCATCAGTTTGTGACATCATCATCACTTCTAGTCATACAGGAGGTGTACAGGAAATGCAAATGTCACAACTGAAAGATGTAGTTTTTATTTAATTCATTTTGTCCAATTACTTTCCAAATTGATTTTGAGTGTCGGGGAAACCGGAGCATCCCGGAGAAAACCCAACCTAACATAGCGCTCAGACGATCAGTCACTGATATGACATAGCTGCGGAAACATCACGGCCACCCCCAGTCTCCCCCCAGGTCGACCTGCTGTGTAAGAGCCACAAAAGCCCAGGTAGCTGTGCTGCACTGCTAATTGTGCTAACAGAGCTAACAGTAGTTAGCAGTGTTGGAGTAACACGTTACAAAAGTAATGCATTCATGTAATATATTACGTTTTAAAAAGTTTTAAAAGTTGTCTAATGTTACCTCCACATTAAATTAAATTTTTTACGGGGTTGTTTCCACGAGTAGAAATGAGGACAGTAAGAGAAATCCATGCTTGACAAATGTGAGTTTTCTTTATGATGATGAATTATCTTTCACCACACCAGAAACTGGTTCATATACGCCTAACACACTCTCCTCTGCTGAGCGTCCGTCAGCGATTATAGTCTCAATATAGAGATTATAATTAACTGGAGACAAAACTTTGTTTTCTACTCCACATATATCATAATGTATGTAATGCCTTCATGTGCATTGCAAAAGCTCAGAAATATCAACTTTGTTGTTGGGGGGAAAAAAATTATGGCACCTTTGTGCCGCATAATATGTGTGCAGATAGTCATGATTAAAAACAACCATTAACAAAAATGTGTCTGTGAATAGAGCTAGGTGTCATTTAGGGCTGGGCAATATGGGCAAGAATTCATAGGCGATATATCCCGGTATTTTATACAGAGTGGGCTACATGTTCAGCTGTTAGCTGATCACGACTAAAGTCTCCTGTTATTTTTTTGCTGCACGTGTTTTTCAACAGCAGGGCAGGTACAAGAAGTTTACCTGTTGGAGGTGAGCTGTTTGCAGAGGTGCAGTAAGAGCCTGTTGTCTGCAGCTCTTCATCAACATCTCACTGTGGCTGTTTCTGCTTCTACTCTTCCTCCCTGCTGCATTATTAGACTGGTCTTTATTGAAGAGAAGCCGCTAATTCAGCGATAACATGTTTAGTTTCCTATAGTCTTCACAATAAAAGCCCCAGTTATTTTGTTATGTAAAGCTTTTATTGTGAAGCACCAAAATGAGAAATGTTGAGTTTTCGAGCAGCGACTTCTTGTACGGCTGATAGCGAACATGAACGGTAAAATAAAGCAGATATCTAAAGTAAAAACAGGACACAGGAGAGAAACTAAACCCCAAACCACAGAGATTCAGTGAGAAGCTACAAAAGCACTGAGATACAGCCTACATACATCCTGTTAACCTGAAATCCTGAGTGCAGAGCTGATCTTCTTCCAGGTGCTGTTTATAAGTGTGTAGACCTATTGTCTGTGGGACACAAGTAAAGATCTGGGTAGCCCTCCACTAACATGATCAACTTCTCCGTATTCATCAGACTGAATATTTACAGAAGAAGGGATGTGATTTATTTTGACAAGGAGTTTCACGTTTGTTTGTTTTTCTGAGACTAATGGACCAGTGAAATCTTGCTGACCAATGACCTCTCTGGTCGACTAATGTTTGGTTGACTGTTAGGGGGCAGCCCTAGAAATGAGGCCCTGAAATCTGTACCAGCTGTACAGGAAGGCACTGGGTTTTGGTACCAAACTTAGGTGCGAATTAATTCGCATGAATAAAAAGCCTCTGGTGTGTAAAGGCTGTAAGAAGTCGACCCCGGTGTTACAGAAGTTTAAAATCGAACCGAGTAAAGACTCTGTTTCTTCTTCCCTCAGATTTTAACGGCTGATGACAAGGAGCTGAACCACTGGTGCTCTCTGAAGAAGACGTGCATGTTCAGGTACAGACTCAGTCCTTCATGTTGAAGTGTCTCACCTGTTCTGTTGTCTGAGGTCGCTTCCTTCACTCAGATCATTTCCTGTTGTTCTCTCAGGTCTGAGAAGGAAGAGATGAGTGATTTGAAGAACTATAAAATCAAGGCCAAGAATGAGAAGAAGAAGAAAGAAGTCTTGAGCTCTGTTTACTCTCAGTGAGTATGACACTAATCACCCGCACCCCTGATAATAAATCCACTGTTAGAGAAACAATATATAACGTTTTTAACTGAATTTATCTGCAGGGAGGACAGAGAGCTGACAGAGGCGAAGACCAAGGTGGGGAAGAAGAGAAGAGATCGTCTGAAGGACGCTGAGAAGCGAGAGGCAGCAGAGGACGGTGACGCCCCCGCCATCATGGACTCTGCAGACGACATGCTCGCCCAGGCTCTCAGAGAGGCAGTGGACGAGGAGGAGGAGGAGGAGGAGGAGGAGATTCTGGTACCCAAGAACAAGAAGATGAAACAGGAAGAAGAGCCACAGGAAGAGGAGCCGCAGACAGAGGTGACCGCTGTGGAAGCAGCAGGTAAAGATGACCAAAGGACTGAGAGGCCCAAATGGTCGAAGAAGAAGCACAAGTCCTCCGGTGGACGCCTCATATCAGGAAGCAGCGGGGTGAAAATAGGCGGGCGTGAGTTCAGTCGACAGAGACTGAAGGCGTATGGCCTGAATCCCAAGAGACTGTTCTTCAGACAGCTCGGCCGACAGAGACGAAAAGAACGGGAGAAGAAAGAGAAGCTGAAGAACAAAGAGTGACGACACCTCAGATTAACTGTCGATGTACGATCCTGTGATTCCTACGGTCCACAAATTAAACACATTTTAAAAACAGTCATTGTTTTATGACCTCAAATTTACAGTTTGATTTGGGGAAAAAAAATAGTGTTTAAAATGGTGGCTACAGATTTTGAGTTAATTTGTTTATACCTACAATTTAGTATACAATTAATTAGATAATGGATTTGGTGAAATTAACATTTCTCTTTCTACATTTGTACTGTGTTTATATTTCATAGAAACTGTAAAGGCCCTGACACACCAAGCCGACAGTCGGCTGTCGACCGAAGTCGGGCTGTCGGTGAGCGTCTGTCGGCCTAGTTTTTGCGGTGTGTCCCGCACCGTCGGCACCTCGGCGTCGGCGGCTTTTCAGCCGATTGAGCATGCTGAATCGGTGGCAGAGCTTGTCAGTGAGAGAGATCACTCTGATTGGCTGTTCAGGTTTTATTTCCTCGCCCCTGTAGCAAGTGAATCTGCCTGTAGTGAAACCAGGGCTAACCGGTGCTTCCTCCTCAGGCTCCACTTCACAAAGCCTGAATAACAAACCAGGGCTCGGTGCTCCGGTTGGATCCAAATGGAGAGCCGGGGCTAGCTCAGAGACTAGCGGAGGCTAACTGACTGTGCTTCCCTCCGGTCATGCTGCGGCTAACGCTCTGCTAGCCGCTCCCAGCTAGCTCTGGTTTGTTATTCAGGTTAAAGTGAGAAGAAGCAGCGGGTTTATTGGGCAGCTGAGTGAAGTGGAGCCTGCGGAGGAAACACCAGGACCGTCTGGATGTAATAGTCCGTGGAGGTGCTGCGGTGCTCGGCTGCACAGATAGGAAACCCCTCGGCTGACAGGATGTACCACTCTCTCACTCCGCTCTCTCTCACGCAGGCGCAGAACATATGTGCTAATAGGCCGTCGGATGTAGTCCGTGTCGTGTGTTCAAATGCAACTGACACAGGGCGACGTGAGGCGACATAGACGACGCAACAGTTGGCTTTCGTCGCCGCTAGTTCTTTGATGTCGGTTTGGTGTGTCCGCACGTTAACAAACATGCAGGTTAAACCTGATGTAGAGTACAAAGACTCCTTACTCTTAAGGCGTCCATTTTCTATCGAGTATTTCCAATTTTAACTGACATCAGAGAGCACACTGGTCCGCCGTGTTCTTCCACAGCAGATTCAAGCATATTTGTGAACCATAAATAAACTATTCCCACGTGGTTTGTACCAGGTCGGTGAGGGTGGTTAACTAGTATGCTTATAATGTGTGGCCTAGATGGAGGCACTCATGTAGATGTGAATCCCAGCACATCATCTCAGTTTCAGAGATATATTAATGACTGAATAAACACTTTAAACACTTGGACCTGTGTGTTGACGCATCACTAAACATTTTACAATTTGCTACCTGGAAGTTCATCCAAAAACTGTCTTGCAAATGTTTTATTTACAGTAGAACTTAAATTAAACGTCATTCATTTTACTGAAACCATGAGCGCCAGAGAAGACCACAGTTCGCTCAGATTTACCAGCATGACGAAGAAACATGACGCCCTTCTTCTGAAGCTGTCATAGAGTCAGAATATGTGTTTGCACCTCGATTACCTGAAGTTATCCATATTCCTTTCATCTGTAAGGGTCCACTGATGAAAAGAATCAAAGGTGTTTTTCATAAAAATTAATCCAAGTTGTGAGTTTTGTTTAAACAGGATAAAGTGGTGGTGTGTCGGTTTGTGTGATCCCTGAGTGCCGTAAAGCGAGTGTCGTAATGTAGCACATAATTTGTGTGTTATTTGAAGCCTAATTTTTATGCAAGTAATATTCACACTGGTTTAAATAAACAGTTTGATTGTATTTGCTGCCTGTCCCAAATATAGGCCTGTTGAGTTCAAGCAAATAATATCCTGGGCTGTTAACAGAAGTTTTACGGTAATACTCCACAGACATTGGATTAATTTACACATTATCATACTGCTCATACTGAAAGCACATTAAAACACCTTTTATTTTTTAAGTAAATACAGTGTTTCAGATTTTCCTTTTGTTTGAGATCACTGAGCAGCATCAGTTCACACAGTCATCACAGTTTAGTTTGATAGGTTCAGGCTCCAGAGTGGTCAAACTTTAGCTTTTTACAGCTATTATAGAGCCCCAAATGAAATGTGGGGAGAGTGGGGGGCTGTCGAGATGAAACAGAGTATAACAGAGTATTTGAATGTGGATGAAAAACAATAGAAACAGGAGACAAGTGAAGAGAACAGAAGTCTTGTTGGAGTTTTCCTGTACTTTGTGGTATTACTACACGAACCGTAGTGTGACTCCTGTACAGTAGGTGGCGGTAAGCACGTCAGAGGCTGCTCCATATCCGCCAATGACCACAGAAGAAGAAGAAGAAGAAGAGGCGCGCTCAGTGTCTGAATTTGAATCACACAGAGAAGCTGCACGGTGAGTTGTTCTGCTTTACTTTAACGAAAACGTGTTTATTTGTGCCGTGAACGTTGTTTTTATCAGCTAGTCATCGAGTCAGCAGTTTTGTTTGTGACTTTTACCGTGTGCCAGTATCGTTCTATCGTAGTTTAGCTAGCTGCGAAGCTAACGGCTACAGCTGTAAACACGGTAAACAAACCACAGCGAGTTGGCGACCTGTCTGTTTATGACTGGTGGATTAAAAATAGCAGCGGGGTTAGAGTTGGAAAGTAATGTAATGTTTCTTATGTCCCGTTTCGTGGTTTACTGGTACGTAAATCAGGTGTTCTGGGAACGTAACGTATGTTTCCCTGTTCAATATTCACTTAATATGACTCATCAATATGACCCTTAAAATGGTTTTATGTTCTCAGCGATGTTTTTCCCTGTAGGTCAGATGATGAATACATATGGAGGATGGAAAATGACTTAAGTATATATTATTAACTGCAGGGATTAAATGAATAAATAAATGTCTAAATAAATACAGGAATAAATAAATAAATAAATAAATATGGAAAAAAATTACTAAATGTCTAAATAAATACAGGAATAAATAAATATTAAAGTAAATAAATAGATACTGGAATAAGTAAATAAATATGAAAGTAAATAAATAAATGTCTAAATGAATACAGGAATAAAGAAATAAATATGTAAATAAATAAATACATGTCTAAATTAATACAAGAATAAAGAAATACATTTGGAAATAAATTACTAAATGTCTAAATAAATACAGGAATAAATAAATATTAAAGTAAATAAATAGATAGTGGAATAAGTAAATAAATATGAAAGTAAATAAATAAATGTCTAAATGAATACAGGAATAAAGAAATAAATATGTAAATAAATAAATAAATGTCTAAATTAATACAGAAATAAATAAATAAATGTGGAAATTATTAATTAATTTATTAATTCCTGTATTAATTTAGACATTTAGTAATTTAATATAAAAGTAAAGAAAAAATACAGGAATAAATAAATTTGGTAATCAAAAAATTAATATAGGAATAAATAAATATGGAAATTATTTATTTATTTATTCCTGTATTAATTTAGACATTTAGTAATTTAATATAAAAGTAAATAAAAATTTCAGGAATAAATAAATTTGGAAATCAAAAGATGAATACAGGAATGAATGAATAAATAAATAAATAAATATGGAAATAAAAAATGAATACAAGAATAAATATAGAAATAAATAAACAAATGCAGGAATAAATAAATAAATAAATATGAAAACAATAAATACATTCAGGAATCAAATCTAAATATGTATATAAATAAGTGCAGGAATAACTACGGAAGTAAATATATAAAAGAATAAAAAATGCTGAAATAAAAATAAATAGATAATTGCATAAGGTGTAACGATACATCGATCCACATTGATACATCGATTCATTGATTAACGATCCTATTACATCGATGCAAAATGAAAACATCGATCCATATCGTCATCTTAAAGATACACATTTATTTTGAAATTCACATAGTACGTCTGTGTCACCATTTCTGGGCAAGTGCGGCTCCACTCAAACAACAAACAGAGCTCAGAAATAAAATGGTCAAATCATATTCTAGATGTTTTTGTGAGTTGATGTAAATGATTGTGTTAGATGGGCATATGATATCGCGTCATATTGATCACAGGCTCCTGAATCGAATCGAATTAAAATTATATCGTGACAGACTTTGTGATATCGGCAAACATCGTATCGTCATCCAAACAAATCGATATAATGTCATATCGTGATGAAGCTGGTGATTTACACCCCTATAAATAATGAATAAATAAAAGAATATATGTTGAAAAGAGATGGAAATAAGTAGGTAAATGCAAAAAAAGTTGACTGATAAGCAGGTTATAAATAAACTTTAAATTTTTCTCCTATATTTTTGTACAACTATATTTATTTCTGTACTTTTTTACATGTATGTAAATGAGGTAGGTGATCTTAACCTGCGCATGTATTTTTCTTTATGCATTCATTTATTAGTTTCAGGATTTATTTATTCTTTTGTTTTTTTATTTCTGTATTTATTCATTTCTCTTGATTTGTTTATGTATATATTTATACATTTATTTATTCATTAACACTTGTGTCATTTTTCATTCTCATTAACGTATGTTTCCCTGGGTTACTATGTTGAAATCACTCGCCTACAGTTTACAGCCTCCTTGAAACCTACACCTTTAAATTTATGGGCGAGAGAGTTTTCTTGGATTTAGACATGGCCACTTGGATTTTTACCAAATTGCATTTAAAAACAAAAACATTAAAGACATATCCCTTTGTACTGATGCAATTTGAGCTGCGTGGCATCTCTTTCAATGTTAGTTTATGTAAGAGACACAGAGATGACCCAGTTTTCTTCCATAACTCTTCACTTCAACACGGAAATATGTCAGTTTTTGCTCAACTTAATTTATCCTGAACTAAAGATTCTATTAATTTAGTTTTATTATACTCTAGTATTGCCACTACTTTTATTGAAATAACTTTGAATATATCTGAATGTTTCTTCTACCACTGTAGACTTTACCATATATTATTTGGTTGTTTATTGTTATTGATGACTTGAAGCTTAACAAGCCTCGAGGTGCTCTCTGCACATACTGTGTTTTGGGTTGAATCTCTTTTTTTATGTCCTATTTAGCATCCAGTTGCACCACAATGGCTCAAGGTCATAAGTTTCAGGACCTGGAAGAGACGGGGAAAGTGTTGGTGGACTTCATCAACAGCAGCCAGCCGAAGATACTGAGACGAGTGAGAGATGAACACCAGGCTCTTTTTGATCAACACGTAGAAACAAAAAAGATTGTGACACAGATTTTAAAAGGTGAGTAATCAGACATTTAAAGATCTATTGTGTTTCAGCTGTCACTGTTTTCAAACTCTAGGTTCATTATCACTGCTAAATAAAGAAGAATTTGAGTGTTTCTCTGTGTGTGTGGTCCTGAATAGTGTCTCTAATGTCAGTACATGTAGCCAGATTACATCCTTTATGCATCTACAGAGTTTTCCAAATGACAGTGATTCAGACAGACCGGTCCCTCTGATCTTCATCTCTTACTCCTGTCTTATCTCTCTGTCGTTGTCCTCCATCCCCAGATGTGGCTCAGATTGAGGAGAGTGCAGGTCAAAGGCTGCTGGACATGGAGGAGGAGAAGAAGCAAAGGGAGCAGGAGCTTGAGAGCCTGGAGGAGCAGCTGAGGCAGTGCACAGCCAAGAGCCAGATGACTGACTCAGAACTACAGTATCTTTTTATACGTCTGTGTTGAAGGAGATTCTTTTTAGTGTCATTATGAATCCTGTCCGGCTTTATTCGCCCTTTTCTTCGTCAGCGTCCTTAATCCTCCTCCAGATTTCTGCAGAGAGAGTTGGAGAATCTGAGAAACACCGAACACGAGCTGGAGACTCTTCAGAGCGAGGTGGAAGAAGACACGACTGAGGTCATCCCCTCAGCAGTGTGAGTCTCGGATACAGAGTCATGAAAGTGTCTTGTCAAAAGACTGATCCAACTACTGTTCTTACCTTCAGTCACCACAGCTGCTTAAAGGGAAATTTCGGTTTATTTCAACCTGTCTCCTATCGTCCTAAATTTGTTTCAAGTGACTAGTGACATAAAAATAGTAGTTAGCATATTAGCCGTTAGCCTAGATACAGCCGGGGTGCATAGTAGCGTCAGACCTGTTAAAACGTAAGTGAACGGGCAACCTTCAAGTGCAAAGTTAGTCCACTAAACAAGCTTTTTTTCCACAAAGACCGCCTCATATCGTTAGGATAAATGTCAGAGAACATATAGAAAACGACATGTAAACGTGTTGTCTTACCTTACTGGTGTGCTGTCATGTTTGTTTACCATTTAGCCGAATATCGCGAGAACAAGCAGCGATCTCATACCGTGCCTGAAATCTCGCGAGAACAAGCAGCAACAGCTGGAAGGCAGAACCGGACCGTAGCCTGAAAAGTTCATTCATTTATTTTATGAAAGATTTATAGAATATTGGCTGACTTTTTGCCAGACTTCGACTTTGTGGAGGAGGAATTTGATTTTGCAGAGTTTGATGGCCGCCCTTATTTATTTGAGCCAGAATACACTGACGAAGAGCTTCGTGAAATTGAAGAACGGAGGAGGAGAGAGAGAGAGGCGCAACAAGTAGAGGACGAGAGAGGAGGAATGGCTGCTACAAGGCTGCGTAGCTCTGGAGATTGGTGGTGTAGCTGTGAATGCTGTGCCCCAGTGCCCACAGAAGAGGAATGCCTCTGTTGCAAGGAATGGGACCGGTTGCAGCCTTATTTTCAAGGTCTGGATGTGACCGAGGACGAGACACCTCCACCTGGAGTAGTATCCAGCTGGGCTTTATCTAGAGCTCGCGAGATATATTTCGGCCGCGCTTTGGAAAGCAGAGCTAGATGGTAAACAAACATGGCAGCACACCGGTAAGGTAAGACAACACGTTTACATGTCGTTTTCTATATGTTCTCTGACATTTATCCTAACAATATGAGGTGGTCTTTGTGGAAAAAAAGCTTGTTTAGTGGACTAACTTTGCACTTGAAGGTTGCCCGTTCACTTACGTTTTAACAGGTCTGATGCTACTATGCGCCCCGGCTGTATCTAGGCTAACGGCTAACATGCTAACTATTATTTTTATGTCACTAGTCACTTGAAACAAATTTAGGACGATAGGAGACAGGTTGAAATAAACCGAAATTTCTCTTTAATGATGTGCGCCGCTGCTACACAGAGTTACCTCACTATCTCTACTTCAAGCAGCCAGAGTTGGGGCCAAGGAGCGAGGATTATGAAGATATGAAAATAGACATAATGGACATAAAACAGAAAATCATAGGGTTATAAAACTAAATCATAAAATCAAGTGAGATATTTAAAGAACTGTGGCAGCGTGAAACATAAAGGGGAGGAGTTTCAGACCTGCATGAGGAAAGTCAGAGAGAGTTAAAGGCCAAAGTGAACAGATACGTCTTTAGCTTTCTTTTAAAACTATTTAGCGAGCTAGCTTCCCTGATATCTGTAGGTAGTGTGTTCCATAGCTTTGAGGCGTCACTGACAAAAGCTGCATCTCTGATCTTCTTCAGGCTGTTGCTGGAATCCTCCAGTAAACCAGCAACAGATGATCACAGTGTTCTTGGAGGCAACTAGTTAACAAGGGAGTTAGCGATGTAGCTCGGTCCCAGCCCATGTAGGGCTTTGTAAACAAGGAGGAGGACCTTAAACTCAATTCTAAATGTAACAGGAAGTCAGTGCAGAGCAGCTCAGACTGGCCTGATGTGCTCTCTCCTCTTGGTTCTGGTTCATAGCTGAGCTGCAGAGTTTTCAATCAGCTGAAGTCTCTGTGTGGTGTTTTTTGGGAGGCATTGCAGTAGTCAAGTCGGCTTGAAATAAAGGCATGAATCAATTTCTCTGCATCTTTTTTCATTTATAAATAATCGTACTGTAGCAATGTTTCTGAGCTGTAAAATTATGTTTTTGTCACCTTGTTAATGTGGGACTTAGGCCAGTGTATAGGTTGTAAGAGTTTGATCATAAGAGCCGATCAGATGATGCAAAACGTGCGAGACAGTTTCTCTGCATGCTGCTAAAACAGCTGAATGCTTCTGTAGAAGATGTGATACACATATAGCTTTGTTTTGTCCTCAAAGTTAAACATTGAGCACCCTTCTTTTTGGAAATAAAAATCTTGACATTAACAGTAGTTAAATTTGGGAGTTGCACTTAGTTTGATGTATTTTCTGATTTTATTCTCCCCTCATCAGATACGTGGCTCAGCTGTACTACGTAATTTCCAAGATCAAGTGGGAATACGACACACAGCCCAACATCTTAAGAGGAGGTACGTTTTTGTCTTCTGTTGTTTTATGTCTTGTGTGTGTCTGTTAATTTTGCTTCAGGTTGTCCGTCTCTTTTCTCCTCTCGCAGTGCACTACGGTGCCGACCTGGCGACGCCCATCAACATCGACACCTCGCTGCGTTCTCGGAATGATGTAAGCGACCAGCTGTGGGGCTTTGTCAGCACTGAGTGGTAGATGGAGGGCGGTGGTGGTGTCAGAAATGTGCACATTGTTTTTGTTTGTCTTTATATTTGTTTGTCTTCTTCTGTTCTTTACAACATTTACACTGTTTTATGATTAAATATGTCAGACCTTATTCCTTTCGTAGTTCTGTATTTATATCTCAGCAACACAGACTCATCTGCAGAGCGGCCACTAGACGGCGCTGCAGAGCTGTTTTTAATATGCCCACATGGTTTCCTTTTAATCACACAAACTCAGATGAGACATTGCAAAGAGATGAGCTGTTTTTAAAAGCAGAGTTTTTGTTATAGTTTCATATTTTGGTTACAAAATGAGCAGAATCCATTAGCTGATGAAAACTGTGAGACACTGTCGAAAGCTTTATTAGAGGCCTGTATGCGTGTGGATTAGTCAGACTAGTTTCACTATAGTTTAGGCCTGTGGTTCCCAACTTTGTTTTGTCTGATGAACCTCCACCCAAGATCATGAAAGTCCTGGAAATGTTATGATAATAGAAAAGCTAGAAATGGTTTGGAATTGACAGAATGTTTTAGAAAAGTCTTAAGTATACATTTGCTTTGGCTGTTGTTTAAAAAATGTTCATGAAAATCCCAACACATGTTGAATGTTACACAGAATATGTTCCTAGTGTCACTGATTTATAATCTAGTGCTGCACCGTGACTGTTGAAACGTCTCCAGTATCACATGATGTTCACAGTCTGGACCAGTGTTGCGTCATTGCCAAGGTCACGCCGCCTTTTGGGGGAAAGAGAAAAATGTCACATAGAATGTTAACCTAACTTTCTACTCTGAGATTTGAGACACTTAAGACACGTGAATATTTACTGTCAGTGTGGTGAATATGTAAATGATGCTGGTGACAGTTTCTACTCATGGGTAGCTAACGTTAACTTGAGTGGGAGGCTCATACCGCAGAGCTTAGTCTCAGCCACGATGAAACAGTTGGCTGTTAACAGGTTACTTCACTATATAAACTATACAAGAAATATCTGCCCACTGTGTTTGGTCACGTCTGTCTGTGGTGAAATTCAACACGTTATTCTGTTTATTCTATTCTACATAATATGGTCTTAATAATTTTAACATTTAAAAATCTATTTGTGTAAAGATAATATGGACAGGGAGGACTGGTGGTGGCTTTGTACACAGCTGAATGCTTCCAATAATAAGATGGGTTTTGAACGAGCTACTCTCTACCAGTGGTTCTCCTCAGTCATTAGTTCAAGGTCCACACAATTTAATATATTCAGTTCAGAACCGGTTAGCTGTCTCTGACAAGTAGCTGTCCATTTGTCACTCACTCTACAGCAGGAAATGGCACTTCAAAATAAAAGCTCTGTACTGGAAATTTGCTTCACTTGAGAAATACAGTGTGTTTTTTACAATCTTGACATGTTTGCGAGTCACTTGCGGTGCATTCAGAATGAGCCCATAACCAAACAGTTGGGAACCACTGCTCTATACGTATCGGTTTCACTTTACGGATACTGGTATGCTTCATTTTTACACCAGTGGTTCTCAGACTGTTTTCTTTGATACTTTTGATAGAAACACACAGTGAACAATGTGACTGTTTTTTGCAGCAGTTAACGATTGCACTGAAAATAGGAATATTGAATATAAAATGTGCTTTACTGAGCTTAGATTTACATTTTTTAATTAAACTTATTTTAGGAATTATACATGACTGATATTTTTGAAATAAAAAATAAGACTTCACATACCCTCTGCAGTACTCCAGAGTACCTCTAGGGGTACTCATACCCTCATTTAAGAAACTTTAACTGTGTTTCAATCATTTGTTCATTACTTTTACAGTACTGTTTCAACCTCTCCACCTGCTTGCTAACTAGTTTGTACTGTCAGTTTCCACATGTAGTGTCAGCTGGCTCAGATTGACGAGCAGCTCACTGATTAATGTAAATTATTACACTTTAGATCCTGCGCCACACTGATTTGTGTTTCAAATCAAACTTTATTTATATAGCACCTTTCATACACTTGTGCAGCCCAAAGTGCTTCACAGAGCAGCAGTAAAACAGCACAGAAAAAATAACGAGTGATATTACAACGATAAATGATAAAATATTTAAAATAAATAACATTTAAATGAACAAATAAACACAAAAAATGGCTGTAGTTTATTTTCCCTCCTAGCACAAACATGTGAATATATAGTTATATAGTAGTATAGGACATTTTATTGTTTTGAAAAATAATATTCATTTATTTTATTTATAAGGACAACACCCATTAATCAACATGTCTGTAAATGTGCCAGTGTCAGCCAGCTGGCTGATTTTCAACTGCAGTCATTTGGCAAGATGTTTTGAACCAATAAAAGGATAAAATTCACAGGTCATGCAGAGCAGCAGTAGAAAGCAGCATTGTTGATAAAAGGTTAACACTTAGATTTTGTTTGGCATTATTCAAAATATGCTCCAAACATCCCCCAGCCCTCTCAACATACTGATGAATAAAAAAATATTAAAGAAAAAGAATCTTTCAGCTCACTACGAAAGGCAGCCACGCAACACTGTCCAAGATAATCATGAGCAAATGTAATATATCATATAACAATAAATAAACTCAACAAATTGCTGTTACTATCATAACTATGGGTTCTAGTATTTCGCTGTGCTGCAGTTCTGTGTGTGGTTTGTGTCAGAGGCGTTAGTGAAACACAGCAGAGGCTGCTGCTCGACTGTGTGGGTCTGATCAAATGCTGCACTGTCTCTGTTTCATTATAGATAGATAGATAGATAGATAGATAGATAGATAGATAGATAGATAGATAGATAGATAGATAGATAGATAGATAGATAGATAGATAGATAGATAGATAGATAGATAGACTGACTGACTGACTTTATTGCACAAGAACAGTAAAAACACGCTGATACACACATCACAATAGAAAGTGAAAATAGTGGAAACTATAGTGTAATATGACTGTTACGTAGGCCTCATCACTGTGGATTGAGCTCCTTGCACACACTGCCTGTTCAAGCAGGGAATATCTCGCCATTATGTCGCCTCACTGTGCCGTATGTAAGGTACGATCGTAGAGGTGGGGGGGTGGGGTGGGGGGGCAGAGTCTTGTCTTTATGGCACTACAGGAGGTAGTAACAGCACCAAAACTATGTCTGTATAACAGCGGGTTCACACAGGATGTGGAAGCACCCCGAATTGTTAATTGTCTGCTTGTGTGTGTGGCTCTGCTCTTCTCTCGCTCTTTGTTTAGGCGTAACTGACAAATATGTGGAAGCATGGGATGCATACTCTGTCATTTATCATTGTCAGATCATTTATTTCACATTAAATAAAACTTAATATCGTCTACAGTACGTTTTCAGTGTGTTTTCTTGCCAGATTCTCTCACGGAAAAAATAGGCCAAATGCTGGAACTATTGCTGCAGATCATGAGCCGGCTTGGACGCTCTGTTCCGCGCCATGTCCAGTGTGAATAGTCAAATCAGTTAACATGAGCGCCAAAAGCAAGTGGGCAACACTCCATGGAAAGTCGCTGCGCTTTGTAGTACTTCCTTGTCCAGCAAGAACAGGACAGGACCGTGGGCAGCACAGGTGTGACGATTTGATGATGTGTAATGTGTGCGACCCACAGTGTGAGATTTAAAAAGTAGCTGTTCGATGTTAGTTGTTAGCAGTTAGCGACTAACTCACAGAAGAAGAACAGTGTCTGAAAATGCACATGCAGAGTGAGACACAAAATCGCCAACAAACAGTAGGCATTTCCCAAAAAAAGTAATGTTTTATGTTACAATAACCATTTTATATAAAAGTTTTGCTTGCCCTACATAACGGCCTTTCATGTTTTGTTTTATTTTCCTTCAGTTTTGATTATTGTAAAATTGGTCTTAAATTTCATTACGAGAGGCATAAAAAGGTCTTTAAAATTTTTGCATCTAACTTGCCTTAAGTCGTAGGAACCCTGAGAATGCTATCCGTAAGTAGCTAGCTCAGTCCGTGTTACGTTTGCTGTATAGACCCACAGAAGTTGAACTTTTTTGGCTTCAACTTTCAAACGCCTTTTTTACACTGCCTCTTAAAGGCGGGAATTTCATGCCGTTATGCTGCCTCGTTGCTCTTTAGAAAAGGTGCAGTCCTGGAATGGAGGGACAGAGTTGTCTCGCCTTTTAAGGTGGCATCGGAAGTAGTACCAGCGCCAAAATGATATCTGTATAAATGTGACAGCCACGGGATGGGATCATGGGCGGCACAGGTGTGATGTTTTGACAAGATGTTAAGTATGTGACCCGCCACAGTAGATTTAAAAGTAGCTGTTAGCAGTTAGCAGCTACCTCAAAGAAGAAGAACAGCGGATAAAAACGCAAATTGGGGAAACAATGAGGTCCAGGAGTTTCTTGCCCTCTGAACTGAGGACGAGATCAGGCAGCATATAACATGGACAATAAATGATTGTTACTACCATGTTATTGTTTAGAAAATGCTGCTGACATATATGTTATATGTCACACTAAAGGCAAAAATGCAAAGGTGGTGTAATGAAGGGACTTTGTAGCGGCCCTAGAGCGTAATCTCTGTCTTATTAGGTCTATAGTAATGAACTCTGCCTCTGACGCCATATCCTGTTCTCTTTATACATCCATGGGAGCAACTGAAATAACCACGGAAACTCTACCTCGTTGGTAGGTGCTACGCCCTGAGAAAAAACGACAGGCGTCTTTAAATGTAACTGTACGGTATGAAACAAATTCATCTCTGATTTGTTAAATTCAGGCACCAGTGTCATAATAAAACATCAGTGATGAGAAGAAGCTGCTGAAACCTTCTCTCCAGGCAGCAGAGTAGTGCCCACGTAGTGTTTCTGCAGTGCACAGCATGTGTGTGTGTGTGTGTGTGTGTATTATTATTTACCCAGAGACCTGCTTTGCTGAGAAGTGAAACTTCCTCCTTCTTTGAAAAGGACGCAGTGCCACGGCTGTGTACCAATGCAGCGTGGCGAGTGGTTAAGAGTGGGCAGGATGACATACGCTGTCAGGGAGGCTCAATCTGACACGTACAATAAGTTTAGAGACCCACACATTGATATGTGGTTTCCTTACGGTAAACAGAGCTTCAGCTCGCTCACAGCAGCTTGTTTCTGCAGCTTCATCTGTTCCTCAGCCACACACATCACATCTCTTAACAAGTGGTTAACAGGTGGTTTGTATGGAGGAGGGGTGTTGTTAGTCATGGCTGAGACCCTATCTGTGTGACTTTCCCCTCACAACTCTGTCTTCTTCAAGTCACTAGTGTTTGAAAAAAGTTTGTACGGTTGCATATTAATATTCGGCACAGTAACGCAGCACATAATACTTCCGACTAGTGTAACTGAACATCAACTAACTCGTGATGTATTATGGTGCAACTTAAGACAGGCCTTGGTAAACTGTGGTGTTTGATTATGAGCATCACTCTTAACTACATCCTCAGAAGTTACCATGGTATTGAATTAATTATAGAGGACAGAAAAATGGCACAAATATCAAAAAATAAATAAATAAATATCTACAGAAATAAGTAAAAAAAAAAATGCTGAAAAAGAACACGTAAATAAATAAATGCAATAATAAAGAAATGCAGAGTTAAGGACCTGCTACCTCATTAACATACGAATAAAGAATTACAGCAATAAATAATGAATTGTTTATGCATTTATCTATTTATTTCAACATTTATTCATTAATTTATTATTTCATATAATTTTGTATTTATTTCTTTATTTATACACTTATTTGTTTATATATACATTTTTATATATTTCATATTTATTTATTTGTCCATTTATTTATTTACATATGTATTTATGCATTCACCTATTACCATATTTATTAAGCATTTTGTTTATTTACATAATTATTTATTTACATAATTATTTCTTTATGCCTTTTTTATATATTGCCATATTTATTTGTTTATTTCTTTACATAAAGTTATTTTTATGCATTTATTTTCAGATTTATTTATTCATGTATTTATTTGTTTATTTATTTATTGACATATTTATTATTGTTATATATTTATTTTATTATTATTTTTATTTATTTATGCATACATTTATTTTTTAAAAATGTATTTACATATTGTTTATCAATATTTCTAGATATTACAACAATAAATGATAAAAATGTTACTATATACTATAATATATTACTATATTATTGATTAATAATACATTTAAATGAACAAATAAACAAAAAATGGCTGTAGTTTATTCAGGTTTATACAGGATTTTTTTTAGTCCTGTATTCATTATTTTTTTTAATCTACAAATGTATTTTTTTAGTCCTGTATTTATTCATATGTATTTATTCATGCTTTTATTTAATTTATTAATTTATTTCTATATTTATTTAATTATTCTGATATTTATTTATTTGTTTGTTTATTTATTATTAGTCCTTATTTATTTATTTATTTATTTATTTATTTATTCATTGATGCTTAGGTCATTCTTCATCCTCCATATTGTTCTGCTCACTGAGTGTTTATTCACATAGTAAATATGTATTAGTAAACCAAATAATAAAAAAATTATAGAAAATATAAGATAGATAGAAAATAATAGACTTCATTAGATAATATTGATATGGAATAAAATCACAGAAAATACTTCTTTATTTTAATGTGAAATAGATTTATAATTTTCATAGTTAATCTGTTTCAATGTCATTTATAATATTTAGATTTTTTTTTTTCCTGTAGTTTATCAAACTGTGCTTCGTATGTTTGATCCTAACGGAGAGTGTTTCGTCATTTATTTAAGTTTCGTTTAGCGCTAAGAAACGTGAGGGATGTCGATGAGTGAGAGATCTGAAACTTTCAGACATTAACCATTGAAACAAAGCCAGCTGAGGCGTCTCTCAGGAGTTAATAATTCATACAAACCTCCATTTAAACTTCATTCACATGTTTTTATTCAGTGCACATATAAAAAGTGACATCATAACTTAAGTGAGGTTTTTACAAATACAAAATGCAGCTCAGAGAAGACTATAGATATTTACACCGTATACAAAACAAATCAGTAATAGATTATTTTTCTTTTTACATTTATGTACAATATTACAGTTGGCATTTTTTACATTTTATGTCACTATAACCACAGTGAAATTCCCCAGGTCTTTGAAGCCCACACAGTCTGATGTCTGGGGCTTTGACAGGTTGCTGTTGTGTGGGACACGATGATATCTGAGCTCTTTCACTAGAAAAACAGATTCATATCATTTCATGGGAAACTTTCTCCAACTAGAAAGAGATTTTTTTTGCTTTAACTTATGAATTAAATGTTGATTGCACACATAACGGCTGTAGAATAATGACACCATCTGTGTTTAGGCTGATCCCCTATAAGCTTCGCATTCACTTTCTGTGTGCCACCGGATTCGATCTGAGGGCTCGAGTGACGGCACAAAGGAAGTGCGTCAACCATCGTGCAACCAAAACAGGAGGAGGACAAAACATTTGTTTTTCCCAGCAGCTTTCCCAAGTTACCAAGAGTATTAATATAAGCTCTCTGCAGTCACTATCCCCTGGAGAGGAAATGGTGGACAGTGGCGCAACCAAACCCCAGAAACAGCACCGGGCTTTGAAGCCAATTTGACATAGTGGCCAAACTGTGGAGTTACAACCTGTGGGTCTGTCCCATGATGCCATGGGCCCAAAAGACTTTCCCATTGACCTACATTGTGAAAGAGATGCCTGTAAATCAGTGGGTACGTATTTCTGAGAGTCACAACCCCGGTGAAATGACTCGTTTCATGATCAGGGTTTGATCCATTCAGTCTGATAACATTTCTTAAGTCTAGATGAGCCACACGATTAAATCATTTAGCCACATTCAAGTCAGCGGAAGCAGGGTTCCTGCAGATTCACTAATCTAACAAAAAGGCTTTGATTGGTATTAAAACATCTTAAATCAATCTTTCAATAGTCTTAAAAATGCAACATGGAAGTTGAACTTTCTTGGCTCCACGTGCGTAAATTACTCAAGAGTCCCACATGTAGAGTGAGAAACACAGAATCGCCAAGAAATGGAAGGTGTTTCCCCAAAGGTAATGTTTTATGTCACACTAAACGTTTTATATAAAAATGTTTCTCACCCTTCATAACTAATTTCACTTCGTTTTTTTTTCTTCACTTTAGGTCATTGTAAAAAATTGGTCTTAAATTTAATTCATTAAAAAAGTCTCAAAGTTTTGCCTCAAGCCATAGGAACCCTGAAAGCACTAAAGGGGAAGTAGCTAGCTCAGTCCGTGGAAGTCTCAGGTGCGTTTACTCTATGGGCCCAGTGATATGGAAGATCCGAATAGTCAAACTTTTTTGGCTTCCGGCACCACTGAGTAACTTTCAGAAGCCTTTTTTACACTGCCTCTTCAAGGCGAGAATTTCACACCGCTGTGCCGCGTTGTCGTTCTGTATGAAAGGTACAATCGCGGAATAGGGGGACAGAGTTGTCTCGCTAGTATCGAAGGTGGTTACAGAGCCGAATTGATGTCTGATGGGATCATGGGCGGCACAGATGTGACTTTTGACGACATGTTATGTGTGCTACCCATTGCAGGAGTTTTAAAGGAGCTGTTAGCAGTTAGCAGCTAACTGAAAGAATAACAGCTGCCAAAAATGTCCCCAATTTGGGAAAACAATGACATCTGGGAGCTCCATACCTACATGTTAATACTATTATTATTATTATTGTTATTGTTATTGTTGTTATTATTATTATTATTATTATTATTATTATTATTATTTAGAAAGCACTGTTAATGTGTATGTTGTATGTCTCACTAGAGGCCGATGCTGTTGTGTTAAATGTCACGAAATCAGACACTGGAGCGACAGTTCTCCAGTTCTCTTTATACATCCATGGGAACCACAGAAATAACCATGGAAGCTCTTTGGTAGATGGTAGGCTCTGAGGAGAAACGAAAAGCAATCCTGTTGTTTTTGCAACAGCTGCGCCAACGATAATGTTATCCTGGACACTGTGGCAGTATTGTTCACCTGACATTGGCGCCAATAAAGCACATTGAAACTGAAATTAATACCACTTTGAAATATGAGGGGGGAAAAGTTTAAAAGTTGTCTGTTTCCACTTAAAATGTTTGTGCAGGACCTACAGCACATCACTGTGATATTCTCCGTCAGGCGTCAACAAACCTCCACTGTCTGCTTTATTGCTTTAAGTCATTCATCATGTGTCGCTACATGTGTTGTGAGGGGACCTCCAGAGCTGCAAACAGCTCTGCGCAGCCCTCCGTATGACGTCCTCAGTGCGTCTCCAGGCCACTGAGCCTCTGATCTCGGCCGAGGGGACCTCTACCCTGCACTGCTGCTGACCAAAACTCACATGGCAGAAATTACAAGGGTTTGGCAGCAGGTTTTGGGTGTGGATGCTCCGTGTTTGTAACAACATGTCATTATGTGCTACACAAGGAGAGGAGATAAGGACAAACCCTCATGCTCGGGCTTCGGGCCCAGTTTATCAGATGTACAGCGTAATTAGCTGCATTCATGTCTGCACAGTCTTTGATTTCATTTCATGTGGAAAACTGATAGAATGAAATGATATTTTTTCATACTGGCCATGTTCTCAGTGTCTTAGAAATAAATGTAACGCTGTTTTTTTTTTCCACAGGAAACTGACGCCTACTTTTGAGGCTCTGACATTTCTGCTTTTTGTGATTAGAAAACTCTCAAGGTTAATGTTTTTCTCCCAATTTAAACGTCTCTAACACACATCCGGTTTATTCCGTTCACGCCTGGCAGAGTGCAACACAAACCTTCAGCTCCTGTCATGCACTGTTAACTCGCCTGGAGCTCAGGTGCAGCTCAGATTAGAGACAAGCAGCCAAGTCTTTTGTCCGAGTCCTTGCTCTCAGTTAAGTGGTCATGTTTTAGACATCCTGGGGTAAATGGCTTTGATGGGAGAGGGTGTAAAGTTACCGGAGGACACGGTCGTCTCCAGTCCCTCCAGTCTGTGAGAGGCTGCGTCCGCCTTGCTGGTGCTGCACTCCAGGAAGGGCATGCCGATCTTCTTCACCTGCCCATCCTTAGTCAGGAGGCAGTGTCGGCAGAGCAGCCGGAGGATGGCCTTCCTCATGTCCTTGCTGGTCAGCGTGTAGATGATGGGGTTGAGGAGGGAGTTGAACATGGCGATGCCCAGGAAATAGTCCGCCTTAAAGAGCACGCCACACTGTTTGGCCGGACAGCAGAAGTCCAGCAGGAGGAGGATGAAGAGCGGCAGCCAGCACATGATGAAGACTCCCAGGACGATGGTGACCGTCTTCAGCAGGGCCATGTACTTCTGGGACTTCCTGTAGAGGCCTTTGCGCTGCGGAACTGAAGCAAGGCGCTGGGTGTTGGACTTGACGATGCGGAAGATGCGGACATACAGCACCACGATGGACATGAGGATGGCGCTGAAGATGGTGATGCAGAAGAGGATGTAGCTCTTGGCGTACAGCGGCAGGACCGTGGAGCACTGGTCCAGCTGGCCCATACAGTTCCAGCCCAGGACCGGCAGGACACCCAGGAACACCGACAGCACCCAGCTGGCGCCGATCAGAGCGAACATCCGCCCCTGTTTGTCCCCCTGGTACGGCTTCATCCTCACCATGGTAACGTGACGCTCTATGGCGATGGCCAGCAGGCTGATGACGGAGGCGGCCAGCATGATGAACACGCCCCCCTCCCTCAGGAACCACAGCACCGGGGTCATGCTTAAAGTGTTGGCGCCGGATGTTATGATGTTCACCATGTAGGTGAAGCCTGCGAGCAGGTCGGAGAGAGTCAGGTTGCCCAGGAGGTAGTACATGGGCAGGTGGAACTTCTTGTTCTTCCAGATCGCCAGAAGGACCACGGCGTTTTCTACGACTATGAGCACGCACACCAGCAGAAAGGCGATGGCCTCTGGTTTGAGTCCTTCTTTGTACTTGTTCTCCTGCAGTTTGCCTGTGAAGTTGTAGTGCTGCAAGATCACAGCGTTACTCTGGTACTCACGAAACATCCTCAGCAGGTTCCTTGTGGAGGGGGTCATGGGGATGGTGGACGGAGCTACAGCAGCATAGGCAGCATGAAAAGACTCTGTGGCCATATTTGGGGTTTTCTTTTCTTTCTATTGTTTGATTTAAAGATTAGATCCACAGACAAAGTGTCATAAAGTCCTCAGACTGTGCATTCTTTCTCTGTATTGAAAACTTGAGAAGACAGAGGCAGTCAGCTGCTGTTTCTTTTGATGCTATCAAATAGGATTTCCTGTGGTTGGAGTCTTTTCCACCCCCCCAAAAATCACATTGTTTCAATGCCCGGGCTGCACACTAGGAGGCGATGAGAGCCAGCCTGCATCAAACAAGAGGAGAGGAAGGTTAGTACTGATGACGAAAAATAAACAGAATCAACGACAGGAAAAGAGTATGGAATTAATTTAGAAACCCGCTCCAATTAATCCCCAGAATACATACAGATGATTACACATAATAGAGATCATATCTGCGTTATTAATGAGGGGGAAAGCCTCCGGTACGGGCCGCTTACAGTAATAATAACTCCAAGGACATAAAGAGTTCACAATGGGAGGAAAAACGGAAAAACTTTAAAATCTGAAGCAAAGTTTTTATTGAATGTTTTCTTTGACTCTTAGTGGCAGTTTTTTCCTGCCAGTAAAAAATTAAACCCACGTTTTCACACAGCATTAAGGACACAACGAATATAACCATCTTGCAAATATTTGTGCCTTAATACCATAATAAATACGCACATATGCGCAAATACGCATGGATTTAAGTTTTGTCACCGGCACATTTTACTCGTACAGACAATTAGAGCTTATTGGCTAATGTTAGGGACACAACCAATATAAACTTACTCGTATCTTATGTGTATTTATACATGGTGTGTCATCCTAATCAGAATAAATACGCACGTACATGCGTAAAAACGCACGTTTCCAAGCATCCAAACCAGCAAGCTTAACTCTTAACGGACAATTACAGCTTATTGGTTAACAGCTGAGCTCACTGCTTAATATTAGGGACACAACTAATGCAAACTAACTCTTGTTTTATATGTATTAATAACCAGAATAGACACGCACGTATATGCGTAAATACGCATGTTTCAAGTATTTAACCCAGCAAATTTAACCCCTGCAGACAATTAGAGCGTATTGGTTAATGACTCAGTTTAGTGGTTAATATTAGAGACACAAAAACAGAAACTTACTTGTATCTTATATGTATTATATGTCATCATGATCAGAACAAATACGCACGTATATGCGTAAATACGCATTTTCAAGTATCCAAACTGGCACATTAATCTCGTACAGACAATTAGAGCTTATTGTTTCATAGCTGAGCGTACCGGTTAATATTGGGGAACAACAACTGCTAACTAAATCATGTCTTACGTGCATTTGTGCATCATAATAACCAGAATAGATACGCATGTTTTCAAATGTCCAAACCGGGAACTTTAACTCGTACAGACAATTCGACTGAGCCTGCAGGTCAATAAATGCTTTACATATATATCCACGTTTTAACTGGCGTGCACACAGTAAAAGAACATGTCTAAGGTCAAAGCTATCCACATTACAGACACTGCAGGAGTTAAACTGACCACTGTCACACAGTAACGTTACTACAAATGTATCACCGAGCTCCACAGACGCATTTCACGCTCCTGTGCGCATCTTATCCAGCCCACATGGTAACAAAGCAACTTTTAAAAACTTTTCCACGCACCTGTAGAGACGTGTAAATATCCAGAGAGACTTCAGCAGCAGCAGAAATGATCCCACAGAGAGAGGAGAGGAGGACAGGACGGGCTCAGCCGATCACAGCGACATGTGAGAGTGATGTGGGAACAGCGCGCAGGGCAGGACTCAACACGTAGTGGGTTGGTCTCTAATGTTTTTGCCCTTCAACGATTTTCCTCCCTCCTCCGCCTGACCCCCTTTTTTTCTGATTTGCCCTCAGGAGGCATCACAGCCCGGTGACAAATTATGTTTCTGTTTGTCACTGCGACAACAGAAGAAGAAGAAGAAGAAGAAAGTGAGATTTTCACCTCATAGTGCAGTTTGCCCTCAGGTGCACCCAGGTTACTGTCACTGATGCCACTGATGCTCTATGTTGCTCTTCAGGTTTGTCAGATTATGCAGAAATCTGTCTTTGTGTGTGTGTGTGTCTCCCACAGTGAGTAAAAGAGAAACACTCTGAAGTAAACTCAAAACTACAAAAACCACAAGTTAATTTGTCCGTGGAAAAACTGTAATTTGTGAGGCAGGTGCGGCTCGGTCTGTTCTGCAGGCCAGAAACCGCAGATCTCAGAAAATAACTTGCAGATAGGCGTCATCTGTAATTATCTTTTAGCTCACACTTGAAAAAAAAAAAAATCACTTTTTTGGCCCACATGCCATTTATAGAAATGTTTCCCCTCCAGAGAAGCTTCAAGACATACAAATACTCGGTTTTTAATAATAATTTGTGGATAAAAAGTTCAATTATCTCATCAGAAATACTTAAAATTACATCTGCTCCCTCTCCATCACCGAAAAATCTAGTCTTTATGAAAAAACACATAAAACAGCTGGACACAAGATGTCTCCGTCTTCACTGAAAAAGGAGTTTTCTGTGTGTGTAAGTGTGTAAGAGTGGGTGTGTGTGGGTGGATGTACTGCAGGCTTCAAGTTTTCACATCAGTCTTGTGTGAGATACATATTGAACCACAACTGGTTTCTATAGTTGTGATGTCACAGCGCTGTGCCTGGAAATTAATGTCTCAAACTTGAGCAGCAGATTAAAATAGTCAAACAGAAACTGTGTCACAATACCTGAATTTTAAACTTCAAAACAGTTCTGTTTTTTATGACTTAAGTTCATTGATTTTCTATTTTTCAACACCAGACCACCTCAAAATGAGAGGAAAAAAACACCAGCCAGAAAAAATTAAAATAACAGGTAAGGATTGAAGCAAATGTGACGTGTGCGTGGTTTGCAGAAACATAAGCCCCATTTCCACCAAACACTTTCAGTACAGTACCTTTGGAACCAACAGTAACCCTTCAGACATGGTACCTAGAGCCTAGTGTTTCCACCACAGACAGTCCTCTTAAATGTGGGCGGGGTTGTTGTCACTCACTGCTCCGTCCAGCACTCACTGTATTTCCTCCTTTATCAGTCTGCACCTGGTTTATCGTCCACAGAACGAGGCTGCACGCCCACATTTTCAGAACAAAAGAGAACAGGCTGCAGTGAGAGTCTCTCTCCATGGGATATTTAAAAATAGCAGCTTTGTGCATTTAGTCCTTCTCAGGCAAGCTCAGGGGTTTAGTGTTGCTGCAGCCCACAGGAACGACGCTCCACGACACTTTTTTTTTCTCCGAGTGAGGATTAGAATATATGCAGTTCACATCAGTCGAAATTAATATATATATAAACTCTTGAAGATCCACTCATTACTAAAAGTGTGTGTCATATAAAAACTGAAGTGATGGTCAAAGTTGTCACAGTGAAATTTAAGGTGTGCTGATGGATTCACGTCATCAACTCATGCATTGAGTAACATCACAAGTTAACGTTCCACCTTAAAAGTTGCCGGCAGTCGGCCCAGTGAATGAAGTTATTTTTTCTCAGACTCCAGCTGCTGTGAGAGGCAGCAAAACATCCTTTCATTTTATAGTTACAGTTTACTAATAAAACTCTCCACAGTATGAACAGTGGTTACATGAACCTCAAAACCAGACACAACTCAGCCCTGAGCAGAGTGACCGTCCTCTACTGACCAATCAGACTGCAGTGTTCACAGCTCCACCTTTTAGTACCAGATCTGTGTGCTAGGTACCCCAACAGAGGGGGGACCAAACATGGGGACGCTAAGGAACGCTTCCATTGGTGCCATCCACAACCTTTCACAGTGGAAACAGAAAAAAAGCGTACCGAACTGCTTGGTTGCTTCTGGTGACTGGGTGTTTTCATAGCTTATGTACTTCCAATACTATCAAATGTTTGATTAATGGAGATTGTATTGTTTAAAACACGTGGTATGGAAAAAAGATTAGATTGGACAGGGCCTTTGACGTGCTCTCACTACTCTGGATTTATCTGACTTCCTTCTTGTGTTGTAAAAGTGCCAAACAAATTAAGATTACTAATGTAATGACTCTTAATCACTCTTAATATCTCATTACACCTAAATTCACTCACATTAGCAAACACAGCTGGAGATGAAGAGCCTGATCGCTGCAACAGTCTTATCACTGAGTCCATTATTTCTTCACCTGCAGGCCTCAGATAACCACTTTCATGGGCAGCTCTTGAAATGATTCATTGATTAGACGATCACAGTGACTATTATCATTAATCATTTGTTATTTAACACGCTCTGACTCCAGATGTTTCAAATGTGAGGATTTGCTGTCATATTTCCACCAAAATGAAACAGAAATTTCCAAATTAATTTCCATGAAACTGGGAAGAGAAAATGTACATTTCCACTCCCGTGACACAGCTGGGATACTGGCAGGGCGACGGGGAAATTACATAAGGTGAGGGAGGGTGAGCGACAGCCGGACTGGTCCTTTTCTCTAAACAGGAAGCTGCCTCATTGTGCCTCGAAAGGAGAGGGATATCCTTGAGAAAAAACACAGATGAAGTCACTGGTAGGAATTGACACACAGAGGAGAGCTGTGACTGCAGAGTGACGCGCAACAAACACTCAGAGCAAATAATTAGCGACTTACTCATTTCCACAAAAAGGTTGTACTGATTGTGTTCAGCAGATGATGAGGCCGCGTCATTTTTTGCTCTTTCCTGGTGGTCGTAACCCTCTGAGACACCACACAACTATTTTTGTCCACACACAAGTGGCACACATCAAGATGACTAATTTGAGATGCAGATAGTGTCACGTCAGCCCAGAGTAAATGTTGGCATTGTATGTTCCTGCAAACCTTGGGTACGTTACGTTTGGATGTTATCATGTAGCAGATAAGCTTCGACTTCAGGTTTCTTTGTGTCAGCAACGCTGTGGGCACGTATGGTTAGGTTTGGCACAAAAAACAACTTGGTTTTGGTTAGGAAAAGGTCAGGTTTGGGCTTAAAATACCCGGATTTTGGGGCACTATCCAGGCAGGAAACGCAGCAGTGTCTCAGTGGAAAATAACTGCTCTTGGTGGCAGTAACCCAACAGGAAACGTGGCGATGTCTCTGTAAAAACCAACCACTTTTAATGGCGCAATCCCGGTTGAAAATGCAGGGATGTCTCAGGAAAAACAATCGCTTTTCGTGGCAGAATCCCTGCAAGAAACGCAGCGATGTCTTGGTCAAAAACATCCTCTTTTCATGGCACCAACCCAACAGAAAATGTAGCAATGTGGCACAGTGCCAGCAAGAAACGCAGCAATGTCTCAGTAAAAATTAACCGCTTTTGGTAGCACAGTGCCAGCAGGAAACGCAACGTCTCTGTAAAAACAGCCACTTTTTATGGCACTATCCCCGGTGGAAAGGCACTGATGTCTGGGTAAAAAAACAACTGCTCTTGGCGGCACAATCCCGGTAAGAAACACAGCAGTGTTGCGGTAAAAAACACGCAGCAGTGGGACCAATAAAAACAACCAGTTTTGTTGTTTGCTTGTCTCAAACAGTGATCTTCCCTTTTCATCACTTTAGAAATGTTGATATGAAATGTGTGAAACATAGATATTTAACTTATTCAGGGTTTGCAAAAATGTACAATGCCAGCATTTTCTTGTGGCAGCTGAAGAAGTATTTCTAGTTGTAAATATGTAGTAAACATTGTGTTTTGGTTAGGTACGTATTCAAACTTTATAAGTACAGAGTGTGTAGGGGCTCAGAACATAATGATGGAAGTATACGCTGTCTATTCCCATGACTGCTATGTCCAACAAGTTGTTGGGTTGATACCATTTGTTTACAACATTTGTGCTAAACTTGACCTTGCTTACCACTCGAGAATTGACACAAAGACCTTTAGGAACAGCTCGGAAAAATTATCTTTTGATTTGGTATCAAAACTGTTGACATTTGAAGATTTCTGCAAGAACTGCATTTTCAGCAATGGCATGGTGAGCACTTCTGTTCTGGAAACTGCTGAGAAATCCCCTTTATAGTGGATATACCTCTAAAAACCAGCAACCCTCTGAATGCCTGAGGCCTCCAGTTTGTGGCTGTGGAGTTTCACGAGGCTGTGATTATCCTGGAGGTTACTATAGGTCATTTTGTACTGTAAGGTTAAGTTTCCAAAACTGTCTGACGACAATGACAAGGCTACTATGGGGGCTAACGTCATCACGCATGAATACATCTGGGCTCATTGAATCAAGAAGAGTCTCCGCTTTCCAGTTAAACCCAATTTATGCAATTCCAAAACTGTTTAGTGACTCTATGTGAAGAAATATTCAAATACACCATTTGAAAGATTGGTGAAAACAACACATTCATATTATATGATGTTTGCCAAAAACTGCATTGGACTATCATAAAGTGGGCGTGTTTGTAAAGAGGAGACTTGTGGGAATCAGCAGAACACATTTTCATTCAGATATCTTGAGGTGCGAGTTCGAGGGACCCCTGTGAAAATGGTAGTCAAAATTTAGGCCAAAATTTAGCCTTAACCCCCTTCTCAACAGGCTAGCATGACATGGTCAGTACCAATAGACACCTTTGGTTATCCAGATCCACGATACCACTACCTTCATGCTAGCTAGCTAAAAAAAGGAGTGTGCAACAGCCTCTTAAATGGAGTAGTGTTAGCTGAGATAGCAAGTGGTCCTGTGGGTCTCTTGTAACCTTTTTACACCAAAATTAGCACATGTACGTTGGTTTTTAAATCACGTCAAAACCCAATGAAACTAGGCGATAGACTCTTTTCCCATTGCCAGTGGACCACAGCTGTGTACACGAGTACTCCTTTCTTTTTGTTTTTGCTTTTTTGTTTGTTTTAATTGGTGTGTAATGTCACAGACAGGTCGGAAAACAGGGTTAGTGAACAGTAGAAAGCAGCATGGAGGCCAGTGGAAATGTTACAGTGGTTACTTCCTTTCTATATCTCGTACTTATTCAGTCTCTCTCTCTCAAACTCGGCGCTGACTAATTCGGAAAAATGTTTGAGTGCTGCTTGGGCGGAGACACGTGGCATATTCTGGCGACCTGCTGTTGCATCTCGCCAACAAAGGCACTAAAATCAGTAGCCCCTTTTACACTGCCAGATTTTCGGCGAATGTTCGGCCGTTTTGCCGGCAAGCTGCGAGCGTTTATACGCACAGAGCCAGATTGGCGAGTTGATCTGAGGCGCCCAAGTTTCCGCCTCGTAGGGTAGACATACTGGTGGAACCTTTTTGGTTTAAAAAGACCGAGGCTGCCCTCTGCCACGGGAGGGGCTGTTGCATAGGATAGGACAGCAGGAATTAGCGAGCTAGTAGCAAGAGGGAAACACAAACCTGACAGACACTGTAAAGATGAGCAACTGGGGAGTCAAGGAATTGCGCGCCCTCCTTGTCCTCGCAAACGAAGAGGCCATTAACCGTCAGATGACGGGGACGGTGAAGAACGGGCCGACTTATGAGAGAATCGCAGAAGGACTGACCAGCCGCGGCTTCCCTCCCACGTCACTGTTTACGTCACACGCTGAGCTACACGTTTTGTTACTTGCTCACGCCCCCCATTGCCCTGAAAAAGGCACATTCTGTATAAACAAAAGTAGGTAGGCGGCATTTTGCTGCACTCCCCGATTTTGCTTTTATACTGCCAATGCTGAAAAAACACTGATTGGGCTTTCCTGCAAATTTGCACAATTCCTATCTAAAAAGGGCTAGAGCTTCACCCTTGGTGTTGACAAGGGTGTTGTCACAGGTATTTGTGACTACTGCACAGTTATTTGACCAGGGAGTGAACTGAGGAACCAACTTTTTGGGTTCTGAAACAGTTTAACTTTGGTCAAAATGCTCAAGACAGTTCAAATTAGGTGCACAAACTGAAACTGAACCAGTTCCATGTTGGTGGAAAACGGGTGTGAGGTTTACCTTTTGTTTTAAAGTAGTTATTTTCTCCAGTTCTTATTTTAGCTCCAACAGCTCCTCACCACACCTGCCTGTCTGGGATTTAAGAGTCTTCCTGGTCACGGTTGATCGGCACTCCCTGACTCATCTTGTTCTACCGTCCCTCCGCTCCCTGGGGCCCACCCAAGTGAGGCTGACCTGCTCTTGTCTTTGCCAGGCCTGTCAGCCGAGCAGCAGTTAACCCCCCGCAGTGACACCGTGACGAGCTCTCAGCGTGCTGCCCCTGATTAGTTAACACACAAAGACATGACAGCAGGACTCTCTGCTCTGTCTTTTCTTTCTTCCCACAGTGGGGATCTGCTCTGTCTCCTTCCCTCAGGCCACAGCTACACTTTTAGACGAGTGGCCAGGCGGGACCCACCCAGTCGTCTCGCTGCCTGGGGGGTGGAGGGCTCTCTGTATTCAGCATGTT
This sequence comes from Epinephelus lanceolatus, assembly GCF_041903045.1. Taxonomy (NCBI): domain Eukaryota; kingdom Metazoa; phylum Chordata; class Actinopteri; order Perciformes; family Serranidae; genus Epinephelus; species Epinephelus lanceolatus. The sequence goes on from NC_135751.1 coordinate 38,651,579, forward strand.
CTGTCCGACACTCCTGGCTCTGGGTGATTTTTCCTGTGACGTTAATGCACTCACAGAGAGGAAGTAAAGTCAGTCCTGCTTTTGTCATGATAGCCCGCTTTAGATTTACTGCTGCTTGTGTTGTCTCCTTCTCTCGTCTGGCTGCTGTTTGTCAGTGACTGATGAGCTGCTTGAGTAAATAATAATAAAGTTGATTCTCTTGTTGGGGCAGTGGTCCTGCACCCTTTCTTCTTACATTTTCTAAAATAAAAAGTTTAATAAACTTTATTAGAGCTTGTTTGGGTTTCACAGGCTTTCAAACCTGTTGCATGTCTCTGCTCCGAGGTGTTAGTGGTGGCCCATATAATGCAGATTCACACCTCATCTGCGATTCTCACCTCTTGCTAACAGCTTGAAACACGTGGCCTCTGTGTTTAATGTTATTTCACAGGGACAATAGAAAGAAGTCACACCTTTGTAATTCAAACAACATCAGTTGTTAATGCTTTTTTTACTCCTGAATATAGAGAGTCAGGGTGTGCTTTGAGTCAGATACTGTCATCAGAGGTGGGAGCAAGTCACACATTTGCAAGCAAGACTCAAGTTATTGTGGTGAGAACATAGACTGTATAAAACCATGACGGGAGCCAGCGAGTCACCCATTGGTTTGTTGTTTCATGTTTTGAACCTGGATGTCTAAACAGAACTGGAGACAGCGTTGGAGGCGGGAACTTGTTCACTCCTGTGAGAGTTGGAGTGAACAAGTTCATCTGCGATGTATAAAATTACACAGATGACTGACGTTGCTTCCACAGAACAGACACACTACAGACCTGTGGCAGTCATGCAGCTAACTTCTATGTTAGCCCTCTGCTAACTTGAATGGGGACAAAATGATTTCTCTTCTAGACTTTAAAATTGTTATTGGATCAAATGGATCAAATCCTCAAAACCACCAAACTTTCCCTGAAAAAAGTTCCTAGTAGCGGGGTAGGACTTTTCAGATTACCCAGAATTCCTCAGCTGCGCTGAAGAACGCTGATTGGTGGAACACACACTTGCAGCTTTCCACACTTCCTGTTACGGGCAGCCGCTGCAAACTTTATTTCATTAGTGTTTTGATTAAGGATGGGTACTGAAACCCGGTACTAAATTAGCCCCGGGCTAAATTATCAAAGTATTGAGAGGCGCTAACGGTATCGGTTCTTTTGTGCTGGCGCTGAACTCCTCCACACGCACACACACACATATACACGCCTACACGACACAGTAACCGGTGAACAGCTGAGCGGCCACGGTGGAAACAAAGTGAAGATAACTTGAAAATGACTCGAGTTGATGGCAGCTACACTCGTAACTGTGAGTGACATTAACCCTTAGTGAGTAAGAAGCCAATACTTTATCAATACATGTGCTCAGCAGCATGAACACGTAAACATGTAGACAGTGATATTCAATATGCTCCGTCCAGTCTCTCATCCACCGACACTAACGTTATGTCTTACACAAGGACAGCACGCTAGTTCTGCTGATAGTAAATTGTTACTAATAAGCTCAAATGACAGCTGCCTGTATGTAGACTAACTTAGTTTGACACAAAATACTTTTAAACTGAGCTGCTGGCTGAGACAAACAGCCCCAGCTCTCTCTACACTAGCATGTAACCAGCCAAGCTGGCGGAGCCAAATACAGGGCACTCGCCAAATCATCTACGTCATCAGCCTGATTTGAATAAATTTTCCAGAACTTTGAGGTGCGGTGGAAACGTAAACTACACAGATTAGCTACCAGGAATTATTTTACCCAGGTAAATAAATTCCTGGTAATAAAAGTTCCTGGAAATGTTGGTGGAAAAGGGGCTTCTTGTCCTCAAAGGGCAGTTCCTGTGAGCCTCTTTTGAAGCCTTGAGTTTGGCATTTTTACGTCGCCATCTTGGATTTTTGGAGCAAGACATGACCATATTTGGATGAGAGGGTGGAGTCATTAGCCCTTTTTAAATAGGAATTGTGCAAATTTGCAGGAAAGCCCAATCAGTGTTTTTTCAGCATTGGCAGTATAAAAAAAAAATCGGGGAGTGCAGCAAAATGCCGCCTACCTACTTTTGTTTATACAGCATGTGCCTTTTTCGGGGCAATGGGGGGCGTGAGCAAGTAACAAAACGTGTAGCTCAGCGTGTGACGTAAACAGTGGCGTGGGAGGGAAGCCGCGGCTGGTCAGTCCTTCGGCAATTCTCTCGTAAGTCGGCCCGTTCTTCACCGTCCCCGTCATCTGACGGTTAATGGCCTCTTCGTTTGCGAGGACAAGGAGGGCGCGCAATTCCTTGTCTCCCCAGTTGCTCATCTTTACAGTGTCTGTCAGGTTTGTGTTTCCTTCTTGCTACTAGCTGCTCGCTAATTCCTGCTATCAGCTGTTTCCTGTTTATCCACCGCCAGTGGGTCGCACGTGTGGCGTCATCAACAGCTCCTCCCACAAGTCATCAACAGCTCCTCCCGTTATGGAAGGCCGCCTCGGTCTGTTTAAACTAAATATGTCTACCCTACAAGGTGGAAAATTGGGCACCTCGGATCAACTCGCAAAACGGCCCAACATTCGCTGAAAATCTGGCAGTGTAAAAGGGGCTAGTGTTGGGCAAGCTACTTGGAAATTGTAGTGAGCTTAGCAACCAGCTACTGCACATCAAAATAAAGCTTCAGTACATTGATGCTATAACCACAGAAATGTAGCAGCTAAGCTACAAGAAAATGGCAAAAATAATTTGCTACTTGAAAAACTACTTTTATTTTTTGACTTTATGTCAGATCAGTGTTTCCTCAGTGATCAGACAAACAAATAGGCAGCAAAAATCAGTCAGTTGAACTGTTTACTCTAAAATAACAGACTTAAACTAAAACTCTTCTTTTTTTGGAGACTTTATGACATTGAACATGACATCATCAGTCGGTCTCTCCTCTTCCTCCTTAATGCATTTCTTTGTGTCGGCGTCTTGCAGTCGGCTCTGTCAGTGATTCACAAACAGAACCACAAAGTATATTTTTCTGTCAATTAAACCATAATAAATAAAAGACAGTGATATAAACAATAAAAATAACAGAGCTAAATGAAAACTTTTCTTTTTTTGGGGACATTAGAACATGAACATGTCCCGCAAATTACACATGACGTCAGTATGTTACTCTCAATCTCCTCTCTGTCCTCTGTCTCTCAGCTCTTTTCTCGATCCTTGTTGTGTCTATTTCTGTTTTTTTTTCTCCGTATCATCACTACTACAAATGCAGCTGTAGCTAGTGTCTCACTATCACTATCCTCATTCATATTTTACGAAGCTATACATTATATTCAGCCACAAAATAACCCTGACAAGCTGCAAATCAGAACAGAAGTACAGAGAGTTGTTGACTAGAGATGATACACCGTCTCATCTAGTTGCATTGGTGTGAATCGGAAGGTTTTTAGAACGTTGTAGAACAGCGCGTTGCAAGTAGTTGTCTGTTTCAACTCTTCTCGTCACCAGTCTTTGGTCTGACCTGGGCTTTAAGTCACGTTAAGTCATGTGACTCGAGTCCCTGACCTCTGACTTTCATACGCTGGCTTCGTAGTTCATTCAACCCCCTTTTTCTTACCAGAAGAAAGAACATTTTCGGATGAGGTGTTAACCATGAACTCACAGTCACATAAGGGTGTAGTCACTTCTCGTTTTGAAAGTGTTGAGTTTGATGTCTTGACAGTGAAGGTCGACTCGAGGTCACAGTTTGTGTTTGTATGTTATCCACGGTGATTGGAGGAGAAAAAAAAAAACACTGCACCAGAGCCTGTTTTAAAAATAGGGGAAAACACAGGAACTCTAATGTAGTGTCCAGTGCTGTTGTGGCTGCCAGAGATTTATGGGAATCCTCGAAATAGCCGGCCTTTTGTTGCTTTTCTGCCACACTGCTTCATGTGCAGCTGTGCCGGGCAGCGACCTCGCTCTGAGCTCCTAATAAGGGGAAATGGGAAGAACATACGTTAATGTTGGATATGTTTCTTTTCCATTGCTTCCAGGCCAGCTAGCTGTACCTGACTCTGCCTGATGCAGTCTCCAGTCTCCAGCTGCTCCGTCTGCATGTTTGTTGTCCCTTCTTTTATCATCCAGCAGCACTCAGGGCCTCGTAGTGAAAGCATTCGAATTCAGATCAGATTGCGGCCTGAAAGACCCGAGCATGGCACCGTTTCTTCTGCTTTTCATTTAATTGTGTTTCCTCTATCATGCAAACAGATGCTAATCTTTAAAAAATGGCTGTAAAAAGTGACATTAACATACAGTATGCTTTATGTAGTGGCTCTGTGGAATGTGTAAATTCTTTCTTCAGAGCTGCCCGTCTATTAGTGTTTCTCTCTGATGCAGGCCTCATGTTTTTACAAGGAAAACACACTTGAAGTTTTTTCTTTGTGACAAAGCCAGACAGTCTTTATAGAGACAGAAAAACGCTCTCATTTATTCCCCTGATTTAAACAAAGATGTTTTTTTGCTTTATAAAATCTGATCCCGAGTATTTTTCATAAGAGTCAGGAGGCGGAAAAAGCTTTGTTGGTTGAAGTGGCTAAAGTCAGTGGAGATTTTCTGGTCCAAATAAACACAGGAAGAGGCTGCCCATTCGGAACCGTTTTGATTAGACTTAAACCGAGCATATGTGGATGTCAGTTGTGTCTATATGCAAACACAAACATCCTCATTTCCGATGTGAACCTCTCAGCAGTTCTCACTGTCGCTGCCTTTGAGCTCGGGCTGCAGCCGTGCTCTTTCCATACTGCAGATAAATGATTGTTTAGTCGTTTTCTGCTTATTCATGACTTTGTCTCAGCTCACTTACAGATGTGTTTATTAGAGCCCACGATGGCATCACTGAAATTGAATCCCACAAGTATCGCAGAGCTGTGTTTAGGTTGACCGCTGAGCTCTCTTGGCCTTCAAAGAGAGGGAATAGACTTTGTATTTGTTATTAAAGGAAGATGGTTCAGTCAGCGCTGTTGGCACAGAGTCCGTGGCCTCATTATTCAAAAAGCCGCTGGTTCTACGATTTGAGTTTTCACTGAATTGCTTTAGTCACATTCACTGGCATGAAACTTTGGACTTGTTTTTGTGTTTTGTTTTTGTTTGTGGTGACTCTCTGTACGGCCCTCAGGAGCTTTTCCTTTCTTTAATGGGCTAGTGCAACTAGTTTGAACATACGAGAAGATCCAAACCATCCTCCCAACCCAGTCTCCAGAGTAAATGTTGGTATTTTACGTTTGTGCAAACCACGGAAACGTTACATTTCTATGTTTATTATGTAATGAATACATTTAAACTTTACATTGCTTTATGTTTCAGCAATTATGTGGTTAACGTGTGGTTAGGTTAAGGCTAGGGGTCAGCAACCTTTACTATCAAAAGAGCCCAAAAAAGCTCTCAAATAATCTGCCTGGAGCTGCAAAACACATTTGAGTCTCATAATGACGGAAACAGTAAGTCTAAATTTACCCCTTACCTTTTCCAATAGGTCTAAATGAGCATTTATTAATATGTTTTACCACAAGTTGGCTACTCTACAGTGGGGTAGTTATGATTGTTTTGTACTTAAACTTTAAAGGGTTGGTGGTAAAAGGAAACAAATATGTCCAATCATTCTAGACTTTTTTTCGATCTCAAATCCATAGCTAGTTTAGCTAGGGAGATCCAAGACAAGCCATTGCTGTTGAGGTACAACAGAACATTTTTTGATTCAGTGTATAGGCTACACTCAATTGAGAATGAAAATTAAAATTAAAATGTTAAAAAATTGCCGTTTTTTTTTTTTGCCAAAGCCACTGGGAGCCACTGGAGAGGGGCAAAAGAGCCACATGTAGCTTCAAAGCTGCAGGTTGCCTATTACTGGTTTGGGCACAGAAACCACTTGATTATGGGAAAATATCATGTTTCAGCCCAGTTTTAGGGGCACTGTCCACACTGGATACATAGTAATGTCCAGGTAAAAAACAACCACTTTTCATGGCACTATCCTCACTGGAAAAACACAGACAGACCACTGAAACATACTTGCATTTGGGGGGTTGAACAGCCACAGATCAATAAACAGTCATGTCTGGGGGCCAGAAAGCAGCTGGAAAAACAGCAACAGGTCCCTAAATACCCCCTCATGTGTAGGGGCTAAAGATTCCGCTGGAAAAACAGTGACAGGTCCCTAAAATACAGACATGTATGGGGGGCTAAAGATGCCACTGGAAAAACAGTGACAGGTCTCTAAAAACCAGCCAGGTTTGGGGGCTAAAAAGTTGCCAGAAAAACAGTGACAGGTCACCAAAAACCAGCCAGGTTTTGGGGCTAAAAATCCCCTGGAAAAACAGTGACAGGACCCTAAAATACAAACATGTATGGGGGCTAAAGATGCCGCTGGAAAAACAGTGACAGGTTGCTAAAAACCAGCCAGGTTTTGGGGCTAAAAATCCCCTGGAAAAACATTGACAGGACCCTAAAATACAGACACTTATGGGGGCTAAAGATGCCACTGGAAAAACAGTGACAGGTCGCTAAAAACCAGCCAGGTTTTGGGGCTAAAAATCCCCTGGAAAAACATTGACAGGACCCTAAAATACAGACATGTATGGGGGCTAAAGATGCCGCTGGAAAAACAGTGACAGGTGGCGAAAAACCAGCCAGGTTTTGGGGCTAAAAATCCCCTGGAAAAACATTGACAGGACCCTAAAATACAGACACTTAAGGGGGCTAAAGATGCTGCTGGAAAAACAGTGACAGGTTGCTAAAATACAGACATGTATGGGGGCTAAAGATGCTGCTGGAAAACAGTGACAGGTTGCTAAAAACCAGCCAGGTTTTGGGGCTAAAAATCCCCTGGAAAAACATTGACAGGACCCTAAAATACAGACATGTATGGGGGCTAAAGATGCTGCTGGAAAAACAGTGACAGGTGGCGAAAAACCAGCCAGGTTTTGGGGCTAAAAATCCACTGGAATAACAGTGACAGGTCTCTAAAATACAGACACGTATGGGGGCTAAAGATGCTGCTGGAAAAACAGTGACACGTTGCTAAAAACCAGCCATGTTTGGGACTATAAAAGTCGCTAAGAAAAGCGGGGCTGTCTATTGAGAAGTTGCTACTGTGGCAAGGACATTGGTTAGGTAGCGTAACCATGGCGTAACTCTAGCTCCAGAGTATAAGCCTAGCTGTAGCTGTCATTATTTCAGTCTGTGAAAATTTCACGTAAGTTAATTGTAACATTTTGGCTGCCTAAAAAAGTCTTGTTCATGTTTGGTTGTGCTAAAAGAGCGTCTAGGGAGTCGGATATTCCATTTTCCCAGTACGTACATTTTGTTTTAATGGTTCTAAGACTGTTTTGAGAGCTAAAACTAACAATATCATTAGCATTAGCATGGTTAACAACAGCTGTACCATGCTAACCAAGCTAGCAGCTAGCGTTAGTGATAGCTCCACCCTCTTGTCCAAATATAGTTGCTTCTGGCTTAACAATCCAAGATGGCAACGGTCAAAATGCCAAACTCGAGGCTTCGACAAGGGAGTCCACAAACCAGTAGGTGATGTCACAGTAGCTACGTCTATTATTTTATACGATCTTTCCTTTATTAAAAGTCCCCTTTTTTCATGATTGTCTGTTTCATCTAGACGTAGATCGTCATTGTTTTTTGTTCCTTTTCATCTACACTTTGTGTTGTATGATAACAAATGAATTATTTAAAGCGCTGTTTTATCTCACTGACTTGCATATCCTCCAATAAATAAACTAAAAAACACAGCAATATTCAGCTGATCACAGCGTGTTAGTGATGGCAGCTACGTTCCTCTTTGCTTCCACAAATCATGGAGGCTTTGTTTCCCGTCATGTTGGGCTCCATTTTTCAGAGGTTTTGTTCTCTCTGTCTCCACATTCCCCATTTTAACATTTTACCTCCACCCTTCACCCTCTCCCCGTCCTACATTCTCTGATAAACCCCAAAAAGGCGGCAGGTCAGCTGTGATAAAGAGGCATTCTTTCCTAATAGTCTGTGAGGTTGTGGGGATTTTCATGTCAAGAGATCACATGATCAGTTTCAAAACCAAAGTTGAGTGAAGTTGAAAATGTTTGATGGTCAATCTGAAAACTTTTCTTTAATCGAAAGAGGCTGACATTGAGTGGTTTCCACAGTGACGACATCCTTTACAGAGACTGTCATTTACATTTCACTGGCTGCCACGCCGTGGTCACTGACAGGGTTACCTCATACTTCAATACATATGTATTTTTTCCACATTAGCTGTTCGGGGGGTGAGATGTGAACGGGCAGTTTTATGAAAGCTTGTTTTGTTCATACAGCAGCGGTTTGGGATGAGTTCATCTTGGAGGACAGAGTGGAAGAAAGAGCAAAGGAGCGTTCCCACATCGGGGAAGGGAAAGGGGGCAGAGGAGGGCGGGGGAGGGAGGCATGTGTGACGGGCTGCATTGTGGGGTGAGTCATGAGAATTAGTAACCGGCCTCTGTGAGATTTATTCAAACTTCTTCAATAGCCGACACGCCAACAACCCACCAGCACTCTCAGATGGGGGTCAGATTCTGGGAAGAGCGCCGTTCACTTCTACACAGAGGGAGCGTGGGCATTCAGCGCGGGGGAATAAAGTCATAAACAGCTCCTTTTGTGTGATGAGGATGATGTTGGGGAAAATCCACATCCCTTTCCGGGACTTATCTTTGGTTTTTGTCTGGGTTTCAAGTGCTTTGTGATGCAAGTTAGAAAAGATAAAACATGGGAGTTATCAAATGAACTTCTTGTGCACAACAAACCAAAACCACATTCACTTGCTTTCATTTGTTGCTTTTCTCAGGACAAAGTAATGAATTACTTCCACCAGGGTGTTAGTCAGTGAATCAAAGACTGCATAGCTGTGTATAAAGGAAGCCAGGCGGCAAACAGGTAGGTTCAGATTAGTAATACAATAGCCAATTTAATATGTATTCAGGAAATGTCACAGGTATCAGCCAGACACAAGGATTATAAATGGAGTCTATCACTGCCACTGCAAATGAGGTAGAAGTGATTTTAGGGTACTTAGCATGGTGGTTAAAAATACCCTCTTACAACACTCCATTGTCTCAGTTCAATAGCTCTACCTTTCAGCATTCACTGGCCAATCGCCACACTCACATTTCTATTCACTGAATGATTGTATAAGCGTTTCACCTCCAATGAAAATAAGGCTGTAAATTTCACAGGCCAGACTCGAGGGGCTGACTTCCTATCAGGAAGGCTTTTCTATGACAAATGCAGCAAAATGCAAGACGGCTGATAAGGAGAGAGGCACGGCCATATTAGGTAGATTACATTTAATCAGGTTTTTTCTTCTCTAACACAGAAGGTCTCAACTTTTTTTGGCTTGTGACCTCTTAAAATGGGTCGGCAAATCTCAAGTGGCTCCCTTTGGCTTTGACAAGGAATTAGATGAACATTTCATTTTCATTTATCATTTTTGTAGGCCTAAAATGAATCTCATGTTCTCCACCTGTAAAATGTGAAGCCTATACATTTTTAAAAAATGTGCGTCATACATCATCCACAGCCTGGCGCCCTTTCCTCTTAATTTTGCTTAACTATAACAGCAGTGGCTGGTCTTGAGTCTCCCTAACAAGGTTAGATATGGATAGCAAACCCAAAGAAGGAAATGTAACACTGTAATCCACACTGTAGCCTGACGTGCACCTCCCACGATATGAAACTACATGTTACAACGACGCAACCCTGTCTGTTTCTGTAAGCTGAAACCATTTCCCTCAGCGGAAACTAAGCTTGTATTTACTTGTATTTCACAGAGAAGAAACAATAAATTGTGAAGACAATAAAGCCTCCACAAAAATAGCATTTTAAGCTGTGTGTGATTTATCCTGGCTTCATATGAGCAGAGGAAATCTCTGCTCGTCGCTAGGCTAATTTATACAATGTAAAATGCCATAGGCTTATGCTCATAACGATAGCATGTTGTATTTGTTTGGAAAACGCAACATATAGAGACAATTTCAAACACAAGTACACAAATCAGCTTCACTATAACTCGCAACATTCACAGACAAACACTTGTCTTTATCTGGACACATTTTCCCCACAAATAGGCTACAACATGCTAACGTTATTAGCACAAGCCTATGGCATTTTACATTGTATAAATTAGCCTAGCAGCTAGTAGACTTTTCCTCATATGAAGCCAGGGACAACAGCAACATTTAACAAAGGTAACATTACAAAATTCAGCTCCATTACAACTCACAAGGTTCACTGACAAAACAACTGTCTTATACTAAACACGTTTTCCAAACAAATATAACATGCTAACGTTATTAGCACAAGCCTATGGCATTTTACATTGCTTAAATTAGCCTAGCAGCTAGCAGAGATTTCCTCTGCTCATATGAAGCCAGGATAAATCACACACAAGACTTAAAATGCTATTTTTGTGGAGGCTTTATTGTCTTCACAATTTATTGTTTCTTATCTGTGAAATTAAAGTAAATAAAAGCTTCGTTTCCACTGAGGGAAATGGTTTCAGCTTACAGAAACAGACAGGAGGTCTGCGTCACTGCGTCGTGTAGTTACATTTCTGGGGAGGTGCACGTCAGGCTACAGCGTAGGCTCTGCTTGGATTCCACACAGAAGTATAAATTCCTGCTTAAGCGTACATTTTTCTTCATTATACTTAAGTTTCAACCAACTTTTGGAGTTAACGTTAGCTTAATAAACTAGCTACGGCTGATCAGATCTGATAGTGACAGTAGCCATGTTTCCATCAGCCTGTTTAGATGCGCATCTAGAAGTATCGCATCGGAAAATTATGATGGAAACGCCAAAATTCGAATTAAAATCCCCTGATTCGCACAAACTAAAATACGCTCGCTTTAGCCGGGTTTTGGTTGATTCGAAAAAATGTTGATTCGCAAAACGGGGGATGGAAACTGTTATGTTTGAATTAAGTCTGACGTAGCGCACCTCTCTCCATGGTGATATCCACACTCCGGGTCGGGAAGGCGGTAATGCATTTACAAGCTGGTTGCCAACCGCCAGAAAACGTGTTTTGTTTCCGGTTCTGTGGAAAACTCGCGCAAGTTCGTAGTTTTCACCAAAGTCCGTACATTTAATGGAAACACACAGGATTCATATTTCTTTTAAGGCGCATTTCCGAATGATTCGAATCACTTTTGGATGGAAACATAGCCAGTGTCACCAGTTAGAATTGTAGAAAAATAGTTTTGATCTGTAAATCTGTCACTGTTGTTAACTTCATGATGTTCAATGTGGAAACACAAAGTTCGACAGGCGGCTCAGGGCTCGTCTTTATGAGGGTGAATCTTAGATGATTGTTTTGGCCTCCATTTTCCTGATTGTCAAATCAATTCTTGTGGACATTTATAAAGTATTTTGGGATAACTCAGACTGCTCCACCATAAATAAACACAAATAGTTCACACTGAGATTGACCACTTCAATAATCTTTGTAATTGTGTTACATTATTATTGTTCACTTGGTGCCGTTTGCCCAACGCTGTGGTGACAGTGATTTATTACATATGATTGGAATATTATGAGCCTCTTCACACATCTGTTGTTTCACAGTGCAGACAGACAACATTTTTATTGCTTCATGATAATCCTTTGCTGTAATGAAGCAAACTTGGAAAACTGTTGTTTTGACTTGCCGAACATCAAACAGACCTCCCAAGAGGACGTGCTGTAATGTAACAGGAATAACAAACTGCGCTGGTATGATTTCATACAGACATCATAAAGTCCAACATCCTCCCCTCGTCCATGTCTCTCAGCTTATATCCGAGGCACATTTTCTGAAGTAAATATAATCTGTACATTGTTCCATAGTGGCTCCAAAAAAAGCCGAGCAGAAACCCGTCATTACGAGCATGCTCTGCAAGTGTGGTGTGGGCCCACGCGGGGGGAAACCAGCAGGCTGTTTGGCTCACCCAGACCATCACAGAGGCCTGGCTGGGTACGTTTCACTGATCCTGTACTTAACTGAAACCAAAAGTATTGTTAGGCCCTCTCTGGTTTCATGTGTCTGTCATAAAAAGATGAGAAAGAGAGGGAGCGCTGGGAGGCAACTTGGACAGGTTTAAATGTCGATGTGCTTTGACGCTTCACTTTGAAGCGTGTGACGTTTGTGTAATCAGTCAAATCACTGTTATAAGGAAAAGATAAGGATGTTTATTTAATTACCGGGTCGTCGTTGGGCCTCTTTCTCTCTGGTCGCAGGGTTTGGGATCATTTTTAGCTGTGTGTGTTTTGTTGCACTGACTCCCTCCTTCTTATGTCATTTCCTGTGGCTGGAGAGAGAAATGTGAGTGAAAGCATTATCGCAATACAATAACCTGGCGCACACAACCAGCAGAACAGGTCATCTGTCTCTGGCACTTGTAGCTCTGATAAACTCATTGCTACAGGAAGTGAATTGCTACATTTTGTAGATTCTTGTGTTTTTATTGGCTGACACATGGCCAACCTCTGGAACCTATTAAAACCAGCTCAGCCAGACACACACACACACAAACACACACACATACTCACACATAATCGTAAAGTGTGAATGCTCACATGCTGACACATACTGTACACACATACCATAACACGCCATGTGTCACTCTGTGAAAGCTGAGTTACTGAACTTGTTTGCATGCTGCACGTTTGCTTCATACGCTGGTGTGATTTAGGTGTAACAACAGTTATGCATGTGCAGAAGGCTACAACCTACAGCGCGCTGATGTTAGGGGAAATTACTGAGCTCTTTTTAAAAATGGGCTCAGCGCTGAGAGTGACAAACACGGTTAGCGAGAGATAAGGTACAATAACTGTTAAAAGTAAAACACCAGAAAGTGTCTCGTCTGTTTGATCTAAAGCTTCGAGCAGGACCCCAACATGTCGGTCCCTCGGAATAATTGTTAACACTTCTATAGTCTTAGTTATGTGAAAGAACAACACAGCAGAAATGTGTCAGAAAGATATACGGCATTTGTTAACATATTTCATCACAGAATGCCCATAAAACAATGTGACTGACAGCTATTTGAATAGCTGTAAATAACACTGAACCATAAATATCAAAGGCAAATACACACACATATCAGGAGAAAGTGTTTCACTCTCAGTACATATATTGACTACATAAAACATGCTGAATATTTTAAATGATATACACTAGGTTAGAGCATAATCTATGAACACAGGAATAAGAAGCAGTGTCTGTCCCACTTAACTCAGTGAAGAGGTCGATCGTGGGGCTGGCACTCTAAAAATGCATCTGAGGCTCTGTTATTATGGTTAAAAATCCTTTATTCACACTGATAGACCAACATGTTTCGACAGTCCTTATCAGGGTATTAAATGTATTGGAACATGTGTGTCAATTTAAAATTTATCAAGAGGTCACGTGACAAAGGTCAGATGATATTTGCCCTATCCTTGACGAGCACCTGATTTTTTTTTTACCCAGTGCAGCACTCCCCATTTTTTTTCATTATCTATAAACATTCACAGATTTAAACATGTACATATAATTTGTCAGACTAAAAAGGCTTTAGTAAAATAAATAAAAGAGTTTATATCATGATCATTTGAATTAATGGATCTAAAAACTTTTCTAGAGATGCACAGACCCCACTTTGAAAATCACTGCAGTTGTTGGAAACATGCTCTCTAAGCTTCTCTCTGACATTTTTTCTTTGTGATTCAACATCATTTCATTTAATAAATATTAAAGAGTGTAAAAACTCTTTACGCTAACGAGCTTGCTAACTGTCAGGTAGCATGATAGTTCTCCATTTTGGATTCTTGCTCTCGGTTCCTTTAATGGTCAGCACTGTGAAAACAGTTTGTGTTTAACGCCTGTGCCACACTGCCTGCATGAGCAGCCACACTGCACATGTGGGCAACACGGCTCAGGTCCATCTCAGCTTCTGCTCAGCTATGAAACATCTGGAAATCTTGCCTTTTTTAAAGGTGTTAACCATATTGACATCATACCAGCAACATTACAACTTTCAGTACAGTTTCAGTGTCTGTAGGCCTGTTGGTACATTATCTCACAGACATGAAAAAAAATTAACTTATGTGAGTCTACGCTGTAGCCTGACATGCACCTCCCCAGAAATGTAGACCTTTCTATTTCTGTAAGCTGAAACCATTTCCCTCAGTGGAAACAAAGCTTTTATTTAATTTAATTTCACAAATAAGAAACAATAAATTGTGAAGACAATAAAGCCTCCACAAAAATAACACTTCAAGTCTTGTGTGTGATTTATCCTGGCTTCATATGAGCAGAGGAAATCTCCGCTCATCTCTAGGCTAATTTATACAATGTAAAATGCCATAGGCTTGTGCTAATAACGTTAGCATGTTGTATTTGTTTAAACTAAACTCATATACTAAAGACATTTTCCAGTTTTGTCAGTGAACCTTGTGAGTTGTAATGGAGCTGAATTTTCTAGTGTTACCTTTGTTAAATGTTGCTGTTGTCCCTGGCTTCATATGAGTAGAGGAAGTCTCTGCTAGCTGCTAGGCTAAATTATACAATGTAAAATGCCATAGGCTTGTGCTAATAACGTTAGCATGTTGTATTTGTGGGGAAAATGTGTCCAGATAAAGACAAGTGTTTGTCTGTGAATGCTGCGAGTTATAGAGAAGCTGATTTGTGTACTTGACTTGAAATTGTCTCTATTAAGCCATGTTTAATGTGTGTTTAATGTGTGTTTTAAATTAACTAAACTTTACAGCAGAGTGACACAGACACACCACCGCACAAGTATAAATGCTCACAATGGCGTAGGCTCTGCATAGAGCTGACCCACAAGTATAAATCTGTCTTAAAAAGATAGGGCTGGGAGGCTGCAGCAGCAACACTGTCTGCAGTTCAGTGAAATAGCCATGACATGCAGCTTACACAGGCTGTGTGGCCCAGGTGTTACACAGCAAATCTGTCTGTTAGAGTTCACCAAAGTTAAACTTTGACAGATTTACTCCATCCCTGAGAGCAAATCCACTGATTAGGCACCTTGAAATTTTACTATATTCAGTCTGTGGTGCTGCCAAGGGGAGCCACGGCCACCCTGATAAAATCGCATTAACTGTAAAACAAGAAACTGCTTTACATCTGTATGTGATTCCAGCATAATAGATTTTCTTAAATTCAGTTATGGCTTTTGGTTTTAGTGTCCCACCCCAAGATTTTAAGTGGTTCCATCTGGCCAACATTTTTGGGGGCACCACTGTTTTAAATGCTAAAGTGACAAAAGCCTTTGTCCTCAAAGTGACCAGAACGTAACAAATAGTTGCTTAAATTCGTAATCAGTAGTTTTACGAGGTTTGTGTGTGTGTGTGTGTGTGTGTGTGTTTGTTTTTATTTGAAGAATGTAACAAAAATAGTAAAAAAGGACACCATGCCATCAGGCTAGCTGTCAGGACTGTTGGCCTGTCACTCTCTGATGATGTATGAAGTATGAAACAGTTGTGGGACCCCAGTTGTTGTGAATGACCGAATGTTTGGTGACTCTGGGCAGTGTAACGGTGACAGGACCCAGCACATGGCACCCGATGGACCCCAGCACCCCGCTGTCCTGAGTACTTGCTGTGTTCCTGTTGGCTGTGGAGTTATGTGAGGTATTCCACTGTAAAACCTCACCAGGAGACAAGGAGTATATTCTTTCCAGCCGTACCTCAGGCCCTTGGGGCTGAGTAATTGTAGAAGTGCATGAGAGCGCTTCTAGCTACGCACCGAAACTCTCCAAAACCCACCTCATCTGGACACTTGAGTCACAGCTCCAAGCAGTGGGATTGCGTTACATTATTCTGTTGATATTCCTCAGAAATTGATGTGTTTCTGAAAAGTGTCATCCTGGTCTATTGTTTATTATGATGAGCTGTCTGACGTGAACAGAGAGTGGTGTCACTGCTGGAGAAGGTAATTTATTTGAACACATGGATGCTGTTACTATTATCATGATTATCCTGTAAGATTCTTCGGTCTGATCTTTGCTGCAAGCGGCTCCAGTGTCCTCGTCTTGTATCAATTCAAGCCAATTATCCCCCCAATCCCTTTCCCACTGTCCTCGCCGTGAGTCACATGTTTACGCATGACTCTCTTGCCAGTTTTAGGCGGATGCCGCACTTAATCACTATAAACAGATCACTGCTGCGTTCGAGTTGAAGATGAGATGGAGTGGGGTTTTTGTTTAAATACGAGGTTTGGTTGGAAAGCTTATGAGGGAGATGATTGGGCAGAGCGGGATGGATTCTGTTTGGATACCAGCGGTTTTAATGAGATGATTCTGCCTCCAGCCAGCTCAGTCAATCACAGCCCCCGCTGCCATGTGTGTGTTGTTAGGATTTAAGTATTGTGGTCGACAACAGAGAGCGTCTGGACGGCACATGTAGCTTCTCCTGGAGGAAACCATCCCGCACTGCTGAGACATGAAATCTTGTCTTCGCAGTGCGCAGGTCATCGGTCATGATTCTCCCAAGGCTGTGTCCCACACACATGTAGCTCCCCAGTGAGCTCTTCTTCTACGTCCAGCTCTATAAATACTTGAACCACTTATTTTATGTGCTCCTATATATCCCTGTCATATTACTCGGTGTCTGTGGTAGGAAATGAGCAGCTTGGTGATTAATGTTGCACACTGTGGTTCGTCAAAGGAGACATTAAATCAATAAATCAGTGTGACAGAGTGACTGAAGATGCTGTAGGTAAGAGAGTGGATTAGGGGAGGCTTCACTGCTTCTCCTATGGACTAAGGCGGAATTTATACTGTGTTGAATCAACACCGTACCTACGCCGTAGCCTGACATGCACCTCCACAGAAATGTAACTACACGTCATGGCGACGTCATGATTTATCCTGGCTTCATATGAGCAGAGGAAATCTCTGCTTGTCACTAGGATAATTTATAAAATGTAAAATGCCACAGGCTTGTGCTAAAAGCATTAGCATGTTATATTTGTTTAGTGCAAGACAGTTGTTTTGTCTAATTCTATCCTATTGGACATTTGTGTGAAATTTTGTCGTAATTAGCATATGAATTCTTGGGTCAAAACATGTTTTATAAGGTCACAGTAGCCTCGACCTTTGAACTTCCACCACTGAATTCTAAGTACAAGTGGAGGTTTGTGCCAAATTAGGGGAAACTTCCTCAAGACTTTCTTGAGATATTGTGTCCCTAAGAAAAAGATGGATGCATGGTCACAGTGACCTTGACCTTGACCGTCAAATTCTAATCAGTTCATCTGTGACTCAAAGTGAATGTTTGTTCTAATGATGAAGAAATGTCCTCAAGGTATTCTTGAGATAACATGCTAACAAGGATGAGACGCATGCAAGGTCACAGTGACCTTTGACCATCAAAATGTAATCAGTTCATTGTTGAATCCAAGGGGATGTTTGTGCCAAAGTTAAAAAAGATTCCTTCACGGTTTTCTTGAGCTGTAACATTCACAAGTATGCAACTGACAAGGTCACACTGACCTTTGACCTTCAACCACAAATTTCTATCCAGTTCATTTCTAAGTACAAGTGGATGTTTGTGCCAAATTTGAGGAAACTCCCTTAAGGCCTTCTTAAGATAATGCATCCATGAGAAACGGACAGATGCAAGGCCACAGTGACCTTGGCCTTTGCCCATCAAATCCTAATCAGGTCATCTGTGACTCAATGTGAATGTTTGTGCCAAAGTTGAAGAAATTTCTTCAAGGTGTTCTTGAGCTATGGCATTCACGAAAAAGCAACAGATGCGAGGTCACACTAACCTTGACCTTTGACCACCAAATTCTAATCAGTTTATTCAAGAGTCAAGGGAACATTTGTGCCAATGTTGAAGAAATGACCTCAAGGTATTCTTGAGCTAACATGTTAACGAGAATGAGACAGATGTGAGGTCACAGTGACCTTGACCTTTGACCACCTAATGCTAATCAGGTCATTTGTGACTCAAAGTAAACATTTGTGCCAAAGATGTAGAAATTCCTTTAAGATGTTCTTGCACTGTTGCGTTTACTAGAATGCGACCGATGAAGTCATTCTGACATTTACCTCTGACCTTTAACCACCAAATTCTAATCAGGTCATCCATGACCTAAAGTGGTCCTTATGCCAAATTTAAAGAAAGTCCCTTAAGGTGTTCTTGGGATAACACATTAACAATAATGAGATGGATGCAAGACCACAATGACCTTTGACTATCAAAATCTTTTTTTTTTGTTTAACCAATGGATTTCCAGATTGGTTCATCACTGATTCCAGGTGAACGTTTTTGCCAAATCTGAAGAAACTCCCTCGAGATGTTCTTGACATATCACGTTCCACAGAATGGGAAGGACAGACAAACAAACAACCCAAAAACATAATGTCCCAAGCTATGGCTATCGCCAGCGTGGCGGTATAAAAAGGAGTGAAGAACTGTGGGAGGAAACCAGGAGGGTTGGCAAGTATGCCTGTGGACCAAACATGAATATGTGACATGGATATATAAATTATGCAGATTTGATGCACCAGTACAAACATTTAAATCTTTCGTCTGGGGAAAACCTCCTTCTCCTCAGCAACACATGAACTCCTCCATGAACTCCTCTGGTGAGGGATGCTGTGAGGAAGCAGTGAACCTCCTGGTCTCAGACCTGTTGGGAGGTTCACACATTGTGACTCGGGCATTTCCTCAGGAAACTGTGGCAGAAAGAGTCTGAGGGTTGCCCGCTTCTTTTATTTGTGGTTTAGCACTTCGCTTCTCTGTGTATTTCTGTAAATGGAAGGAAACACACACACACACACACACACCACAGGTTGGCCAAAGGTTTTACAGGAAAAAGTGACTCTTTCTCCTGTTGCATATTTTCGTTTTCACATGTTTTAAATCCACTTGTGAAATTTCTTTGAAACTTAACCTCTTTCCACCTGTCCCTCAAACACATTCTATTACTCAATATGTTGAGTCTACCCTTCACACCTTACTGAACTGCTAACTGTGAACAAATTAAGGGAAGAAAACCAAAAGCAGGAACTTTATTATCTTATTTTATGTTTAATGGTACAACGTTGGATGTTCATATTAAACCTGGCCACAGTTTCAAGTAATCAGTCCCTCCAGATTGTTTTGATCACAACAAATAATGCAATTTTGTCCAGTCATCGCAACTTTTCTGCAAATGTGATTATTTAAAATGGGTAAAATCTCATTTCATTTTTAAGCTGCATGCAGCAAATTTGATCCCTCAGCCCTTTCTTGCCCTGCTCTTGGTCCTTCTGCATGAGACTACTGCTGCGGGCTCAGCACCTGTGACAGAGTCATACACACTAAAACCCTTTCTGTATGGTACCTTTGGAACCAACAGTAGGCCCGTTTCCACCGCAGGAACTTCGGGGTAATTTTATGGGGCCGGGGCCGTTGGTGCGTGTCTCCACCGCAGCAACCACCCCTGAAGGACAAAGTTCCGGATCTTTTACAGGGGCTAAACAAGTCCCTGCCTCGGAGTAGGTACTCAGAACGGCCCTGAGAGACTCCTGGCTGGGACTTGGGGATTACTTGGTGCTGATTGGATATACTCAAGGCAGGATGTGACGTTTTGTAATTACTATAGTTATTGTAGATTAGCTGGGCTAACCTTTAGCTGTTAGCCGTTAGCGGTGTCTGTATTAACTCATTAACTCAATATACGGTCCGTGAAAAAAATATTTTTTCCAGCGGATATCTTAGTTACAACATGATTGAGCTAGCAAAGCAGTTTTGTGTTGCTATGTGTGGTATTTATTCAGTTTTGGGAAATCACGATGTCTAGAAAGCATCAGTGGCTGCAGCTGACAGGGACAGCTAACAGCAGCAGCAAAGCTAACATCAGGATGTCATCTGTTAAAAGCCTCCCGTTGTTGGATACAACATGAAACTACTCCAGCTGGCTCAATCATTTTGTAACTAAGACATCCGCTGGAAAAAATATTTTTTTCACGGACCGTTTATTGAGTTAATACAGACACTGCTAACGGCTAACAGCTAACTACGTCCCTACATCGCCCTGGTCAAAATGGTCGCGCAACAATTACGTCACATCCAGAGCCTGGTAACTTTACAGGAACCTTCCTCCTACTCCGCTGTCTCAGTGGAGACACGGCGGTTGAGAGGGCTGAGCGAGAGGACGTTCCTGTAGTAGTTCCTGCCCCCGAATAGTACCAGGAACTTCTTCAGTGGAAACGGGCCTAGTAACCCTTCAGTCATGGTGCCTAGACCCTAGTGTTTCCACCGCAAACAGTCATCTTAAATGTGGGCAGGGTTGTTGACACTCAGCGCTCACTGTATTCCCTCATTACCACCGACATTTTCAGAACGCAACGCTTTTTTTTCTCCGAGTGAGGATACAGTTCACATAATCCGGTTGAAATTAATACATATTATGCTTGAAGATCCACTCATTACTAAAAGTGTCTAAGTGATGGTCAAAGTTGTCACAATGAAATTTAAGGTGTGTGTTGATGGATTTATGTCATCACCTCATGCCCCAACAGAGGGGGGGACCAAACATGGCGACAGTACAGAACGGTTCTATTGGTACCATCCACAACATTTCACAGCTTGGCTTCATGGGTACAAAATTACCCCAATCTTCTACATCTTTGGGCCCATAGAGTAGGCACACTACAGACTTCACTAGCCGAGTGGCTGACTTCCGGTTTAGCACTTCGCTAACTTGATTGGGAATAAAATTATTTAATCGTGCGCCTTTTCTAGGCTCTCGAGATGTTAATGGACTGGTTGGATAAAATCCCGATGGTGAAACAAGTCATTTTACGGGGGTTGTAACGCTATAAAAAACACCACCAATTTACAGATGTCTCTTTTACAATGTAAGTCTTTAGGAAAAGTCTTTTTGGGCGCAATAGCATCACATAAAGAGACAGACAAGAGGCTTTAAGAGACAGTATGTGGAAACTAAAGTCTTTAGTGAGCATTAAATCATGTAAACATGTTCATGTAGAAACCCAAAGTGCAAGTATGAACCTAAAAATGAGCATAATAGACCCTCTTTAATGGCCCCCATCCACCCCCAGCATGCAGCACATACTTTGTTGTCCCTGACAGACTCCATTAATTGCCACTGAGTCACAAACTGGTGTCACTGCCAGAGCGCTGAGCACAGACAATACCACAGTGACACATATACTGGGCTGAAATGTCTAATGGCGGGCACACCTGTGAAATGAAAAGGCCGGGAGCAGTGTGAACCAGTGACTCAAAACAAAGAGAGGATTTGTTTTTTCAGAATTCCAACTCTTCTTTGTGCCAGGAACATAAAAGGGAGAGTATGTGGATGAAGGGTGAAATATTTACACTGTGCTGCAGCAGCTGTGGCTGGACATGCTGTACTGTGCAGACCAGACATGGCCAACAGACAACCTTAGTGATGCTCTGGTTTCCCCTTAACCACAGATCTTTGGTCATTGGAGTAGGTCAAGGTGCATGTGTTGCACTAAACTTTCACTTTCCGGCCACCACATGCTGGAGCGAGTCAACAATATTACAAATGCAAAGACACAGGTCTGCAGAGTTCTCACTGAATGAGTCATGCTTTATTGCACACAGTAGCTCCAAAGCTTTAAAGTTAATAGCACAGCTTGAAACAAACATTAAAAAGTCAGGGAAGATTGCATTCTCTATTTACCCCCACATCCTTTAAAATAATGCATGTGTGGAAATTTTGCATGTAAAAACTGAGGTGCTTTTTGCAAGTTATAGAGGCCACTGGGCTCAATAATAATAATAATAGTTCAACATGACAGAAGCCTTCTGAGTTTTTCTGGGTGGAGCAGGTGTTTGCACACTCACTTCACACTTCAGCCTGCACTTGTGCTCTGCTACTTCTTGTGAAAAACTGAATGCCTTTAGCCCGCAGCCATGTAAGAAATAAGAGAAAAAAATTGTACATGACGCGTTTCCAGACAATGCAGCTTTCTGAGGTGCTGGTAAATGAACTGAGAACTTTTGTAAAAGTGAAAAACAACCAGCCCTCCCTCAGAGCTGCTCTGTCTTATCAGCAGGTTATACCACCAGAATGTGAGGATACATATGTAAGGGTCACTAAACACTCGGTTTTATCACAACAAAGTTTCCTGTTATTTCTCCCATATGATGCATTTCCTCTGTGCCGATCATGTTGGAGATTTTTCCCATGAAAACCCATTTCCTGCAGACGACAGTAAATGACCGTGTTCTTCACTGAGGTGTTTTGCCTCCAAAACACTGACTTCACGGTTGATATTGTTTCACATGCAGTTTACATTTAAATCCTGTGAAGACAAACACAAGGGGAGTGTTAGCTGCTAACAGGCTGCTAACACAGCTAACAGACTGCTATCAAAGCTAATAAGCTGCCAACAGCCTGCCATCACTGCTAAAAGGCTGCATACTGCGCTAACTGGCTGCTAACACAGCTAACAGGCTCCTAATAGGCTGCTTGCAGGGGAGCGCATCTATGTTTCCAGAATTCTATGTTTCCTGGGTTCTATGTTCCCCACTTAACCCTGCAAAAACGCTTCTATGTTCCCCGCTTACACAAAAAAGGTTCTGTGTTTCCCGGGTTCTATGTTGCCCGCTCAACCAAGCAGGAAACATGGAACCTTTTTTGTGTAAGCGGGGAACATAGAACCCCTGGAAACATAGAACCCTGGAAACATAGGGATGACCCCGCTTGCAGTGCTTACAGGCTGCTAACAGAGCTAATAGACTAGGCTGACAGAGCTAACATGGCATGTTTAGAGGTTAAAACAGGCCATTTGTAAGTGAATTGGGCTTCGAAGTCAGTAAACACACCGCGTGTTCTTCACTGAGCTGTTTTGTCTCCAACAGAGCTAACAGACTGCGAGTTAACAGGATGCTTACTGTGCTAACAGGCTGCTAAAAGGATGCTAACAGTGCTAACAGGCTGCTACCACTTTTAAGGCTGCTAACAGGCTGCTTGCAGTGCTAACAGGTTGCTAACAGTGCTAATAGGTTGCTAACAGAGCTAATATGATGTGTGGGGTTAAAGCAGGCCTGTCGGAGTTGAACTGGGCTTTGACGTCAATATTTGTATCTGTCTCTGTGTCTGTATTTTTCAGAATCTGAAAGAAATACATTTTCATTTTCTTAATATTTTTCAGTGGGTTATCAGGCCCTCAGGATCAGGGCTGGGCTGCGAGGTGATTTGTGCGTAGTAGTGGCTTCATGAGGCATTGTGACTTTAGCATTCATGGCGCACAGTGGTCCAAAAAAACACTGATCTCAAACAGCCCAATAAACTGATGGAGCAGCTGACTGATAGAAGGGAGTCAGCTGATAGATCACAGGATTCCTTTCTATGCAACCAATTGGTGAATCTCATTCAGGGCGCCCTGTTTAAACTGCTCTGGCCTGCCTGCTGTTGCTGCTTCCTCTGCAAGCTGTTTTGCAACCTGCCTCCACCCCAGCTCCTCCTTTTCATGCTGTGCCTGACTTATTAATGTCATTTCTGTTTGTCATTGATGCTGCTCTGTTCTGTTCCCGGGGGGTCTTTGGTGCTGCTCTCTCTGCCTTAGGCTTTCCATGTAGGTGCATGGAAGGGCAGGGAGGTTAGCTGTCTCTGCCTAAGGCTTTCCTTGTTTGCACGTGGAAGGGCAGATAATTGTGCTCTCTGCCTTTAGACTTTCCATGTAGGCATGTGGAAGGGCAGAGAGGTGTGCTCTCTCTGCCTTAGGCTTTCCATGTAGGCGCATGGAAGGGCAGGGAGGTTTGCTGTCTCTGCCTAAGGCTTTTCTTGTTTGCACGTGGAAGGGCAGATAATTGTGCTCTCTGTCTTAAAGCTTTCCATGTAGGCGTGTGGAAGGTCGGAGAGGTGTGCTCTCTCTGCCTGAGGCTTTCTGCGTAGGCCTGAGGAAAGGCAGAGAGGTTCCAGAACAGAGCCGTACCGCAAAAAATAATACTGCAAATCGAAATAAAGTTTTCTTTGACTAAAGTGTTCCTGACTGAAGTATTTTTTTGGCATTTTGAGCACCACAAGCTGAGTGCCATCTAGTTCCATTATACTGGAGAAAAGGCAGACATCTTTACAGCCAATATCCTCAACACTCATACCAAAACAATCTATACTGATAAACAGCTCTACAGATAAGAGGAAAAATATGTTTTTGATTTGGGTGGATTGTCCCTTTAAATACATCTAAAGGGTTTATATAGTGTATATACTGTACTGTTTATTGGGTAGAAACAGTAACTTCCTGGAGTCTTCTCTTGTGGCCTGTTAACTGTACATTGTTTTTAAATCTGTACTTCATCTGTAATCTGAAAAAAGTTATTTTCATTTGACAGGCTAAAAAACATCTCGACTGTTCCCTCCTTCATGTTTTTTCAGGTTGTTATAAAAGTCTCCCACACACTGTGAGATTCTGGCCATCTCAAACACAACACACTTTTCTTTTCTTTTTCCCCTCAGAGGATGGGCGTAGGTCATAACCCTGCCGTCCAACCAGTCCCACAGTGTGACAGAAAATGGGAGATATGTCAGCCTTTTAATTTTTCCCATTACGCACCGTGACATTTAACAAACTTACAGGACAGCCTGAACAGCACAGTGCATGAACCTTTTGTTACGTGACATCCTTCTGCTCTTGCCCAATTTTTCCTACATTTCCTAGAAAAGCGTAAATACGGTATAAATTTAAAAAGTCAGTAAAAACCTCTGCCTCTTGTTACATTCTCTGTTATTTTCACAGCAGGAGCCTTCGTGTCTATTTTCTTTGTGTGGGAGAATTCTCGTGTTGACGCGACCAGTGAGGTTTTCCTGGCCCTGCGTGCCTGTCTGCTGAAGGAACAGACATGTTAATAGCATCACGCTGCCATCGCTCCGCTCCACACTGAGGTGGGTGCGTCTGTGTTTTCTTCCCATGACTTCACTGTTTTCACTCATTGTTGTGCTGTTTTGAAGGGTTGCCCATATCTGGACAACAAGTTGCATCACTGCAGGAAATCTGGCCATAGTCCAGGACTATATATAACCTGTGGATGATTAATGGATATCTGATTGTATTGTTTACTCGTAATTGATTTACTATGCAGGCATGAAATCAAATGGGGAGGCTGCTAAGTCCTGTAGAGGCCTTTAAAGGGCTGTTAGTAGCCCTTGTTACACAGAGATTGCACTATAAAGCTGCTATGACGTCCCTTCTTCATCCTGCTTTTGCATTTTTACACAGAACAAAATAGGGATAGACCGATATGGATTTTTTAGGGCCGATGCCGATACCAATTTTTTTCCATCACCCTTAGTCGATGACCGATTATGGACTGCCGATTTTCTTGAGCCGATATTTGGGGCCGATATTGCTTTTGCTCCCTCAATTTACATAAAAAAAAATGACACAATGATAACAAATATTACAGGTCTCAAGTTTAAAATAAGAAACATTTATTGAACAGTAAAAAATACTAAAACAAAATGGAAAGTTGAGGTAGAACAGGTAGAATATTATTATTATTATTATTATTATTATACATTCAAATAAAAAAAAGAGTTCAGTGCTCTTAAATCTTCCTGTAATGTCTTTATAAAATAAACAAATATTTAAGCTGAAGCAAAAAACTCAAATATTGGACCGATATATCGGCCGGTCGATGTATCGGTCTATCCTTAGAACAAAACAACGGCAGCATAATGCCGCTCCAGTGTGTGATTTCAGACAGCATGCTGGCATCGAGGAAGCAAAAGAGGAGTGACGGGCATTACATGTACCAAAACAGCATCAGCCTCACGTGCAACATATAACATATGTGTTGGCAGTGCTTTCAAAACAATAACAATGGCATTAACACAGCAATAACAGTCATACCATCTCTGTTATATGGAGGCCAATCTCGACTCTAAACCCAGTTCAGACCAAGGATTCGCTACGAGATGAGTTGAAACAGGCAGCTACCTGTAATATGCCGTTCTGCAGCGTTGTAAAAACCTGCCAGTTCACACCAATGCAGCTTTGCAGCTTTTCAGACTTATTTTGTGGCTGAATATAATTTGTAGCTTCTTAAAATCTGAATGAGGATAGTGATAGTGAGATACTGGCTACAGCTGCATTTGTAGTAGTGATGAAATGGTGAAACAAACGAGCCTCAGATGGACTGTGTTCATAATAAATACGCCACAATAATATGAATAAACACCGCCAATTTATCAGTCAAGCGACACGCCTTCTGACACCGGAACACGTGAGGACGGACACAGAGGGCTCAGTGGGGACGGAGCGAACACACCGTCTGCGGTCATTTTGACTCCACCAGTGAACTTCACTACAAGCTGATTGACTGTTGAAACAGGTGACGTGCTTTAAAACCAACCGATTTGACCAGCTGAGTTGCAGGTGACACCATCAGCCAGCTTGAGACAAGCTCAGATGGCCAGTTCACACCTCTGCAACTTTTCTCTGCAACGTTCTTAAACTGTGTCTTCTCGTCATGAATCAATGGTCTGAATTGGGCTTTAGATGTTAGGGAGCTCCTGAATCTCATTGTTTTCCCAATTTGCGGACATTGAGTTAGCTGCTAACTGCTGCAAGCTACTTTTTGAATCTCCCTTGGTGGGTTGCACACATAACATGTCATCAAAACGTCACGTCTTGAAGGTGAGACAACTCTGTCCCCCAATTCTAGGATCGTACATTTTATGCAGAATGGCGAGGCGGCATACAGCCCTGAAATTCCTACCTTGAAAATGCAGTGTAAAAGGGGCTACTGTTAGTAGTAAGTCAGTCCCTCCATGATTACACAGGCTTTTCTAGGAGGATTGTTGTGGCCTAAAATGCCTGTTGTTGCCATGTTGTGATGTTTTTAGGCGTTTATTTGCAGTGACAGCAAGTGAAAATTGCAAAAACATGTATATATTTTTTAAAATAATTTATCAAAAATCAAAGGCAACTTGGTTCAGTGAGAATAAAACTGCACTGGATGGTCTGGATGCGACAGCCTCCGTCATTGTGATGTGTCTTGTCTGTTGTCCACGTGTTTTAGCCATACTCTGGGTGTGTTTTGCGGTATAAAAGTGTTTGTCAGTCAATGTTGATTTGTGTTCCCCCACAACATCGCACAGGGTGTAAAGCAGTTAACTCACGCTTATGTGCAGAACATCAGGGAATTGCCTTGCACGGTCTTTAGCAGTAATTTTTGACGGTAAATGCGAGACGTTCATGTTGCACATGTCTGCATCTTCACAGCCACAAACGTATGAACGAATGAGTTTGGTGATGTTATACGGGGGAATTGTTGCGTTTGTATACCGGCTCAGGTGGTTTGTAGCAGTCTGTTCGTGCACATAAAGATCCAGCATGCTGGTTTGCTTTACTTGGAACATATTTGCCTTGGCTTAAAGTCCTAACTGGAAAAAACTGTTTTAATAACTCAACTGATTTGTTTATCAAATTTGAAGGCACTGTCAAAAATCACACCAAAATTATTAACAAAAGGTCGACTGAGAGACGCTCAAGGGCCAAGAATATCAACAGAGTCATCCAACAGGTCGGGTCATCCAAACATAACACTCTCCATCTTATTTTTATTAAGACTGAGGACGTTTAGGCACCTTGCCCACCCTGACGGCACGTCACTGATCATAGGCTATCTGAAAAACTAAAGCTCTTTTGAGGATTTGTGTCCGTACCTCTGTGTCCTCTCCCACCCCACCTTTAAAATCAAATATCCACCCCTGAAAAGGTCAAACAAAAGTGAGCAGTGTAAACTTTTACCCAAAGTCCAGACTTTCTCTTTCCTGTTGGACAAACTGGTTTGTGTCAAGCAGCAGCAGCAGACGGTAATGGGTGGTTAACCACACGAGGGTTCTCACTCTGCTAAAGATTACAGTATCGCAGTGGACCCTTGAATTACCCACCCTGCACAACACGACTCAAAAATAGCCATTCCTCACAGAGGGCCCAGAATTAACCTCCCCCACCCACACTTCCTCCTCTCCTCTCCTTCAACCTCTCCTTCACGCTGCTCGGTTTTGAATTTTGAACATCGTCCACTGGGATTCTTGGAAGAAAGATGAGAAAGAAAATGAGAGGAAGTGGTAGCACAGCATTTTAACAGGAAGTCATTATTTACTACTTTCGCTCTGTCTGCGAGGGGGTGGAATGGCGTGGGTGTCTCTTGACCTGCAAGATTTTTGCTGCTGATACATTTGATCCCAAAAAATCCCCTCATGGCAGACGCCAGAAAAGTTACTTTCTGTTTCTCTCCCTGGTTGTGTTTTTTGTAAATGTTTTATCGTCTTTACAAAGATCTCAGTCGAGAGCAAACACCAGCAATCAGAGGTTTAATCCCCTGAGACAATGTTCAAATTCCCGTCTCTGCGGAGTGTTTGTTGTTTTGCCCAGAGTCACACTCGAATAGTAATTAACACTGCATTGTTTCCACAAGTGATACCACTGACATGCCTCGTGTGTCTAGACTCAGAGATAGCGCTATCTAAATGACTGCCTGACGTCTTGTCGAGCAGAGAGTGGGATTCCCGAGCCCATTGTTTGGAGGACAGTGCGCGGCCTTGATGTGTGCTCTGGGAGCAGATAAAATGCCAGCAGAAGGATGTGTGTTTGCTCATTATTGAAAGCAGCTCAGGAAACACATGGGGTCGCTGAACACTGAAGAGCCCTCTTTATTTCCTCTGATCGCACAGGAGACAGGGCAGGTACATACCGTAAACTGTGCCCGCCGTCCCCGCAGATCTGTCAGGAATTGTCAGGTTGAGTTACAGCTGCGGCAGAACACAGCTTCTAATTCGTGAGAATAATTCTGTAATTTGAGTCACTGAGTTTGGGTGTAGATGGAGAAGCCACACCGCCAGTGAGTGTAAACTGTGGCCTGAGGTCAACCAGGAGTGAGGAGAGCCCATAAAGTGTCAGTGTACCAGTTTATGTGGAAACAACAGATGACAGTGCAACTGGGGAAACTGGCTCTGACTCGTCATTCATGTGACGCAATCTCAACAAGACAACTTTGACACAGTTGGACAGGCTTTATCCTCATCATCATTAACAGAAAGGACGTTATTTTAAATATGAGTGAGGAAGAGGAAACACTGCTTGTCGTCTCGGCTCCTGAAGGTCAATGTGGCCGATGACTAAAAAGTCTGAGCTGGTGCCAAATAACCAAACTACCACACTCCAGTTATTGAATTGGCTACAGATGGCAGTACCAGTCAGTCGGGACATGGTCGAGCGTAGACAGACCTATCTCCACAGCGCTGTGTCAGTGCCAGAGAAAGGTCTGAAGCAAACATTTTCATTCTGCTTTAAAGGAAAAAATGCCCTGGCTTGTTTGTATTCCTGTAAACCAATCACAGTCATCTTGGGCTAACTCTTACACTAAGTTGTAAGAACATTTGCATGTATAGAGATGAGCACTGTCATTAAAATGGCGAATAAAAAAAGCCATACCATCTGTTGCAGGCCACATTTTGGCCTTTATCATGGCTCAAAAACCAACATCCATTGACAAGTTTGGTCTCATTTAGTACTGGATCATCTGCAGATACCTGATATGTTATGGTACACTAAAGTCAGGCACAATATGAGATTAATTAGTCCCTGTTTTTGTTATCTTTGCCACCATCTTGACTGTAAGGGAGCTAGGAGGGACAATCCTACTGGGCAAAGCTCCCGGCTTTGTTCTGCCTTCTGCATGATGTCATAACACACCAGGAGTGTTTCAGAGTCTGAGTATTTGCCTGTCAGATTTTGTTGATTTGGGCATTTTTCCTTGATATTTGTGCCTCTGCCATGAGTAAATAATCAGGCTATGTAGTTTTTTTTAAATATTTTTATCGTTTTCATTGTTGTGTTGCAGCCTACAGCCAAAGTTAACACTCAGTGCGTTTACATGCACAGTTAAATTGAGCTACCGTTATAGTTTGACTAGGACATTTAACTGGACTGCTGTCCTTGTCCCAGTACACAAGCACAGGAGAGGAATCCATTTATTGAGCCAAGTATGTGCGACTCCTCTACGATAGGTGGAGATATGCCCCCTTTCAGCTTGTTAGTATTGGACCTTTTTCCTGTTGACCTATTACGTCACAGACCAAACAATGGACAAACAAGTTAGCTACGGTTAGCTAGCAGCTAACTGCTACCATGGTGGACAACTTTACAGCTCTGTACATTTGGTCCAAAAATACACAGCTCTGGATGTAGATTTCACCATGCTGTCACAGGCTTCTTCTGTTGCGCATTTAATGCTATTTGACTTACAGGTCAAAGCCCGGGGCGGAAACTGTGGAGCATGCTCAGAGCGCCTCGGCCAGTTTGGGTCTCATTGACTGTATACATGCAGGAGTCACATGATCTGGGTGTGTTAGTCCCACTGTGAGAAATTCACTTTAGTATGATTTCAGTCAGACTTTTCAAAGTCTGGTTTTAGTCGGACTAACGCAATATATCGATTTTCTCTAGTAAAAGTACTGAGTGTCATGTGCTGCTACCACAGTCAAAACGAATCAACTCCGACTGGCTGTGTCAGAAAATAAGAGTCCTGCGAGATGGAGTCAAGTCAAGTCAATCTTCGAAACCTGCCATTTTCATCATGCAGGGTGATGTTTCCTGTATAGTGAAGGGGATTTTGAAAATGGTTACACGCAGATAGCGGAAGCAAGGAATGCCAGCCTAAATAGCCACAGTCTATATCCAGTGCGTCTAACATGTCTGGACCAGCAGTTTGGTCCAGACTTGAATGTCTAAACTATTGGATGAATTGCCATGAAATTAAGTACAGACATTCATGATCCCCAGATGATGAATCCCAACGACTTTGGTGATCCATTGACATTTCATCTAGCACCATCAGGTCAAAATTTGACTTTGTCCCACTGTACTCTGTTCAATGACCAAATACGTCAGCTTCAGCTTTTTATTTAGTGCTAATTAGCAAATATTAGCATGCTAACATGATCACTGGAGTGTAACAGAGCTTGTCTTGTCTCTGTGTGTGTTTTAGGCTGCATTCACATGACAGGGCTTAATACTCAATTCTGATTATTCCCCCACATCCAAACTTTCATGTTTGATGTGAACAAACATGCTGTTGACGGAAAGGTCAATTTCCATCCATCCATCCATTTTCATCCGCTTATCCAGGGCCGGGTCACAGGGGCAGCAGGCCAAGCAAAACACCCCAGACGTCCCTCTCCCCAGTGATGTTTTCCAGCTCCTCCTGGAGGACCCCGAGGCGTTCCCAGGCCAGATGAGATATGTAATCCCTCCAGTGTGTTCTGGGTCTGCCCCGGGGCCTCCTACCAGTGGGACGTGCCCAGAACACCTCCGACGGGAGGCACCCAGGAGGATCCTGATCAGATGCCAAAACCACCTCAACTGACCCCTTTGAAGGAGCAGCGGCTCTACTCCGAGCTCCCTCCGGACTTCTGTTGACAGTAAGGATTGTACACAAACATTTTTACAATAGATAGAGTAAAAACTGTCACGTGACTGTTGCTGTTTTGTCTGTCATGGCCAGATGATACATGCACACATTCAACTCAACCCAACTTTATTTATATAGCAAACAGTTCACATGGCGAAATTGGAATGACACAGACACAATTTAAAGCCTCAAAAAATGACAACAGTAAGATAATAAAATATTAAAAAAGTAAACCAAACAAAACAGAACAAAATAACTAAAAAAGATGATTAAAAGACCATAAAATAACAGAGAGTAAATAAATAGAATAGAATAGAAAGAAACAGAAGGGGTATAATATGGTGAAAAGCAATGTTTAAAACTTTAAAAATCAAGACTGTAATGTTACTCCACATTAAAAATGTAGGTCTTTAATTTACTTTTAAAAATTCATATCACCACTTTGAATAGATATGGCTGTTTGATTAGCAGAGGCAGAATCTGCTCCACCCTGAAACAGAAAGGTTATGAAGTCTGTGGCAACTGTCTTCAGAAAATAGAAAGAAAAGAGACTTTCTGTCCTTGTACCCATAACCCAACACACACACACACACACACACACACACACACACTTAATCCCTTATCACGACTTGTCATCAAACACTCATATCCTCACATTGTCCCAGAGGAAAGCTGACCTCCCAGCTGTAGATATAAACCCGATCCAACCCTCACATTCCCGCCACCCTCCAAGAAAAAGAGTCATGGGGTGACAGGGTATAAACTCCGGGACAGAGCTCATTTCTCAGCCTGTAACAAGTGGACTTGAAGATCCTCCTAAGTATCTAAAACAGGAACAAGTTCCCTCCTCTGCCCATCTTCGTCCCCTCCTCTACCCTCTGCACACTCTTTTCCTCAGATTTGGGATGCAGCTGTGGCCTCGTGTGACGTCTGGGGTTAAGAGAAGGGCTGTGGGGTCAGTGGAAGGCACAGACGGGGGTGTTTGGATAGGAACAGGGCCAGGTCTGGGGAAGACTGTGGAACAAGAGACGAGTTTCTGGCTTTCAATAACTGTTTACTTTGCTTTTTTATATTTCCTTTGCCCTGTCAGTGTCTCTGCCTTTTTTTTTTTAACTTGAACATTTTTTAAAGTGTCCTCATTCACCTCTATCCGTTTGAGTCTGCGCCCTGAGGAATCCCTCATCACTGCTGTTATTGACGCTCATTATTAACCACTCATGCATTCACCTGCCATAAAGGTATCATCATCAGTCACCACCAAGCATCAACCTCCAGGGCTGAAAAATGACTCACCCGTTTACTTTTTATTAAGGCTTAAATTTGCATGATTATAGGCATGGCAAGCCCAGATCCAAAGAGCATAGGCACAGAAAGTTAACATTTTGGTCACCTAAATGAGTCTTAGTTGTGCCAAGAGACCCTCAAAGAGTCAGATGTTCAGTTTTTTTTAGGTAAATGTTTTAAGCCTGTTTTTGCAAAAGAAAATTAGCATCTCAAGGTGCAGCCGAGACGGGACCTGTGGTGGCATGCTACATGGATTGGCAGCCTCGTAATAGTGCTCCGATATCAGCCTTAAATTTCCCCCAATTCAAGGATCTGTATCTACTCAAATTGATAAACACCTAATGAGTGGAGACAAAACTAAGAAGTGTGGATATGGGTTATGAAACACTGCCGAATGAGAAACCGAGACAGAAGACGTGACCTGCAAAATTTCAATAGGACAAGATGGCGGCCGCAGAGAAAAGGAAACTTAACACTCAGTTCACAAGGTGAGTGATGTCTTGACTACAGGGATGGCAGCGTTCCAAGCTGAAGT
Organism: Epinephelus lanceolatus; assembly: GCF_041903045.1. Lineage (NCBI taxonomy): Eukaryota > Metazoa > Chordata > Actinopteri > Perciformes > Serranidae > Epinephelus > Epinephelus lanceolatus. The sequence goes on from NC_135751.1 coordinate 38,684,833, forward strand.
GAAGAGACATCTAATAATAAATAATAATAATACATTTTATTTATAGGCGCCTTTCAGGACACTCAAGGTCACCGTACAAAAGACAATAATTAAACAATCAATAAAACATAACAGTCAAAAATGCAATACATAAAACAGCAGTTAAGTGCAACAGTCCAGATTACAGGAGTATGCCTGTCTGAAAAAGTGAGTTTTGAGGCGAGATCTCTCGGATTTTCGCACTTGTTTTTGGGAGGATATTTTTAAAAAAAATAGACGAATTTACAACGGAAATAAACCAGAAAATACAAGACACTGTGGAGAGGAAGGGGTCCGCTTTGGGGACCTCAGAATTGCGTTTCTGCTCTTATGCTGTCCCGAGGATAAGTGGATGAAAATGGATGGATGGATAGAAATTAGCATTAGCATTATCACAGTTAACCACAGATGTAAATGCATCTTGCTAACCACACTAGCAGCTAGCGTTAGGGTTATCTCAACCCTCTTGTCCAAATATACAGACCCTACAGGGTGTTGTGATGTCATGTTCACAACAATTAATAAAAATTGTATCAATCCCCTTAATTTTATCACAAAAAAAAAACAGGCATAAAAAAAAGATTGCTAAAAATGTTGCAATATTGTATCGTACATATATATAATAATATAATATCGTACATTGCAATATTTTTTTGGAAAAGTTGCCATGAAATCAGGCATTTTAGGCCACAACAATCCCAAAACAACCCAGTCTCATTTTGAAGTTGTCGAAATCCAACACATGGTCAGTGACTTCTGGCGTCAGACACCGACAAAAAAAGCCCTTCGGGGGACACGTGGCGTGACAAGAACGAAAATTAAGGCGGGGAAAGTCCGAATAGTGTAAGTGGGCAGGGTGGTGGATGAGTCCAGCAACCACTGACTTTCACCTAGGAGGGCGATGTTCACTTCCTGTAAGACTGCAAAGCCAAATCCTGTTCTTTTTTGCCTAAACCTCGTCTCGCTCACCAGACCTTTCTCAAGAAAAGAAAGGTCTGGCTGGGCCGACTCTCACTTTAAGATTGGAGAAAAAAACGCCCCGGCTGCTTGTATATCTTTCAACCAATCACAGTCGTTCTGGGCGGTGCCACAGCAACGGTGTGCTTGCAAAAATATTGCCGGAGGGAAACAGGTTTTGGTGTAACACGCCCACAAAAATATCACCTACAGGATGCGAACCATGGCAGAAAAATGGCTACACACCCACAAGATCAAACACTGCAAAAGTTAGTAAAGGACGTGTTGAAAACTGCAACCAGAGCTGGTAGGGCGGGACTTCAGTGGGTGGCTCATTCCACCCAATGAGAGGCTGATCTATGCAGCAAACATCCACCCACTCAGACTAGCCTAAACCCAACCATGTGTGTGTGTTGGCAGAATGTAGCATCAGACAATGTCAATTTGCGGTGTTGTACCGACGTAGTGCGTTTATTTTGAAAGAGACTGTATGCAAACTGTACATTTCCTGTGAAAACAGAAGTGTATTTTGAAAGAAGACAATGAATGTAACAGGTTGAACTTGACACGGCTTCCCAGAACGTCGACAACCAACACACCCAGGGTACCTTGGACATCGTATCTGGACGTGGAAAGTCCATGACCAAACGTTGATATGTGACGAGGTCAGAGTGAGAATTTGTTGCCCAAATAAGCCTGTGAGATACTGGAGGACCTAAATATGATCACCTCTGGCTCCAAAAATCCAAAATGGTGGCAACCAAAATACCAAAATCAAGGCTTCAAAACTGGAGTCTACAAACCAGTGGGTGACATCACAGTGGCTATGTCCATTATTTTACACACTCTATGATCACCATGTATATTCATGGCCAAAAGTTTTTTTTCTAGACTTAAACCTTATATGAAGAGATTATTTTAAAACTATAGATACTTTTATTAACCCCATGTACACGTTAAAGGGCTGAGAATAGTTCCTCCCCGGTGCAGCATGTGTTACACCTTTTAATTGTTGCGGCTGAAGTGCCTGCAGTCTTTTACATTCTCAGTTCATGAGTATTAAAGGAAGTATATTTCTGTGTGCGTGTGTGGAGGGGACGTGCTGAGTTTTTGCAGTACTCATGAAGACGTCATTGACACGAAGCCCTGCAAACACTGCCGAGGCCTGTGGTGAGCTGTGGGTTTGAGAACAGCTGACAGCGGTGTCACCCGGGCAACTTTAGCTGGAAACTGTCTGAGCCATAATCAGGTCATTTCTCCTAAACAGCTGATGTGTTAGCCACAGATGGGCTTCAAACCACTGATATAATCGGACATGCCAAAATACAGTTAGCTGATTTTTTTATATGATCTCATTGTCAAAGATTACAAGCATTGGATTGTATCTAATTTCGGAGGCATCAATAACCGGCGTTAGACATTAGGCACTGACAGAAAATGCTGTCATTTCGGTGACACTCACTTCCAGGTTGACCTACAGAAAAAACATCATCCCTGCAGCACTTTATTGATCGTATAAAAGTAGATATTGTGACAGTGTTTTAAGTAAAATGGACCTGTCAGTCTTTAGGTTAGCCTGGTCAAGTTTACATCTGTGCTACTGACTGCAGAAGCCAGACGTTACAACCATTTATCTGTTACTTGCTCCTTATTTCCACCGTTGGTCCAGTGCTTTTACTGTTTTAACTACATGAAGTATTTCACTTATATATTTATAACTTTTAGCGAACTATTTAGACTTCTCTGCTCGCCTGCTAACAAGTTCTCGCGCTTATAGTTGGTTTTGACTCACGTCTTGGGAAATGAGATCACCTGTAGACACCGCAAAATACAAGCATGTAACCACAAAGATTTATCGTAATGCGATCACTCAAACCACTTGCCGAGGTGACGTGTCACATCTGACCACACATCTTTTGTAGTTTGAATACTGAAATACCCTCACTGATGAGCAAATGTGTTACCATGGTTACATATATGCATTAGCATAAAAAGGTTATGGCTTTTTTTTTTTTTTTAAATTTCTCGATCGGCAGGTGGATTTATTGGTGGTTCAGCTGTTGAAATCATGCTAAAATCACATATCTGCTGTCATAAAATCCTGTGGTTGCTTCGTTTTCTTTCACACCTCAAATGAGTACACACCATTCAGTCCATTTGGAAGTGGGCCGAGAGCCACCTTGGTGGTGGAGTGGTCTCAGTTTGGTTGTTTGGTCCGCACAAGGGTTTTTTTTGGCCGCTCTCACACCAGCCCAAATTAACTTTACTAACCGTGCAAATGGACCTGAGTTCGTTTTAACCAAACCAAGCAGGTTAGGTGTGAAAGCACCCTCAGTCAAGCCCGACTGACCCAGGCTCTGCTCCGCTGCTCCACCAGAGAACCAGAGGAAGGACGTGAGTTCGGCAGGATCCATGCCCACTGTTAAGGGCCCTCTGTTGCCTTTCCTCCAGTGTCTACATCATACCTCTAGATGTGGAGCTGTTGGACTAGTTTATATTTAGCGCTCTAGTCTGTTGCAGCCCAGTCGGGCAGGATTATAAAAATAACGAGGGGATATGGCCAGCAAGATTGTGGATGTATAAACAGAACTGGATACAGCATTGGAGGTGTGGCCTTGTTCATTCCTATGAAAGCTGCTTATTGGTGCATGAAGCCAAAAGAGTTTGACTGCCGGGACAGCTCTGTGAGCAGGAGAACTCAACTTTCTCAGTGACTGTGGCATGAACTGTGGAATTTATTGCTTCAGTTGACTCCATCTATCACAAACACTGATGGACATTTACATAAAAGGTGTTTGATTTTCCCTGTAAGGTCACAGTACGGCTCACAGGTATGAGCCTGCAGCGCTTTAGGGTTCCTCCAACATACTGTAACCTCATTTTCTGTATTTCTGTCTGAAGATGTTAAACAGCGCCTGTGATGCCTGATAAGATAAGCTCGCCAACTGCAAACAAGTCATGTTTCTCCTCAGGAACGGGGCCTCTGCCTCCGTCCTATCTCCTCTGTGTTATGTCACGGTTAATCACAGGTCGTATACCATGACAGGAGGAACTGCTCTCACTCTCAGTTTGATAAATACGAGGATTACATTCTTAAATAAACTGTAATGCTCAGTTGAAGCTTCAGAGATCACTGGGGCCTCTGTCTGTGGGGACACGATGAGATAAGGAGAACACGAAACAGATCATTGGTCTGTGATCTCACTGGCTCTCTGCGGTGATGTAACACGTCGCCTCTTTCTGTTTGGATTCCCATCACCTCTGCTGTGATGTTAACAGGCCCCATGTGTCCTCCTTAAAAACTAAATGCCTCCGAATCAGCCCAACAAACTGCGTTATGAGCTGGTGTCTGGGGGATGTTGCTGCAGCAAACTGTGGGAATCTGTGCTCACATAAAAACTCAGCAGCTTGACATCAGATAACCAAAGCTGATTAACAGACACCTGAGCGGTGACAGGAAGGACTGCAGCCATCAGGGAAAACTATCATCACTTAGATCTGCCTCAAAAAACTGACAGTAGAGCTGATTGTAGCTGAAACTATTACACACATAACATTTATGAAGGCTTGACAATCTCTGTATATTGAGCTGATTTGCAGAGAGTGGTGGGCACAGCAGCACGAGGTGAGGTTTGACCCAGATACTGTTTCAGGTTCAGTCACATATCAACTCTCAGCCACACTTCTCATCGTCTGAACACAGACGCCGTGCCACTTTAGCGCTGTGGTTTATGTCTGGGGGTGGCGAGACTGACACCCGATCTTGTTTTTCCTTTGATACATCTCTTATTTTGTTTCTGCTGTGTCTTTCACTTTGTGTGCAGGGGCACCTGCTGCCATCTGAACGCTGTGTGTGTGTGTGTGTGTGTGTGTGTGTGTGTGTGTGTGAGAGAGACTTAACAACGGGCCCAGTTAATAAGCACAGTCTGTGTCTGCGTGAGATCCACCAGCTAAACCCCCAGCATTCATATCTCTTTGAAAGGATGAAATCATCTTACAAAGGAATTATGTAAAGATTTATTCGTCATCCTCATTTCCCCCCATCAGCTTGTTAAGTGTCTTTCCCAGGCAGCCAAGTGGGAGGAGTGTATTTTAAAGTGTTTGTCGTGGTGTTTCTGGAGAGTATTTTAGTGCTTCCTATGATGTTTCACAGTTGTGTAGCGCAGTGGGAGTCTGGGATCTGCTGTGTTAGGAATGTTTGGACTGACCGTGGGCTGTGTGTTTGAATAAATGTTTGATGTAACCAGAGCCGACTCGGTTTTCAAGTGGGGAAAGTAGCAAATCTTTCCATAAATCCATATTTTAATGTTTAGAATTAGGTGGAAAAACATCGCAAATTTTTTTCTCTGCTAAAGTATGCAGCTGAAATCTTGAAACAAACCTCATGGAGTCGTGACAGAGTCAATATGATGGCAGAGGTTTCTTTTATGCTGACAGTGATTTAGGAGCTGGTGTCTGTGTCTTTTCGGATGAGTTTTTACTTACAGCAGGGTGCTGTGTGCTGCATGTGTTATAAAGCTTTACAACATTACAAAGTTCTTAAGAGGTTCTTTGTCACTATCAGACACTGGGAGCTCTCTCAGAGACTTTACATCCTCAAGGGCCTTTTCTTTTGTTTGTATTCGTACCGGCAATAGAAACACTGAAGTGACGTACTGTACTGTCAGCTGGCCAGCGGTTGGTGTATCAGTGTCACTTTCGTTTTTATGAGTCAAAATCACTTTGTATTTCCACCACACATACAGTATATACTCAGTTTACTGTCAGTCTATTTGTCCATGTCTTCTTCAGTCTGTCCAGTACTGTTGGTTGCGTTTTGTGTTGTTTGTTGTTTACATGGCGAACGGGTTTTTAAAAATGGTGGTTGCCGGTGTTGCGCTGGCTCTTGTGTTTGAACTGTAGCTGTACACTTCCTCTTGTACTGGGAGAGTACCTACTCTGAGGAAGGAGCTAAAAAAGTCTCTGAAAATGACGTTCTAAGAACGATGATCATTCCTGGAAAATCAAACGTAAAGAATTAGTTTGCAGAATTAAACCATTAGGCTATATTATGTTTATGAATAATTCAAAGTACAATGTTGAAAACAGGGAGTTCTTAGAACTATGAAAAAGTTCGTCCAGTCAGAAAACGCTTACTATGACACTATTTTTGGACGGTACTGATGATAAAGAAAATGATAAACTTAGTTAGTT